>NW_020664419.1:50033466-50146435 GCF_002925995.2 Terrapene triunguis | reverse complement strand
AGAGGTGAGGAGAAATACGGGCTGAAAGCCAGAATTCCTGAAGCTGGTGCTGTGCTACACCTACAAAGAGTACAGCATACACTTCTCTCTGTATTGGCTCAGTGTGGCTGGCTGCTGCACATGAAGGGAAAATGACTCTGCCCTCATCTCATCCCCTTGGAGGCTAGCAGTGACATTAGCCTAGCACAATGCCTATGCTTGTCACTTAGATTGTGTCTGGACCTTGGTCAGGGCTGTGAGAAGAAGAATGCCCCTTGTGCCTACTCTTCCCCCCTGTGTAGACAAGACATCCCCTAACAAAACATACACATATATATACACTCAGAGACACTTTATTAGAGCAGATGCAGACTCTCAATACAAAGGCTAAGCTCCAGGTCCTCCCCCTCGCTCCCCCTACACACACAAATGTGCACCAAAATTTAAGGGTAAATTTTCAAAGTGATTGTCTGCCTCACCTGTGATAAGTTTAGCCAACCTCCTAGCCAGAGTGTAGGAGTACAAGGGTCATGTAACAGGGCATAAGACTAACAGACATGCTGGGACATATAAAGAGCCTAGGTGCAGTCAGGAGAAAGACTCCAGGAAACAGACCTGGGAGTGAATACTCCATTGAAGAGTGAGAGGTAAGAACATACATAAGAACAGCCATGCTGGGTCAGACCAAAGGTCCATCTAGCCCAGTATCCTGTCTTCCGACAGTGGCCAATGCCAGGTGTGAAGAAATTCTTCCTTTTGTTTGTTTTAAACCTGCTGCCTATTAATTTCATGTGTTATGAGAAGGAGTAACTAGCACTTCCTTATTTACTTTATCCACACCAGTCGTGATTTTATAGACCTCAATCATATCCGGCCTTAGTCGTCTCTTTTCCAAGCTGAAAAGTCCCAGTCTTCTTAATCTCTCCTCATATGGAGAGATGGCTGAATACATAGGAAGAGGCCCAGGAAAGGGAGAGCAAGGGAGTTGGTGATACAGAGGCCGATAGCCCAGTGGTTTAGGGTACCAGTGCTGGAAACCCATAGTAAAGGGTGGGTCTGGGTTCCCTTTATGCTGCCACCCTACGTGAGGAGTGCAGACATCCAGTGTTTACTCAGGAAGTAAGATACTATTAGCTTACAGGCTTAATAAGTATGAAGTGGTCTATTAGGTTTTGCCACTAGTGCATATAGCTTGTGTAACAACCTGACCCAGCCACCACTCTGGATGGTCATTAGATCCCATGTGCTCCTAAACCAATGGGGGTCTGGGCAGGGATGGGTCACAGTTCTTTGCTCTGGGTCTCTTAGGCACACACTCAGCTACAGCCCTTGTGTCTGCCACCCTTCTTTGGAATGTGGGGCTCTGCAGCCCAGTCACTTTAGACCCCAAAACCAGTACCTCAGCCCTCTGGAGCTCCAAGTAGCTTAGACATGTTCCCTCAGAGTTCCACTTCACTTTGGCACTCTGGGCTTCTTGATTGACCCCTACAGGGACCATGTAGCAGTCAAATAAGGAACACAGGCTTTGCAAATAATTTCTTAACCACAGACACATTTGCTTTTAAGAAAATACTAAAGAGTTATAGATCTTTGAAAATTAAAGCAGCCCAGAGCTGCACCCACCATCACATCCCACTTTAGTCTGATCTCACCCCTTCTGTGAGTCTGAGGTCAGCTCAGCAGTTCAGGCAAGGCAGATTCCCTGCTGCCTTCTCTCGCTCTTCAGCCCAGTCTTCTGGCATGTGGCACTGGAAGACCTCCCCTTCTCATAAAGTATCCCCCTTTTAAATACAGTCTCTGTCCCTGGTTTACTATGTTCCAAACTAGAAACTCCAACCCCTAGCCATGTGAGTCCCAAATGAAAAAAAACCAGTGTCTTCTGAGTTGGGCCAGTCATTGAGAGTCATTCAAAGCTGATGGTCTCTAATGGCTCTTTCACTGATAGTTCTTTCTGAGCTGTCCCATAGACCTCCCTGGCAGGGCAGTGTCTGGAATACACTAGCCTAGTCATGGTCAGGCTGGCTTTTCAACAGAGAACCTCAAAAGTCATTTGGCACACAAAATGGAAGTCACAATACAAAATGGAGTTCACAATTCAATATAGACATGTCACAGCTGGATCTCTAGAATAATGTTCAACATGAGTAATAGCTGAAAAAAAAGTCTGACCTCTAGAATTAAGCTATAATTGTTTCAGTCTCCCACAAACTTTGTTACTCTCCCTATCTATGTCCATCTGTTTTACAATTCTGTCATTTTTACCTAATGAATTAATTGCATTCAGTTAACTGACAGCAACACCAGAGTGCATTACTAAAGGATAACAAATTAAATTCTAATTATGGTTCCTTGTGAAGGGGAAATTAGGTATAAACATAATCAAACTCCATTATAAAATAAGTATGTTAGACATTTTCATTAAAACATGTGCACTGTTCAAATTATAGTCAACTATGATATGTTATGCACAAGGGTAATATTCATTTATAAAACTCAAAGAATAGCACTTCCCACACAAATGGGGAGGATATTTATATTTTTATCATAAATGTTTCATCTTCAAACTACAAGTTTTCACAGATGGCACCAAGAAGAAAACATTGCCCTTATGGTGATATGAAAACTATTTTGTCATAGACTTTAAGGTCAGAAGGGACCATTATGATCGTCTAGTCCAGGGGTAGGCAACCTATGGCATGCGAGCTGATTTTCAGTGGCACTCACACTGCCCAGGTCCTGGCCACCGGTCCAGGGGCTCTGCATTTTAATTTAATTTTAAATGAAGCTTCTTAAACATTTTAAAAACCTTATTTACTTTACATACAACAGTAGTTTAGTTATATATTATAGACTTATAGAAAGAGACCTTCTAAAAATGTTAAAATGTATTACTGGCACGCGAAACCTTAAATTAGAGTGAATAAATGAAGACTCAGCACACCACTTCTGAAAGGTTGCTGACCCCTGGTAGTCTGACCTCCTGCACAGCGAAGGCCACAGAATCTCACCCACCCACTCCTGTAATAAACCCCTAACCTATGTCTGAGCTATTGAAGTCCTCAAATCACGGTTTAAAGATTTCAAGGTGCAGAGAATCCTCCAGCAGTGACCCATGCCCCATGCTGCACAGGAAGGCGAAAAACCCCCAGGGCCTCTGCCAATCTGTCCTGGAAGAAAATTCCTTCCCGATCCCAAATATGGTGATCAGCTAAACCCTGAGCAGGTGGGCAAGACTCACCAGCCAGACACTCAGGAAAGAATTCTCTGTAGTAACTCAGATCCCACCCCATCTAACATCCCATCACAGGCCATTGGGCATATTTACCACTAATAGTCAAAGATCAATTAATTGCCAAAATTAGGCTATCCCATCATACCATCCCCTCCATAAACTTATCAAGCTTAGTCTTAAAGCCAGATATGTCTTTTGCCCCCACTGCTCCCCTTGGAAGGCTGTTTCAGAACTTCACTCCTCTGATGGTTAGAAACTTTCGTCTAATTTCAAGTCTAAACTTCCTGATGGCCAGTTTATATCCATTTGTTCTTGTGTCCACATTGGTACTGAGCTTAAATAATTCCTCTCCCTCCTGGCTATTTATCCCTCTGATATATTTAGCTAGTGTTTATCCTTCTGATATATTTAGAAAGTGTTCTTAAACTGAACATGTGCTGAGTCATCATCCGAGACTACTGTAACATGAAATATATGGCAGAATGCAGGGAAAACAGAGCTGGAGACATATAATTCCCCCCCAAGGAGGTCAGTCACAATTTAATTAACGCATTATTTTTTTTAATGAGCGTCATCCACATGGAAGCATGTCCTCTGGAATGGTGGCTGAAGCATGAAGGGGCATACAATGTTTAGCATATCTATTTCATACCTGCAGTTTACAACAACCACCATCATTCCACAGAATGAAAGTGGCACTCCCAAAATAGTATTTTCCTACCATAATAGCAGCACATTCCCTTAATTGTCTGTTAGTCTGTCCTCACATCCTGCAAAATTTGATCACTAACAAGGGATCACTGTGAGTCTACATCTCCAAGTAGTTGAAATACCTGTTTGAAAACAAGTGCAACAGCTGCTCATAGTGGAAAATATTCTTTGTAGTGTGTTAGTGTCTCTGAATTTGAAAAGGAGAAGAGAGAAAAGAAACAGATTCAGGGAGAAAGAGAAGTGCTACGCAGAGGAGGATATTAAACAAGCAGCGGACAGTGTTCAGATTCTGAAAAGAGGATATTTTAATTACTGCTGTGTAGAAAGATAGGAAATTTTTTGTTTCATCTGCTGCTATGTAGTTTGGTAAAGTATCATCTTCATCAGAAAAAAGCAACAGAGGGTCCTGTGGCACCTTTAAGATTAACAGAGGTATTGGAGCATAAGCTTTCGTGGGTGAATGCCCACTTCGTCAGATGCATGCGGGCATTCACCCACGAAAGCTTATGCTCCAATACCTCTGTTAGTCTTCAAGGTGCCACAGGACCCTCTGTTGCTTTTTACAGATCCAGATTAACACAGCTACCCCTCTGATCTTCGTCAGAGAGTACAAAGAATAGTATTGAAAAAATTAGCATATATTAGAAATGGATATCTCCAGCAGTCACAACTCTTTTCTCTAGAAGATAAATTCAAAACATCTGGTTGTCCAGCTGGTCAATGAACTCAAAACTACATAGATATGCTGGGGCAGATGTTCAGCTGGTGTAAATTAGTATAGCTCCATTGACTCCAATGGCCAGAAAGGATAGACTTCACATTTCTGAGGGTCTCAATCCAACATTTTTTATAACACTGGTCTCTCTTTATTTGGTCTGTGCCATTCTTAAGGGTATGCTGCACACAGGATTTATCTGCCTTAGAAAAAAGAAAACCAGCTCTTTAACAAGACAAGGGAGGAGTCCTGTTTGGAAATACTTAAGAACAGCATTTGGATACAGAGTCCTTCACTGAGGGCTCAATACTTCAAAGTTCCAAGAAGTTTGGCCCCAGTCCCTCAAGTCACTTGAACATGTGCTTAACTTTAAGTATGTGAGTAGTCCCAACAGGAACTGGATTGAGATCTCCAGCAAATGAAGTCCACCTTCCAAACAGGTATAGCAGGGGTAGCAGCAGTGCAACACTATCCTTCAAAACAAAAAAGTGTGTAAATTAGGGCTATCGTGATTTAAAAAATTAATCACGATTAATCGTGTGATTAATCGCACTATTAAACAATAATAGAATACCATTTGTTAAATATTTTTGGATGTTTTCCACATTTTCAAATATATTGATTTCAATTACAACACACAATATAAAGTGTACAGTGCTCACTTTATATTTTTTTATTACAAATATTTGCACTGTAAAAATGAGAGAAGAAATAGTATTTTTCAATTCACCTCATACAAATACTGTAGTGCAAGTTCTTTACCATGAAAGTTGAACTTACAAATGTAGAATTATGTACAAAAAATAACTGCGTTCAAAAATAAAACAATGTAAAGCTTTAGAGCCTACAAGTCCATTCAGTCCTACTTCTTGGTCAGCCAATCGCTCAGACAAGCAAGTTTGTTTACATTTGCAGGTGATAATGCTGCCCGCTTCTTGTTCACAATGTCACCTGAAAGTGAGAACAGGCATTCTCATGGCACTGTTGTAGCTGGCATTGCAAGATATTTACATGCCAGATGTGCTAAAGATTCATATGTTCCTTCATGCTTCAACCACCATTCCAGAGGACATGTCTATGCTGATGACGGGTTCTGCTCGATAACAATCCAAAGCAGTGCAGCCCGACGCATGTTCATTTTCATCATCTGAGTCAAATGCCACCAGCAGGTGGTTGATTTTCTTTTTTGGTGGTTCGGGTTCTGTAGTTTCCGCATTGGAGTGTTGCTCTTTTAAGACTTCTGAAAGCATGCTTCATACTTCATTCCTCTCAGATTTTGGAAAGCACTTCAGATTCTTAAACCTTGGGTAGAGTGCTGTAGCTATCTTTAGAAATCTCATTGGTACTTTCTTTGCGTTTTGTCAGCAGGGCCACCTAGTGAGGGGGGCAAGTGGGGCAATTTGCCCCAGGCCTCGGGCCCCGCAGGGGCCCCCACGAGAATATAGTATTCTATAGTATTGCAACTTTTTTTTATGGAAGGGGCCGCCGAAATTGCTTTGCCCCAGGCCCACTGAATCCTCTGGGCGGCCCTGTTTGTCAGATCTGCAGTGAAAGTGTTTTTAAACTGAAAAACGTGCTGAGTCATCATCCGAGACTACTATAACATGAAATATATGGCAGAATGCGGGGAAAATAGAGCTGGAGACATACAATTCTCCCCCACAAAGGTCAGTCACAATTTAATTAATGCATTATTTTTTTAATGAGCGTCATCAGCATGGAAACATGTCCTCTGGAATGGTGGCTGAAGCATGAAGGGGCATACAACGTTTAGAAATCTGGCACATAGATACCTTGCAATGCCAGCTACGAACGTCCCATGTGAATGCCTGTTCTCACTTTCTGGTGACATTGTAAATAAGAAGTGGGCAGCATTATCTCCCGTAAATGTAAACAAACTTGTTTGTCTTAGCGATTGGCTGAAGGAGAAGTAGGACTGAATGGCTCTAAAGTTTTGCCTTGTTTTGTTTTTGAGTGCAGTTATGTAACAAAACAAAAAAAATCTACATTTGTAAGTTGCACTTTGACAATAAAAAGATTGCACTACAGTACTTGTATGAGGTGAATTGAAAAATACTGTTTCTTTTGTTTCTCATTTTTACAGTGCAAATATTTGTAATCAAAAGTAATAATATTAAGTGAGCAGTGTATACTTTGTATTCTGTGTTGTAACTGAAATCAATATATTTGAAAAAATCCAAAAATATTTACTAAATTTCAATTGGTATTCTATTGTTTAACAGTGTGATTAAAACTGTGATTAATTTTTTTAATTGCGATTTTTTTTTAGATTAATTGCAGTTAACTCACGTGATTAACAACAGCCCTAGTATAAATCTGAGAGAATAACTACTTCAGCAACTAAGATTTAAATACTAGTCAGTGAAAACTCCTTGTTATAAGTTATGATCATAGTTAAATATTAAATGGATTAAGAACTGACTAACTGACAGATCTCAAAGTAATTGTTAATGGGACTCATCACTGAAGGTGGGTGTGGTTTGTAGTGGGGTCCTGAAGGGGTGTATTCTTGGTCCAGTGCTATTCAAAAATCTTAATCAATGATCTGGGGGGAAATATAAAATTATTGTTGGTAAAGTTTGCAGATGACACAGAAACAGATGGTGGTAGTGACAGATAGTTCAGCAACATAGAGTAATCTGGTAAATCAGACTCATTCAAACAACATTTTAATAGCGCCAAATACGAATTAATAAATTAGGAATAAAGAATGTAGGTCACACTTACAGGGTGGAGGACTTCCACCAGGAAAGCAGTGACTTGGGGATCCTTGTGGACATCCAGCTGAACATGAGCTCCCAGTGTGATGCTGTAGCTAAAGGGGCAACGCAATCCCTGACTGTATAAACAGGGAAATATTAAGTAGGACTAGGCAGTTGGTATTACCTCTGTATATAGCACTGAGGTGGTTGCTGGAATATTGTGCCCAGTTCTGGTGTTCAGACTTTATAAAAAAAAAAGATGCTGAAAAATTGGAAAGTATTCAGAAAAATGATACAAGAATGACAGGGGTCTGGAAAATTGCCTTACCCCGACAGAGTTAAGAATCTACATCTATTTATCTTATGAAAGAGCAGGTTAAGAGATTACTTGATCACAGTCTTTAAGTACCTGCATAGGGAGATTTCTTATAGTGGAGGGCTCTTTAATCTAGCAGACAAAGGCATAACAAGATCCAGTGGCTGAAAGTTGAAGCTAGACAAATTCAAAGTGGAAATCAGCACAAATGTTTAACAGTGAAGATAATTAACCAGTGGAATGTGGTGAATTCTCCATGACCTAAAAGATATGCTATTGCTTCACCAGAAGTTATGCACCTGATGCAGAAATTACTAGGTAAAATTCTATGGCCGATGTGATGTAAGGGGTCAGACTAGATGACCCTAATGGTCCTTTCTGCCCTTAAAATCTATCATATAGAAGCATAAGACTTTGGGAATTACCACAACAAATAGAAATCAGACCATATCCCCAAAAATTCTAAATATTATACATTAAAAAAATATTAAACACAGATTTAAATTACCTACTTTCTGGAATAATTGAAACACAATCAGTAAAATATTCATTTTAACCTTGATCTGCATTGCTGTAATATTTGTTTTTTAATTTAATACTTGTTTGAGTTGAATTTACATTTGCATTATTTGAGTATAATTAGAATGACACCCACTGCCCTATTTTTCCCCTTTGCATATCCCTGGAGACTCTCAGTACTGTAAGTGTCTCAAATTTGTCATATCACAGCCATATAACTACTCTTATGTTAGTCTCACTCAATCCCCTCTTATTTAGAATATGACCATGTAGCTAAGTAGGAGGCTGGACCACTAACTGAAGTCCATAATGATGTCACTGTGATCTTCATGGATAATTTACAGTGACATGTCTATTGACATGTCAAGAGAAAACACACATAAGTGTCATAATCAAATGCTTGGTGGCAATTTATTCTGGCTATTCTGCTGCAGTAATTTTAATTAGTACATTGCAAGTTCCCACATGGGACCCGCAGACCATAACAAGATGTTACTTTATACACATTGCAGGCACTTGGCTGTCATTTAGTTCTCTGCTGACAAAAATGAAATTTATACTATATATCTGCAATGACATGCAATAAAAATGGTGTTATGTTTCATACATGATTTATAAAATAGAAACCACAGCATGTGTATATTTGGTCACAAACAAGATGTAAATGAGATGTGTGGCGACATATGTGTAACTAGTTAGGGTTTTTAAATGTCTATAGGATTTTGTTGTTTATGTGTATATATTTATATATTAGAGCGAAAACAAGATTTATGTTCTGTCAGGCTTTTGAGTGAACATTTAGTTTCTTTTTTATTTGTATGAATGACAGGTTACATCTTCAGGGGCAGGTTACTTATGGCTTATTGAGCCATTATTTTAGGACACTAGGAAAAAATAATAAATATTTGACGGAAAGCACCTAGTCAGATCTGTCAAAAGTGCTATATAAGTCAACAAATGAATAATAAAAAATAGACTTTTGCTATAAATAGGTCTTTCCTCTTTCGTACAAGCTTGTTAAAAAAGGAGGGATTTGGATAGGAGGGGTACCTCTGATATACAACAGTGAAAATACAAGGATTCCTTTGAATTCACTATGTTATCTAAACGCACTACAACAGACTTTTCAAAACCTCACTTTACATTCCAATCATCTCATGTCTGTACTGTACATCTGCTTTCTCTGATCTGCATTATCAGCTGAAGGAAACAAGGCGGGGGGAGAGAAGTGTTCATAACAACTTGGTGGTAAATGTTGTTGAGAGAGCCCAGATGAAAAGCTTGCTAGTACAAACTGTAAGAATATTTATGTGGCATTACCAGATCTTTCATTTATTCATTACTCATAATTCACTTTTCTAACTCAGTTACATACTTTATAATAATCTCAGTCATTCCCATGTTCTTTGCTACATTCTGTTGTGTTTTGCATTACACACCCCCTCATGTTTTAACAGCATCATGAGAACATAGAACATTCTCTAGTCTAATGAATATTTTATTAGTAACTTTTGAAATGAAGGAAGTGAGCTTGTTGGTGGCTCATTGGGGTGGTCCAGGTGCAGGGGGAGCAGGGCTCATGGGGGGTTTCTGAGTGCAGCAGGGGGTGAGGCTTGCGGGAGGGTCTGGGTATGAAGGAGTCTAGATGCATGGGGGTTGCAGATGGGGGAGCAGCTCCCTGTACAGGGATCCCTCCTTCTGCAACTGAGGAGCGATGGGTGCAGGAATTGTGAGGGGGAGTTTGCAGAGCTTCCTGCAGCTGGGGAAGAAAGCTGGGGTTGGGTCTGACCCGGCTCTGGATGCCATGCAGGGGAAGAGGAAGTCCCGTTCTCCCCAACCCAGCCAGGACTAGCAGCTGAGCCGAGCGCAGGGTAGGAGCTACCAGCTGGGTCTTCCCCAGTCCTGCCCCCGCCCTACAGTGATTTACCTCTCTGCTGGTGGCCCTAAGCACCCAAAACATACAGCTTTGGGGTCACATGATCACTCTTGTGGCTTCCCTTCGTTTCTCTGTCAGAGAGTCATTTTTTGCAGGGAAGCAAAGAAATCTGTGGGGAACACAAATTCTGTGCATGTGCAGTGGCGCAGAATTCCCCCACGAATAACCTGGCATTGGCCACTGTCAGAAAACAGGATACTGGGCTAGATGGACTATTGGGGTCTGACACAGTATGGCCGTTCTTATGTTTGTTATGAAACCATAACTTAATATCTAGCAATACACATGGGGCCACATGCTACCATATGCAGGCTTTTCCATGTTGGGATTTGGAAACTGTACAAACTTAAAGTCAGAGGGCCAGATCCTCAACTGCAGAGTTTCCATACAATCTGCCCACTGAAGGATCTTGGTTTGCTTGTCTGAGGGGATGGCTGGTTGTGGTTGATGAGTCACTCTTTCCTGAAATTCCACAAGGATTCTCTCAAAAGCAGGAAGGGATTTGGCTAATGCAGGATGGGTTGGGGAGCATCATGCCCTTGTTGTGAGTTCACTGCCCTCCTGTGAATGCCCAAATGTGCTAGATTTCTCTTCAGATATTAGGGTATTCTTAGATTTGGAAGGTCATCATGCCATCTGTAGTAGAAAGAGAGCCTGAAACATAAGCCCTTGTATCAGAGGCCTAAACTAAAGTAGTGGTCAAACCTTGCTAATATAAAGCAAAGTTAGCAAGACAGACTGTGAGCAGAAGTCAGGTTCTGCCTGCATGCAGGCTCACAGAACCTGGCAAGAACAGGGCTGGTATTGCATAAACACACTCATTCCTGAGAAAGGCTGAGCACAGGACACTCACGCAGACACATTCCAGAAGGATGGGACCAGAAAACCCCAATACCAAGTATGATAGAGGCACTCCCTGAGAATGATACAGGAATATAGTGACCCCCTCTTAGAAATAAGGTCAGGATGACAGGGTGAGGGATAGAGACGTTTTGATCAAACCAACATGCACAAGGTAATGGGTGGTAACTAACCACGTCAGAGGGTGGTGACTGACCATGTCAGAGGGGCAATAAGTAACTTGTTTGTATTGATGTATAAAATGAAATCTGGCTGGCCTAGGGGGCAGAGGAAAGTCCTGCCACTGACTGAGCTCATCCATTGTGATGGGCATACATGTGTTAGTGGTCCTGTAGAGTCTACGGGATAATAGGACTGTGCCTCGTTAACAATGAACCTGGCCAAGTGCCTTTGCTACTGAATGGGTCTGTGGTTATTGGGCAGTTCGATCGGAACCTGCTGTACAGGTTATCTGGCCAGAGCCAGTGCAGCACATAGAGAGAACACACACACAGCCAATATCTGACTACACCATCTGCCCACTACATATGGAAGGAAACGCTTAACTTTTGATGGGCTGATTTGCCAGAAACTTTGTGACCTCAAAGCTTTTTCTGCCCAACTTTTCCCTTTTGTTTGAGAGGGTAGCAGAGGGAGAATGATTTAAAGTACATTATGATATGTGTTCCACATGACTTTATACAAATGTGATGTTAATGTCAACTCTTAGATAGCACCTTCCTTTATTATGTCATTACATTTGACAGGCCAATGCATGTCTAATACTCTGACCTGAAAGTACCCAAAAACTGTGTTCACATTTTTAATGGACCTTTTGTTTATATTGATTTATAGACTGGGCACCAACGTAAGAGTTATCCTAGCCCAGCTCCATACTAAATCCTCAAATTAAAGCAGTGCAGTCCATTCAAAACATCCTACACAAGCCAAAAATCAGACACTGTTAATCACAAGAAGACTCGTTCAAAGGTTTCGAAATTTGTTAACACCATTTAGTGGTCTTTTAAAGTACACTCCATCCACAAACCTGCTGACCCACCTGCTGCTGACTTTGTTGGCAACAATGTTTCTTTTAAAGAAAAAACTTCTTCCAAAGTTGAATCCTTTATGTTATCCCTCATCTACAAAACAGTGACAGTTTTTTATTAAAACTATTATTTGCCAGTGTTGGCATACCTGATATTAGAGAGACAAAGTAGGTGAGGTAATATCTTTTATTGGACCAAATCCTGTTGGTGAAAGAGACAAGCTTTTGAGCTTAAAGAGCTTTTCTGGTCTAAAGAAGCTCACATTTCGGCAAGCAATGTTTTGAAAACCAGTGAACGGTTCTTCAGCAATATGTTTGAATGCTCTCTGGAAAGTGAAAAATGCTGAACTCTCAACTTGTTTGGTAAACGCCACTTTTATTTATTGACTAAAGAACAAACAGGAGAGATCTATTGTGCACTAGTGGGCAAGAAAAAAAATCAAATATTGAACAATGAATGCCCTCAGCAAGAGCAGAACAAGGTAATTTCACTTATGACTGTGAACAGCTTCAAAGAACTTTAGGAAAAAAGCCCACAAGAGATGGAGGGAAATCCTAGGCACCAAATAAATGCAGTTGTATGTGAACTCAAAGTATCATAACGACATTCTTTTTAAAAGTAACTAAGATCACATTCCATGCTAGCAGCTGTGCCCATTTACTAGTACAGAACTTCTGTGCATGCTCTCTCAGCTTCCCCTTTCTGTCATCAGGCTGGCCTGTGCTCCAGCCCACCCCCTGCACATGTGTACACAACCTACTGGGTCTGCTCTGAAAGACATTTTGAATCGACAGATCACCACAACGCTGTCACTCTTAGGATTTAGACTGCAACTCATTTGTGTTATATGCTTGCTTGTTTTATCATGTAAATAAATCTATTTCTTTTTCCTAGTTAATAAACTTTTAGATAGTTTATTATAGAATTGGCTACAGGCATTGGGTTTATTGCTAGATCTAAGATACCAACTGATCTGGGGCAAGTGACTGGTCTCTTGGAACTGGAAGCAACCTGAATATTTTGTGATTTTTGGTGTAAGTGACCATTTATCACTACACCCAGGTTACTAGGTGGCAAGATAGACTGGAGAGTTTAAGGAGACTACATTTGACTCTATGGCAAGACTGTTATAAGTAAGTGTAACAGGGTGGCTCTCACCACTGTGGCGCCTCCTGCTGGTCATTCTGGGAATTAGCTCAGTCATTTCACAGGGCGCCCTCCTCCAGTGGTGTCTCGCCGCCATCATTTCTGCTCCAAACCCACATCACCTCAAGGATCACGGTGTCCTCTTCAGGACACAGCCCTCCAACCATGCCCAATTCCATTCTCCCCCCCCCCCTTCTGGGGGAATAGCAGTCCTCTGTCCAGCCACTCACTTCCATGGCCAACTGCAGCCCAAGGTTCTAGCCACTTGCCTCACTGGCAAACTGCAGCCCTTCACTGGCCACTCCCCTCCATGGCAAGTGGGGAGGAGAGACCCGAGTTCACCCATTATCCCAACCCAGGGACCCTCTAGGCGGCAGCCACACGCTGTATCTCCTTCAACCCCCACCGTCCATTTCCCTGGGCCACTTCCTCATAGTGCTAGCAGCTTCTCTGCCCCTGTATCAAGGCTTCAGTCTGTCAGCCAATCAGGCTGGAGCTTCTGCTCACTCCCCTGACCCAGCCCAGCTCTGCTCTGCTCTGCTCTGCTCTGTCAAGGGTGCTGGCATTTCCCTCAGCCCTTCAGGGACCCAATCCCTTCTCCCGGGACTCCCAAAAGGGAACTACCCCCTCTGCCCTGCAGCTCTCTTTATATATGGGCCTGTTCTGCTCTGATTGGCTGCTCATTACAGACCCTCTCTGATTGGCTGTCTGCTGCGCAGTGTCCCCAGGGCTGCTTTTAACCCTTTCTCCACCAGTGTGGGGCAGACGCCCCATCACAGTAAGCCAGAAGTTCACATTTGTTACTGGGTTGGTGAAATTTAATTATAGAACATACCATCCCCGTTTACGGTGTCTACCCTGGTTTTGACAGTTTGTCCTGAGGTAGGCACTCACGGTCATGAGCCATTCCAGACACATGACAACTGACGTAGTCTTGGCAGGATTCACATGCCACAGGTCAAAGGAGTTTATAGATCATAACTCCAGCACTGTTAAAAGTTTAAATTTGAGAATTTCTAAGGGTTAAAGATTACAATGAGTGAACCGCAGTGATATGAAAGTCTTGATACTAAAGACTATGAAAAAATATGTAAAAATAGGGGAATATCCCATAAAAAGAAATCCTCAGCTCAGGAACTGAGAGCTTTGCTCATAAACTTTGACCAAAGAGCAGAATCTGAATACCCCACTACCCCAGATGCCTCAGAGACCACTGCAGTGGAACTGGTTCGGCTGAAGCACCAGGCAGTGCAGGAAGAACATGAGCACAACATGCTCATGGTGGAACTCCAGATCAAGAAGAAAGAAACCGAGGAGGCAGAGGAAAGAGCCTACCAAAGACACAAAGCCAGCACTGAAATTGAGGAGGAAGCTCACCACAGATGTGTGGGAACCACAAGATTCCAAAGGGTAAGTGGATGCCAATCATTTTGACCAGGTTAACTGGGAAGGCAAGACACATTTTTAATTATGTGGAGGAGGAGGATGCTAAGTTATATAAGAAATGTAAAGAAAATGAACTGAAAAGGCTTTGGATTACCCCCAGTCCTATAAATTTGAAGTATAGAAATCTTAAAATGTTTGACAATATCACACATATCAAATATGTGCATAAAATGTGTAATTTTATGAGAAAATGGCTAATGGGGCAGGGAAAAGTAACTTTGAAAAACTGTTTGATCTGATGGTGCAAAACAATTGTGGACAGTCACTGATAAAACAAAAGTGGCCATCTGTGACAAAAAACCTTCCACAATTTTGGAGGCAGCAGAAATTGCTGATGAATATATTGAGTCAAGGGTTCATGGGGAGGGGGGAGGGGCACAAACCCCAGGGGAAGGGAAATCCCCAGTTCACCAGGGGAAGAGGGGTCTAGGAATAAACCTAACCCCAACTTTGATAAAAAAAAACTCAAGGGAGCCCAGATTTTAAAAACCCTTGTCCTAAGGGAAGGCAGGTAGTCTGTCATCACTGTGGGGCTCCTTGCCATATGAAACCAAATTGCTCTAAACTTAAGGTCACCTCACAATCTGCACCCACAACCCCCACTGTGAGTGCCACTGTTTCTACTGTGGCACCAGAGGGAACGGTAGAGGAGTACGATGGCCCAGTGAACTATGCTAGGACTGAGTCTTGGGAAGGTAGTGAAAGAGTTTATGAAGAGTGCTAGATTAAATGGCATTGAATGTAAGGGCTGGAGGGACATGGCATCCCAGGTCACTTTGGTTAAGGAAAGATTTTGGTAAGGGAAGAAGAGAGACTTCTTGGCAAAAGTCTAAATATTTTAGCTTTGGCTGAAATTTCTGTTACTCTGCCCCTGACTAAAATCCACCTTGAGTAAGAGGATTCTAAGGGTGATGTTATCGCAAGCATCAGCAATTTGCTGCGCACTGATATTTTAATAGGTAATAACATTTTAACTATGTCTAAGCAGGTTCATATTATAACATGCAACCAGAGAGACTATGGCTCTGACTCACCTGCTTTGTCTGTGGACAGCAGGGAAAGCTAGGAGGGCAGGGGGAATGCCCTCAATCTTTGGTCTGATGAGAGTGGTAGCTTAGCTTCAGAGGGGGAATTTGAGAATTCTTCTGTAGTGCCAAAGTCTGCTCTAAACTTAAGTGAAGCTCAAAAGGAGTCTGTGAAAGGTTAAAAAATGACCCTTCTCTGTCCCAGGAGAGGGTTGCAGCTCAGAATTATACCCCAGCTGGGGAAGGAAAAACTAGATTTTTTGTAGAAGGAAGTGTGATGTATAGGGAGGCTTACATGAGGAAAAAGAGACGCCCTGGTGAGGTTTGCAAGCAGGTATTTGTGCCTGAGAAATACAGGAGAGAATTGCTCCAATTAATTCATGATTATCCATTGATGGGATACTTAGGAGTAGAGAGAACTTGTGACAGGCTTAAACAGAATTTCGATTGGCCTCACATGTTTGAGACAGTAAAAGATTACTGTAAGAGTTGCAACTTACGTCAGAAGCATAAGAGATTGAAAGGTTCCTGAAAAGCACTGTTGCAACCTCTGCCCATCATTAAAGAGGTGTTTATGCAAGTGTCTGTGGAAGTTGTAGGCCACCTCACTAAACCTTCCTGGAATGGAAAGACATATATATTTGTTGTGGTGGATTCTGCCATCAGGTACCCTAAAGCCATAGCACTATCTAATATAGAAGCTGAAATGGTTGCTACAGCTTTATTCACCATTTTTAGGAGAGTAGGTTTTTCCAGAGAAATCTTGACAGACCGTGGTGCAAATTTCTTTAGTCTTTAAAAAGTTCTGGGAATTATGTGGAGTGAGGCATATAACGGCTGCTCCCTATCACGCAGAAACTAATGGCCCAGTGGAAAGATTTAATGGAACTTTCAAAACTATGCTAAAAATGTATGACACCAGAAACGAGAATGACTGGGATGGGTTACTCCCTTATTTACGATATGTGCACAGAAGTGAGCCCCAAGAATTGACTGGCTTTGCCCCCTTTGATCTGTTGTATGGGAGGCAGGTGAGGGGACCCTTAGATTTAATTCAAGATTCTTAGGAGAATCTGAAACCTGATTCTTAGGAGGGCAATATCAAGGAGACAGGAGAGCCTGTAGGGCAGCGTGTCACTCACTTTAAAGAGAATTTATAGGCTGTGGTGGATTGAGTGCAACAGAACCTTCAAAGAAGTCAAGAATCTCAAAAGGCTTGGTATAACAGGCAGGCTGAAGAAAGACCATTTCATATTGGTGATTTGGTGTCAGTGCTAATTCCAGGGAGGAAAAACAAAATGGAGGATTGTTGGAAAGGACCTTATGAGGTGATGAAAAGAGTGAATGAAATCACTTTTAGTGTACAGAAGCCCCATGGCAGGGGAGCTGTACAAACTGTACATGTCAACAGATTTAAAAGCTTACCACAAAAGGGATATGGGAGTGAATATGATTTGTTGTGCTGATGTGGAACTGTTTACTGTCCCTTTAATTGATTTACTCAGGAACAGCAGGAAAAAGATTCCCCAGGAACGCATTGAGATGTGTGAGGATCTGAACCCACTCAGAAGCAGGAAATGTTAACCCCTTTGAAGCACCACAATCAGATATTTCCAACCGGCCAGGTTTAACTGACAGGATTATACATTCCATTGAAACTTCAAGGCCCCGCTCTGCTCCGAGCAAGGCATATTGTGCTAAAGGGGAAATGCAGAAACAGATCCAGGAAAAGATAGATTGCATGCTGGAGATGGGGGTAATTACTAAGTCAAAAAGTCCCAGGATGTCTCCTATTGTGATGGTATCTAAAAAGGAAAAAACCATGTGGACTTCAGGAAGTTAAATGTTATCACCCAAACCTGACCCATTCCCCATGCTACAAACAGAGGATCTACTGGACCTATTGGGGGGGGGGGGTGCAAAAATCATAAGCATACTCGATTTGACTCGTGGGTACTGGCAAATTCCCTCAGATAGTGATACCTAAGAAAAATCCCCTTTTATAGTTGAATCTGTCTTATATGAATTTAAGGTTATGCCTTTTAGATTAATCAGTGCAGGAGCTACCTTTCAGAGGCTTGTCAGTGAAGTGTTGCAGGGATTACAGAGCTTTGCCAGGGCCTATATAGATGACTTGACTATTTTCAGTAGCTCCTGGCAAGACCATGTGGGAATCGTGTTACAAAGTCTTAAGTAAGCCAATCTCACTGTCAAGATCTCCAAATGCAAAATGGGGCCTGCAGAAGTATCTTACCTAGGACACAGGGTGGGCAGTGGTTTTGTTCACCCTGGCCCTTTAAAAGTAGAATGTATTAAGAGTTGGCCTGCCCCACAAACCAACAAGCAGGTCCAATCCTTTATTGGGGTCTGACCAACTATTACCAGAGGTTTGTAAAGGGGTTTAGTGACAATGTAGCCCCCATAATAGACCTTAGAAAAAAGGGGAAGCGAGACCGGTATGGACAGAGGCCTGTGAAAAAGGCTTTCAGAACATAAAAGAGGCTTTGTCTAAAAAGCCTGTTTTGGTCAGCCCTGATTTTAGCAAATCATTTGTGGTCTGTACTGATGCTTCTAACTTTGGGTTGGGTGCAGTGCTAATGCAGGATAGGGTGGGAAACAAGAGGCATTCCATTGCCTTCTTGAGTAAAAAACTAATCATCCCTGAACAGAACTTTACTGTCATCAAGCGGGAATGCTATGCCATCCTTTGGGCTGTTAAGCAACTTAAACCTTATTTGTGTAATAAAACATTTCAGGTTTTGACAGATCATTCCCTTCTCATATAGCTACACCAAACTAAGGGGCCAATTCTAGATCATTGCATTGGAGTCTGGCTCTACAGGAGTCATGGAAATAGTCCATATCAAGGAGAAAGAAAATGCAGTGGCTGATGCCTTGTCCAGAACAGGGGAACCCTGCGGTGTATTCAGGAGCGTCGGTGACATCCCTTCCTACACCAGTTTTGTGTTGGGGGGGTGATGCTGCTAAACCAAGTGCCAGTTCTGGCTAAGGCCATAGGCATTTAGCTAAGAACTGACAAACTCACAGCTGGAAACCAAACCAGCTTGCCTGTGTGTTAGTTTTGTTCAACATAGGTATTAATCTTATAAGATTGTATTTAGTGTTTAGATTCTATGAAAAGCTTGTAAATTAATCTCACTTGTAATGTCTTTATTCCATGTGATAAGGTATTATGTAAATTTTGCTTTATAGCTTTGAAAATATTTGCTCTGAACTTGTGAACCCAGGCACAGGAATTATCCCCCCACCCACCCAAAAAAGAGCACTATCAAAAATTAAATGGGCCATCATAAGACAAAAGCTTTGTTAATTGCCCCATCCACCCATGGAGAAATATGTGCAGAAGGCTTGGTCCTATCAATTTGAATGCTGAAGAGGGAAATAAAAATAGCAGACATGGAGATTTTTCATCTCTTTGCTGTCTGGGCTCGCACAGGACCAGAAACACTAAACTAAAGCAGAGATCCCCAGGGTCAATCTGACTCTGCCCTGTAAACATTTTGAATTGACAGGATCACTACAATTCTGTCACTCTTAAAATGTAAACTGCAGCTCATTTGTGTTATATGCTTGTTTACCTTAACCTGTAAATATCTCTCATTTCTTTTTCCTAGTTAATAAACGTTTAGATAGTTTATTACAGGTTTGGCTACAGACATTGTCTTTGGTGTCAGATCTCAGATACCAATTGATCTGAAGTAAGTTACTGGTCTCTTGAGACTGGAAACAACTTGAATACTTTGTGATTTTTGGTGTAAGTGGTCATTCATCGCTACGTCCAGGTTGCCTGGGTGGCAAGATAGACTGTTATAGTGATGCAGGAGTTCACATTTGTTACTGGGTTGGTGAAATGTAATTCGCATACCACCAGTTTGGGTGTCTGCCCTGAGGTAGGCACTCACAGTTGTAAGCCATTCCAGACAGTGTGACACAGTGCACAATTTCGTGCACACATGTAATGAAACAAAGGTGGGAGAGGAGACTGCACGCTTTTGGATGGTTTGTTTGCTCTTTGCAATTTTGGCTGCATTCAGCTGCTATGGTAAAAGCTGCATTTTAAGTGTCTAATCAGGCTATTTGGTATGTATATTTTCTGCATATATGTGCATAGTTTGTGTGTCTGTAAGAGAGAGAGAGAGAGAGAGAGAGTGCATGCTGGCAGATGTGCTTAAATTTATTGTCCTGGAAAACAGAGCATTTGAGAGATTTCGGAAAACCTGAACTTAAATTTTCAAAAGCCAAAGGGGCATATCCTTAGTTGGTGTAAATTGCCAGAGCTCCATCCACTTCAATGGAGCTATGGCAACTTGCAAATGCTAAAGATCTGCCCTGAAATCTGCAGAGTAGTCTTAATTCTCAAAAAAGAATTGTTCAATATTAATGCAGGAACATGAGAAATATACTTAATTATACCTCATTATAATTAATTGATAGAGTCCCTAGATTGTATAATAATCCAAGTGTCTGATATAAAAACTCAGACGAGATTTAAGGATGGAAATGAAGATGCAATTGAAGCAGCATATGCATGTTTCTGTAACTGATTATATCTGTTACTAGAGATGAGACAATTTCCCTAGAATAACTCCTAAATCTATAAACATGTGACTCAGCATTCACAACCATGGTCAAGGAATCAACAGATTTCCACAAATTCATTGAAAAATAAAATTAAGATAAGATTTTAATACATATGTCTGAAGACCGAACCTCGTTATACTGTATTTCTGCTGTAAATATGTTTTTAGGGAACAATACAATTTTGTAATGAAAGGAATTTATTTTATTTTAATTTATTTAAAGTCTCTATTGCTTCATATCTATTTCTGACCAGTTATGTAGGCTTACCATTAACAAGTTGCCACATTCTGCCTTTGCACGTGGCTGTGTTCAGCAGTTGGTAAAATGATTATTGTATAGTCATTGTTTGAGGCTCCTCGGGATTTGTCGCGATAAATAGGAAGATCCCAATATTAACCAGTTGAAGTGAAAGGCCATACTCCCATTGATTCATTAGGAGTATGACTGGAACTAAGCAAAGGAGAGTATTGTCCCCTAGTCAGAGCATGTTGTTTATCCAAACTAAATCACATAAATGGAGCCCAGACACTCAATATCAGGAGCATTATATAAACATGTACTACAGAAACAAGATATTAGTCTCTTCAGTTATCTGAATTTCTAAGAACATTAGAAAATGGATTGCCAAAAATAAAAGAAGACTTAATATGTGCGAAACAGTAGCAATCTGAATATTGCTGACAGTATCAACACTTTCACATCTAGACTGCTCAGGTAACTTACTGTAGGAAACAGAAGCATTCTGAATATCCCTGATAATCTTAAAAAAGATTACATTGTCACTGTCTAGTGATATGCAATCCCTCTCCAACTGAATCTGAGGACTTTTTTCGAAAGTGGACTGACTAATATGCTTAGGAAAGCATTGTTCAGATCTAGTTTTACAAACAGATCTCTGATGTAAGCAATTGCCTTTAATACCATGAAATGTTGTCAACTTAGAAACACATTTATCAGCAGAAATCTTCTAGGGAGGCAGACTTCTATAATTCTATATGCCATAGCTCAGATCTTCAGCTGGTGTAAATTAGTATAGCTCCTATTTTAAAAGCAGACCCACTGTGATCCCACACTTTCATTGGCTCATTATTAATTAATATTTATTATTTATTTCTATTATTGTGTAGCACCTAGGAGCCCCAGGCATGGACCAGAATCCTATTGTGCTAGGTGCTGTACAAAGACAGAACAAAAAGATGGCCCCTGACCCAAAGAACTCACTATCTAAGTGTAAGAGAAGAGTCAACAGATGAATACAGACAGAGGAGTACTGGGAGGAGACACCCCTCCCCCCTATCCCACTGGTAGAAAGTCTAATGAGCCTTCCTGCACTCAGGCAGCACCATTTAGGCACACCTGTGAACATGTTCCTCCTGCAGACGTGGAGCTTAATCGGGTAAGAGGGAGGCAAGAGGGAGGAGTTTTCTCAGGAGCAAAGAGGTTTCCAGCAAGTGCTTGTGAGCTCCAGTAATAGAGGGTGTCTAGCCTGAGGTCGGCCTTTCCTTTCCCATCTCCCCCCATTTGGGGTAGACTGACACTATAAGCTTCATACAGGTGAGGGGCCATGGTGGGGTGCCTCCAGGGACTAGAGACTAGTGAACTGTAGCTGGACAATGAATAGACCTCAGGAGTGAAGTGATCTTATGCTGAGAACAGTGAGATTGCCCAGGAGTGGGGGCTCCCGTAGAGGGGCCCAGGGGCAAGAGACTCAAAGAGACTACAGCCGAATCCAGACTGAGGGCTGGCCAACTACAAGCATATATATATGACCCAATGAGTTTTGCCTCTCAGTGTATTTTAAAATACTTTTGCTGAAGACAAAATCCTTCTGGAGTCATCTAATGGCCTCATCACCACCCTTGAACTTTTTAAAGATTTTCATTCACAGTTTGAAATTGGACTCTAATGTTTTTGTAACAAAAGCTTTCCAGTATGTTATAGTCATGTAAATACTTAAGGCTGAGATAGAAATTAAAAATAAGGGGGGGGGGAACCCACTAAAATCCCCTGGGGGAAAAAACAAATAAATATCATTGGGCTGGGTTTTTCCCAGTGGAATATGCCAGCTCAATATAATATAGAAAGAAGGGATATGCCTGGGAAGGCTGGGCTGGGCTAGGCTCCTCCTCCTCCAGGGGCTCTCTGCCTCCCACTGGATAGCTAGAGAAAAGCAGGGAGCTGATTGGCCCCCCACTTCACCCCTTCATCCCCATTAATTTAAGCCTCTGTCCAGGCTTTTGGGGGTCTCTTGTCCCCTTTAGCAGCTAAAGTATAGTTAAGCTGCTATTGAAATTATTGATCCTAGACCTGAGGAAATCCCCTTTTGACATTGCGCCTAAAAAAAGCTAAAGTATAGTACAGAATTATCCACCATCTATTTTATCCTCAAGGCTCCTGTGTAAATGACAATATCGACCCTCAGTTATGTTAAGTATTCCTTATTGGTAGAGTGGTAGCCACATTCTTTGAACATGGATATCTCTATGGTCTCTTCTTTGAAGTAGGATTTGGGTCAGGTGAATGCACCCACCTACTGAGGGCTTTTCAGGAGATGGCAGAGCTACTGGTGGTCCTGCTGGCCCTTTGGACTGAGTTCCATTTAAGACCCAACCCAAAAGTTAACATGTATGGGAATCAAACTGGCTACAATGCAGGGTGTATCGTGGCTACCCATGGACAGGTTAGATAAGCTATTGATGAAGGCAACCCAATGTGTTAAGAAAATTACACTAAAACAGGTGCAAGTAGTTACTAGGTACTTACACTTTGTGTGTAGGATGGTGGCACCAGGAAGAGCATTTTGTATTCATCTGTAAGCTGCCACCTCTGGAGTCCAGAAGCCTCATCAGTTGTCAAAGTGAAATGAAGAAAGGAAGACTTGAGGTATGAGTATCATTTCTGGAACAATTTAATGGGATCTCAATCTGGTGATCTGATTGTGTACTGGGATTGAAGCTTTGGATACAATTGGATGCTTCTGGGGGAATAGGTGTTGGAATGTATCATAAAGGGCAGTGGTGTGCTCAGAAGAGGCCATACGAGTGGGCAGCATAGGGTATAATAAGAAACATTATTTTTCTTGAGGTTTTGCCAGTATAGGTGATGGTCACTATCTGGAGATGAGGAATTCAGAAACAAATGGTTTCATTTTTGGTATGTTAGCCAATCAACAGGCCACTAAATCAGCTTGGGTAATGTAACAGGTAAGGACATTTGTATTGCATTGCCTTTTGTTTAACATTCTTTTCTGTGCAGTATATGTTCCTGGTATAGATAATGGAATTGTCAGTGCTCTGTCTCAGTTTTAGGAGGACAGATTCCAGGAGCTCACAACATTTGCCAGCTGAGACTCTCAGGTGATGCCTCACCGACTGTGGAACCAAAGCTCCAGGATTAGCAGAAAATGCCATTGGGACATTCACGATTTACAAGGTCAGTTTTGTTGGGTTCAGAGAATTTAGAGGTAGGAAAGGACATTAGCACATTTGGCCCATTCCCGAACTTCAGGCAGTGAGATATGTGGTTTCTGGTGCACTGAGGACTGGCTTCATCCACTATATCAGGTCATCTGGATGGCCAGTCATTTTGTTGCAGACTGGCAGAATTTGTTGACCTATGTAAAGGATTCTTATTAAAGAAGCTCTTGGAAGGATGGTCCAGAGGGAAGACAACAAACACCCCATAATCATACTGATTTTGTTAGGGTTATTGTATGCTCTGCCTAGGATATGCAGTGGTGAAATTAGGGCGCCAACCTCTTCCTGGGGCAGGGGCTGAGGTGGGCTAGATCTCAAAAAGTAGTTGTCAATGGGGAATCATCATACGGGGTGGTGGTGTTTCTAATGGAGTTCCGCAGGGGTCATTACTAGGCCTGACACTATTCAATATGATCATCAATTATCTGGAAGTAAGTATAAAACCACTACCGATAAAAATTGCAGTTGACACGCAGATTGACGGAGTGGTAAATAGTGATGAGGACAGGACAGTGATGTAAACAAGCAAAATGCATTTGTAGTACAGGGTAATGCAAAGTTAAACATTAAGGAACAAGCAATGTAGGCCATACCTACAGAATGGGAAACTGTATCCTGGAAAGCAGTGACTCTGTAAAGAATTTAGAGATCTTAGTGGACAAGCAACTGAACATGAGCTCCCAGTGCAATGCTGGGGCCCCAAAGGCTAAGTAGTCCTTGGCTGTTCAAACAGGGGAGTAGTGAGTACGAGGTGATTTTACCTCCATATAAAACATTGGTGAAACTCACACTGGAATGTGGCATACAGTGCTAGTGTCCACACTTTTAAAAGGATGTTGAAAAATTGGAGAGGGTGCAGAAAAGAACCACAAAACTGATTTAAGGGCTGGAGAAAATACTTTAGAGGGAAAGACTTAAAAGGGCTCAATCGTTTTAGCTTATCAAAAAAGACTGAGAGGTGACTTGATTACAGAGTATGAGTACATCATGGGGAGAAAATACTGGGTACTAAAGGGTTTTTTAATCTGGCAGTGAAAGGAATAACAAGAACTAATGGTTGGATGTAAAGCCAGACAAATTCAAATTACAAGTAAAGCAAGAAAATTTAACAGTGAGGGTGATTAACCAGTGGAACAAATCACTAAGGGAAGTGATGGATTCTCCACCTCTTGGTCTCTTCAAATCAAGATTGGATGCCTTTGTAAAAGGTATGCTTTAGCCAAATACAAGTTACTGGGCTTAAGATAGGGATAACTGTGTGAAATGTAATGGCCTGTGATATTCAGGAGATTAGACTAGATAATCTGATGGCCTTTTCTGACCTTAAGCTCTGTGGATCTATTAATAAGTGCTGGTGTTGCCAGTGGCTAGTGAAGATAAAAGCCAAATGCCAGCTTCCACAGATATAAGAGACCTTGAAAAAAGAACAGGAGTACTTGTGGCACCTTAGAGACTAACAAATTTATTAGAGCATAAGCTTTCTTGCATCGGAAGAAGTGGGCTGTAGCCCATGAAAGCTTACGCTTTAATAAATTTGTTAGTCTCTAAGGTGCCACAAGTACTCCTGTTCTTTTTGCGGATACAGACTAACACAGCTGCTACTCTGAAAAGAGACCTTGAGATTCACTGGTGGACTTTGCACCTATGGGAGAAGGCGAGACCTGAAGTCTTCACAGAATGGGGTCCCCCTTTGGTACCCTTCTACTCCTATCTGAGAGGCAGAGAGGATTCAGAAGTGAGCTGAGTCCTAGAGGCAGGCTGAGGAAGATCTGCCCCAAGTAATAGGTTATGATGTGGTGGGAACCCTATAACCCCTTGGGGGGGTAGAGGGAGGGAGGGAGGGAGTGGAGTTTATAGCACCTACCCCCAAGTATTAAGTTAATAAAATTGCAGCGAGCCATTTAAATCCATCTCTGTGTATCTTTATTCTGTGTGTCCTGCTCAATCTCCAGTGAAGTCAATAGAAAGACTCGTATTAACTTCAACAGGAGTTGGATCAGCCCCAGCCTGTCTACATCTGTTCAGAATATAACGTATGAAGGAAGAGTGAACAGGTGCAAGCAGAGGTAATTCTGCTTGTTCAGTATAACAAATATCCAGATCTACAATTTAGTGTCAACAACAAAAAAATCATTATGGGGACCAAGTTTGTACCTAAGGGATTATCAAATGATCAAATAAAAGTAGTTTTCAGGCTTCATTAGTCATGTACATGAGGTCTTAGTTTAAGCACTCACAAAAAAATTGGTGCAGAGCAAAACTGCCACCATTTACATTAGTTTTACTTGAATAAATAAAGGAAAAGCTATTCTCCATAGTCTTCTTAGATTATACGAAATTGGATTTCCTTATTAAATACAGTGTTTCTATTTAAAATGTGTAATGTACTGTATACTGTGTTGAGTCCCTGATGTACTGCAAGTTTGACGTTTAACACCACAAAGGAGAAGGGACTCAAGCAAGTCTCCTTTGAGATGGAGGGAAGGAAAAGAGAGATAATAACAACCAGTTGCATGTCACACTGCTTCAAACATACCCTAGAACTGGTAGGGCATTAATGTGAAGGAGTTTACTCTCATATTGAGGCTCAGAGTCATTATGAGTGGAATCAATTATCCTGAGTGGTTTCTCTGTAAATTGAGGACTAAGCTAGGTCAGCATGGTTCTTTTCATGCCTTGCCCACTAAAATTTCATTTCCTTCCTGAGGTTTATTATAGCAGTATGTCTGTTTGAAAGCAAAGGACAACTTAACTGATAAAATCAGTTGTCTTAATTAAAAGTCTTGAAGGTCGAGCTGGTAACAAATCTTAAAAAGTATTAACACGTTTACAAACAATCATTTCTCTTAAACCGTCATGGCAGTTTCCAATTAACATTCTTTAAGGTACACTTTGCATAATATTCACAGAAAGAGGATAGCTAGGTGTTAGGCAACAAGAATTCATTATCTGTATTTATTGTTTGCTTTTCTATTGCAAATCCTGCAAATTCAGTTGTTCTGGAGGATACACTTAGAACTTCTGCAAAGGCGTGCACACACATTTTTCAGCGAGACTGGAAAATAACAAGACAATGTTGGAACAATTGGCTAGATTATGAGCAGCCTGTGAAGAAAAAATCTCACCCCCTGAAGACAAAGGATTTTATCTTTGCTTTGGGCATGAGCTCTAATCCACCATTAAACTCAAGACTGATAACCAGGGTCAGCCGTTACCAACACTGTTACCTTCCTGTCTAAAATACAGACAAAGGCAGAGAACAATTGAGTCATGGTGCAGCTGCAACACACAGCATGAAACTAATCCCAGCTGAGCTGCACAATCTCCACCAACAGCCGGCACACACCAAAGTGGGTGTGATTAATGAATGATTCACCAAATAGATGGTCTAATTAAATAAATGGTTAATTACTAATTAGCATGCAATTTATGCAGCTAACAGCATTTAGACATGTCAGATATAAATCTTGCATTAAAGATATATATAGCTATAGATATATATACACTTGCAAAACCATGATCGGTATGCAAATTCTTCTTTTATGGTACATCAAGCGAAAACATCTCTGGTATTGTAAAAAATAATGTAATCCTGTACTTAATGGGCATCATTTCTATACAGGAGATGCAGAACATTGTTGTGCATTACATGCTTTGAAATGCTGCAAACCTCAGTCTTTCATTGTAGTATCCTGTATACTTTGTTCAGATGGATTTTGAGCAGAACTAAACTATTATTTTATCAATCAGCTATGCACACATAGCATATCCACTGTAGATTAGCAGATGGATTTAGAGTGAGTTATCTGGCACCTGTCCCTCTTAATTCATAACAATTTACTTAAGGCCAGTTTCAGCTAGCCTAACTCACACTGAGTAATAGCTTACTTTGGAAGTAATCCCATTGATTTCACTGGGGTTACTCAAGGAGTAAGATACTACTCAGAGGAAATAAAGGTGGCAGAATCTGACCTTTAATCTTTTCTTGCAGGTTCAAAAGCTGTCATTCTCAGTAAGTCAAATCATGAAGTCCTTCCTTTAAGCAAAATTCATTCCATGGATAAAAATATTACTTGTTATTGTGTGAAGGGACTGATCAGGTTATACAGAAGGAATTTCTATTTAACTCAGTTTTGCAAACATCCAGGTCAGACATCAAACACAAAATACATTTTATGGGCTGCATGCATTAGATAACTCCTTTAGGTTTGCTTCCCTAGCTGTTCTGAGAGCCAGAGATAGTTGACTTCAAATTTTGGCATATATAGAAAAATCCCATCTGTCACCTACTTACACTCTGAAAGGTCCCGATATAACATATGGATACCATCTTTCCTTATCAATTATGTAATACATATATGGAAAAATAATTAGACACATAGATTAATGGATAGATGCTCTCAACATCTGAAAAAGTGCAGATAGCAGTGGTAAATATACATGTGCTTTGTAATGACTGTATTCTTCTGTGGGCAATCATTACTCTGCTATATGTGGTTTTCAATTCTTCATTCAGAAACAGGCAAACTAAATACCCTTCAGCTGCTTATTTTTTCCTGGTAATTTCGAGCCATCCACTGCATTGTAACAAATGACAGAAGACATGAGGGGTTAGTTTAAAACTATTGTTGATTCTGAATTACAACTACATTCTGGCAAGTAAGTTATGTCTTGTTAAATAACGGATTACAAATGTTTAACCACAGTGCCCTCTAGCTGCCTTAATTCTGATTTCATAATTTCAGTACAATTTGCAACATGCATAAGCAGTGAATTCTTGAATGAGCCACTAACTTTATAACAGTGTGAAAGGAATTTGTCTGCACTGGAGAGAATATGAGAGATTGGTGTACAGACTGTATCAACCTCTTTTACCTTATCATGACTTGAAAAGTAGAATGTCTTGTTAGCCAATACATATATTCCAGAAATATATTCACCACATTAATAGGTATTATAAGCATAGTACTAATATACTTTATAGATAGATATAAATATAAAATTAGATATAGATAGATATAGATATGGTGTTGGGAATGTATGTGAACTGGATGTATTATGCACTTCCCACAATTCTGTTCACCCGTGTCAGGTATCCAAAAGCACTTTGCAAAGCTGAAGTCAGCTTTGGCATTAGAAAATAGGAAACCTGTCAAAACAAAGATTAATGAAATCCCACCCACCTGCGGGTGGGGGAAGTTGATGGAGCTGGTGGTGGAATGGGGACATTCCCGCGGAAAAGGAGGGAGACACTTGCCAAGGGACAATAGGTATTCCCTCCCCTGGGAGTCTCTAGCACCCATTGGCCAGCTGGGGGAAAGGGGTACTGATTGGCCAGCATTCCCCAGTTTTTAGGATTTAGCCCAGCGCAAGGGCCGTATGGAGCCTCTTTTGGTAGCTTCCAGCAGCACCAGTCATTGTCCTCCTCCTTAGTGTAGCCAACTTTTTAATGGCACAAAACCGAACACCCCTGCCCCGCGGCCTTGCCCCTTCTCCACCCCTTATCAAAGGTCCCACCCCTGCTCGCTCCATCCCCCATCCTTCCATTGCTTGCTCTCCCCCACCCTCATTCACTTTCACCGAGCTGGGGCATGGGGTTGGGGTGCAGGAGGGGTGAGAGATTTCCGGCTGGGGGTGCGGGCTCTGGGGTGGGGCTGGAGATGAGGGGTTCGGGGTGCAGGAGAGGGATCTGGGCTGGGGCAGGCGGTTGGAGTGCGGGGGGCTGAGGACTCCAGCTGGGGGTGCAAGCTCTGGGGTGGGGCTGGAGATGAGAGGTTTGGGGGGCAGGAGTAGGAGGGGGCTCCAGGCTGGGGTGGGGGTTGGGGTGTTGTGCAGGGCGTGGGCTCTGGGAGGGAGTTTGGGTGCAGGTGGGGACTCCATGCTGGGGCAGAGGGTTGGGGTGTGGGAACAGGTTCGGGGTGCGGGGTCACAGCGGCACTTACCATGGCTCCCAGGAAGCAGCCGCCAGGTCCCTGGAGCCCCTAGGCACATGGACAGCCAGGGAGGTTCCGCGTGCTGCCCTCACACCCGCAGACGCCACCCCCGAAGCTCCCATTGGTTGCGGTTCCCAGCCAATGGGAGCTGTGAAGCCAGCACTAGGACCAGGGGCAGCGCGCGGAGCCTCCCTTGCTGCCCATGCAGCTAGGGGCCACAAGGACCTGGTGGCCACTTCCAGGAGCCATGCACAGCTACGGCAGGCAGGGAGCCTGCCTTAGCCCCGGACACCCGCTGCACCGCTGACCAGACTTTTAACATCGCCACCAGGGTCCCTTTTCAACTGGGCATTCCGGTCAAAAACTGGACGCCTGGAACCCTCCTCCTCCTCCTCAGGATGCAGAGAAAGGCAGGTTAAGGATTCTGGGTCCCCTCTCCCAGGGCATAGGGTCTGCCCCAGCCAGGGGTCCCTTCCCCACATCCATCCTGCATCAGGGCAGGAGCCCCCTTGGAGATGGATACCATGTGGGCTGCCTGGTGGCCCTCCCTGCTTGAGGTGGGGAGAGCTGGGGCCGCATGGGGAAACCACTGGGATCCTGGTGCAGCCCAGGTTGGGCCTACAGCCCAGGCCCTCCTGCTCATGGAGGGGAAAGCCAGGGGCCACATGGTGCAGCTGCAAGTGGCCTGGCCAGAGCAGAGTTTCTTGCCATGGCCCTCCCCACTCCCTTTGCTGGAGGGGGCCAGGGGTCACAGGGTACCACTACGGTGGTGGGAAAAGCCTTGGCTCTGTGTGCTCAGGTGGCCCTACCAGAGCCAGACCTGCTTCTACCACCACCCCGCCGCCCACCAAGGGTGCACCTCCAGTGGGAGGAAGGGATCCTAGCCCAAGCTGGGGCTGTTGCTTTGGCCCCCTCCTCTCCCACTACTCGCTGGGGAAGGCCAGTACTGCGGCTGGGTGGGGCCTTGGGTAGGGTGACCAGATGTCCCAATTTTATAGGGACAGTCCCGATTTTTGGGTCTTTTTCTTATATAGGCTCCTATTACTCCCCACCCCCGTCCCGATTTTTCACACTTGCTGTCTGGTCACCCTAGCCTTGGGTGACCCTGACAGAGCGGGGTCCACTGGTTCAGCCCCCACCCCTAACCCTGCATGTGGGAGGAGGAGTCATAGGCACGCACTGCTCCTTGTGTCCTGCTGTATGCCCCCCACATCTGGTTTCTGGACGGGGAAGAGGCTTGTGGGGCTTTGACCAAGGGTACGGCTGGCTGCCTGCAGCTGCCCACTCCAGGAGCCCCCCTGAGGGACGTACGGTCTCCCACCCGCCACAAGACACAGCCCTGTGGAGAAGGACATGCTCAGTCTTTGCAGGAATGGAGCTCAGGTGAGGACCAATGGCCTGTGACAGGCGCAGGAGAAGAATTAAAAGTTGAAGGGAGGAGCTGGGATCTCAGCATGGACAGTTCATTTTTCAGATGGTGGAGAGTCAAAAGTGTGTCCTTCCTGGTTCGGACCTAGAACCCCTCATACAGGAGGTCCATGTGATGGATTCGGGGTCTAAGTTTAAGGATAGTGAGGAGCAGGTGAGTATCCCTGGGACTGCACCTCACTCCCATAACTTGACAAGAGTCCAGCAATCATCCTCAGGATGCGGCAGCGGGGTTCTCAGATACTGAGCCTCTGCGCTCAGGGGCAAGGGTGACAGCCCAAGTCCCTCCTCCTTCAGACACCCCTCCTTAAGGGAATGGGCTGATTTGGCAAAATCATTGGCATTGGTGTCCCATAGGTTTGGCAGCCTGCCTAGTAAGAGAGGGCTGCTCTCAGATGAGAGGGTAGCACTGTCAAAGATTTGGGGTGGGACTGATATCCCACAAAGGAATACAGAGCAATTAGGGAGGTCCCCCCTGTCACCATGTGGCATCATTCCTAATGAAACACAAGCTGGAGACATGACTGCTGATGTCCCAGAGCTTATGCGGGATTGGATCACACAGTCAGGAATTATCTGTCTAAAGCAGTTAAAGAAAAGATTTGGAAAGGGGATTTGTGGACTCATTCACCTTACTCTTAAGGGAAGAGCAGACACAGGAAGGGTGCAAAAAGCACAAAAATGAGGAGGACAAATCCCGCACCCAAGGTTCCTCAAACTTTTGAGAACTGGTCTGCAGCCTTTCACATTTATGAGTATAATTTGTGCGAGGAGCCCTCAAAAGTGTATTTCCTTGTTTAAGTATTAGCACTTAATAGCGGGGGTCTCATGCTACATATGGGGGTGGGTAGCATGGTTAAGATATGACAGGGAATTTAGGCAGAGGGCGGCAGCAGAGCCTGATTTACCTTGGGATAAAATAGACCAGGACCTTTGGCTGGAGTGTATGACTCCTTATTACCCTGCCCAGCTGGCATTGCCAGTGCCAAAACCTCAGCTTCAAAATGCAGATATAAAAGCCAATGTGTGCTTTGCATTTAATAATGGGAAATGTTTTCACTCACAAGGCAGGTACAAGGCTGTAAGAGGTGTGGGGGTCCGCAGAGCGCACTCTCCTGTTATGGGGGGGAAAGGCAGTTCCAGCAGGGAAGTAGGAAAGGGGGGGTCTGCAAACTCCCAGTGCTTCAGAAGATGTTACAGGAGAAAGCAGTTGTGACAGTGTACCCCATAAGGCTTTATGGGGAGGGGGTGCTTATAAATGTATGTATGACATAACTGGAATATGTTTTGTGCTGCCTGTGCCAGGTAACATATCTCCGTAAAGGTTATGGTCTACTATATCTATTCATCCTATTTGTACATATATATATCATTTTCTACTTGAGGTTAAGAATATGGGCTGTATGCTTGCTTGGTTTCTAAGTAAGCTTTGGGAGGCATTTGGTCAGCTTCTTTAGGAAGGAATTTGCCAGGTTAAGTACCTGATCAGGAAACACTTGGAGAACAATGCATCTTGGAATGCTCCAATCCACATAAGAAGTCTTCCTGGAGACATGCAAGATACCATGTGGACAATGGCGTCGGCCTGTAAAGACTGAGTCATGCAGGGGCATGTGACTTGCCCAGGTGACTCCAAAACTCCATCTTTAACCTGGTGCTTTTCCAGTGAGGGGGGGTGGAAACCCAGAGGGACAAAGGGTTCCCGCCTTATGCAAAAGATATATAAAGGGGTGGAAGAGAACAAAGAGGGAGAGGAGCCATCATGAAGAATCCCCTAGCTATCACCTAAGCTGCAACAAGAGCTGTACCAGGGGAAAGAATTGTGCCCAGGCCTGGAAGGTGTCCAGTCTGAGAAAAATTTACTGAAACATCTCTGAGGGTGAGATTATCTGTATTTAGTTTGATTAGACATAGATTTGCGCATTTTATTTTATATTGCTTGGTGACTTACTTTGTTCTGTCTGTTACTACTTTGAACCACTTAAATCCTACTGTCTGTATTTAATAAAATCACTTTTTATTTAGTAATTTACTCAGAGTATGTATTAATACCTGGGGGAGCAAACAACTGTGCATATCTCTCTATCAGCGTTATAGAGGGCGAACATTTTATGAGTTTGCCCTGCATAAGCTTTATGCAGGGTAAAACGGATTTATTTGGGTTTAGACCCCATTGGGAGTTGAGCATCTGAGTGCTAAAGACAAGCACACTACTGTAAGCTGTTTTCAGGTAAACTTGCAGCTTTGGGGCAAGTAATTCAGACCCTGGGTCTGTGTTGGAGCCAGACTGGAGTGTCTCGCTCAGCAAGACAGGGTGCTGGAGTCCTGAGCTGGCAGGGAAAACAGAAGCAGGGGTAGTCTTGGCACATCAGGTGGCAGCTCCCAAGGGGGTTTCTGTGATCCAACCCGTCACAGCAGTAACCATGGAAAAGGCTCCTTCTCCAATTAAGAAATGGGTTTTATGGAACTTATTAATGGATATCCTAAGAAAAAAAGACACTGCTTATTTATCTAGCTGGTCTCCAGTAAGGTTAAGAGAATAAAATGAATAGTTCCCAGAGGTAAAAGATCAGGAATTTTGGTGATGGGCCTTGGGCTCATGTGATAGGGTGAGGCTTTGCAGGCCAAAGTCAGACCTTGTTGTCCTCATGGTCCGAGGTCCCCACCCTGCTGCAGCATCTGGCCTGCTCGTGAGAGCTAAGTCCTTAGGTGTAGGCTGAGGCGTCCCTACCCCACATTATGGGTTATATGGTAAGAAGCCCTGTAACCCCCACACTGGAACCAATTAAATGCCTGATATTGGAGAGTTTGGGTGATGGGCAGGTAGTGCCTTTCCCTTGTATTAAAGTTCAATAAAAGTTGCTGCCTGCATGTGTATGTCCTCATTTTGCTGCTATGTCTACATCAATACTTTGCACCAAGTACAGTTAGGGAGTACTTTCATGGCTCATCAACACTTGAAATGTAGTATATTCCAAACGAGATAAGAAAGTACAAAGGACAAAACTGGCACAAAATAGTGGGTTAAACTTTAAGTGTCATATAGGGGACTTCTAGCTTGTAAACAACCACAGTATAAATAGAAGAGTATTTGAGGGCGTATCTTGGAAGCACACCTTCTGTGTAAGGTCAACACGGTGCAAGATAAGACTTGCTTCCAGGAAGGAGGGTATGTCTCCTTGTCGTATTGTACTGTTTTGTCTACAGAAAATAAATTGACTGAGATTGGTTATTTGGTCTCTTGAACATTTTTAATATTGCAGTACAAGTGTAGTCAAAATCCATTGGCTCTACATTTTAATCAACAGTCTTCAAGATAAAATGCTCAAAAGATATTTCTTTCAGACTGAACTTCCTGGTCTAGTAAGTAGAGATCGGTGAACTGGTTTTGACAAAATAGGTTTAAACTCAATACTTTGGGCATGTCTTCACTACCCGCCGATCCGGCGGGTAGCAATCGGTCTATCGGGGATCGACTTACCGCGTCTAGTGAAGACGCGGTAAAATCAATCCCTGATCGCTCTGCCGTCGACTCCGGAAATCCACCTCAGCAAGAGGCGGCAGCGGAGTCGGCGGCAGCGCAGCAGCGGTCGACTTTCCCGCGTCCTCACCACCAGGTAAGCCAACCTAAAATACGCAACTTCAGCTACGGTATTCACGTAGCTGAAGTTGCGTATCTTAGGTCGGACCCCCGCTGTAGTGTAGACCCAGCCAAATCCTACACTTGAACTCAGCCTTTATTGAGATTTGACAGAGTTACGTTAACTTTTTATTTCATGACTTTTCATCTTTATGTGACAATTATGCTTCCAGTTTCTGGCCGGAACCAGAATTACCAAAACACCACAGGAAAAACTCTTCTTGTGATAGTTCCAGCCTAATCAGATATGGGATATGTCACAACCTGGCCCAGTCCCCACTCTGGATAGACGCCTGTTCATTGAGAGTAGACCAAGCTCCTGGATCCCACAGCTCTGCACTCTAAGACACAGTCCCAGGGGAAGACCTTTTGTCTGCCTGACTTGCTTGGGATGTAGGGCTTCCAACCCAGCTGCCTTAGATTCTGAAACCAGTGCCTAGACCTCCCACGCCCCCAGTTACATAGATACGTTCCCTCAGAGTTCCACCTCACTGTGTATGCTTTGAGCATTTTGATTAACCCCTTCAGGGACAATGTGGCAGGCAAGAAAGGAACACAGGCTTAGCAAAGGAATGTCTTACCCAGTCACTGTACTCTTAAGAAGGCACTAGAATTACAGATCTTTACGGTCTTAAGATGCCGCCGCCCCTTTAGTCTGATCTCAGCCCTTCTTGTGAGTCCAAGATCTGGTCAACTTTTTGGGCAAGACAAAGTCCCTCCTTCCTTCTCTATCTCTCCAGCCCAGTTGTCTGGCATGTGATGGTATAGCCTCCCCTTTGCAGAAAATATACCTGCTTCTATTCAGTCTCTCTGACAATCTTTTCCCTGTGTCCAGGCTAAGAAAACTCCAGCCCTTTCCCCAGATATGCTTCCATGCAGAGAGTCCATTGTCCCCTAGGCTGGGCTGGCCAATGAGAGACAATCAGAGCTGATGTCACTATGTCACTATGTGCCAGCTTCTCAGAGGTTGTCATTCAAAAAGGTATCAAGACCCTAATACAAAACGGATGCTCTATTCCATAACAGAGGTCGCAACACAACATGAAGGTTACACTCCAACATGAAGGCTACAATCCAGAATTGAGCCCTTGAAACCAAAATGGCATTCACAAGACAAGATGAAATTCACAATTTGATGCAGACATATCTCACTCTGTCACAGAAAGAACTGGAAATCCATTAGAACACCCATTTGCATGAGTTTTCTAGGCCTGTTTTGCAGACTAAAGGGGCTCGGGTACTATAGAAAATGTTTGCAGAAATATCTGAATACTGAGTTGTTATCCAAATGCAACCAGCACAGTTATGTGGTTCTTCCAACAATATTAAAATCTTAACTCCAAGAGTATAATTACTCATTATCAGTAATTATATTTTGTGCTTTTATCCAGAATGCTTGTCACACATGTATAATTAGCAACAAGAAGAAAGTCAAGGAAAGTGTGGGCCCCTTACTGAATGAGGGAGGCAACCTACTGACTGAGGATGTGGAAAAAGCTAATGTACTCAATGATTTTTTTGCCTCTGTCTTCACGAACAAGGTCAGCTCCCAGACTGCTGCACTGGGCAGCACAGTATGGGGAGAAGGTGACCAGCTCTCTGTGGAGAAAGAAGCGGTTCAGGACTATTTAGAAAAACTGGACGTGCACAAGTCCATGGGGCCAGATGCACTGCATCCGAGGGTGCTAAAGGAGTTGGCAGATGAGATTGCAGAGCCATTAGCCATTATTTTTGAAAACTCATGGCGATTGGGGGAGGTCCCGGATGACTGGAAAAAGGCTAATGTAGTGCCCATCTTTAAAAAAGGGTAGAAGGAGGATCCGGGGAACTACAAGCCAGTCAGCCTCACCTCAGTCCCTGGAAAAATCATGGAGCAGGTCCTCAAGGAATCAATTATGAAACACTTAGAGGAGAGGAAAGTGATCAGGAACAGTCAGCATGGATTCACCAAGGGGAAGTCGTGCCTGACTAACCTAATTGCCTTCTATGATGAGATAACTGGCTCTGTGGATGAGGGGAAAGCAGTGGATGTGTTATTCCTTGACTTTAGCAAAGCTTTTGATACGGTCTCCCACAGTATTCTTGCTGCCAAGTTAAAGAAATATGGGCTGGATGAATGGACTGTAAGGTGGATAGAAAGCTGGCTAGATCGTCGGGCTCAACGGGTAGTGAGCAATGGCTCCATGTCTAGTTGGCAGCCGGTTTCAAGCGGAGTGCCCCAAGGGTCGGTCCTGGGGCCGGTTTTGTTTAATATCTTTATTAATGATCTGGAGGATGGTGTGGACTGCACTCTCAGCAAGTTTGTAGATGACACTAAACTGGGAGGCATGGTAGATACACTAGAGGGTAGGGATCGGATACAGAGGGACCTAGACAAATTAGAGGATTGGGCCAAAAAAAACCTGATGAGGTTCAACAAGGACAAGTCCAGAGTCCTGCACTTAGGACGGAAGAATCCCACGCACTGCTACAGACTAGGGACCAAATGGCTAGGTAGCAGTACTGCAGAAAAGGACCTAGGGGTCACAGTGGACGAGAAGCTGGATATGAGTCAACAGTGTGCTCTTGTTGCCAAGAAGGCTAACGGCATTTTGGGCTGTATAAGTAGGGGCATTGCCAGCAGATCGAGGAACGTGATCGTTCCCCTTTATTCGACATTGGTGAGGCCTCATCTGGAGTACTGTGTCCAGTTTTGGGCCCCACACTACAAGAAGGATGTGGAAAAATTGGAAAGAGTCCAGCGGAGGGCAACAAAAATGATTAGGGGTCTGGAGCACATGACTTATGAGGAGAGGCTGAGGGAACTGGGATTGTTTAGTCTCCAGAAGAGAAGAATGAGGGGGGATTTGATAGCTGCTTTCAACTACCTGAAGGGGGGTTCCAAAGAGGATGGAGCTCGGCTGTTCTCAGTGGTGGCAGATGACAGAACAAGGAGCAATGGTCTCAAGTTGCAGTGGGGGCGGTCTAGGTTGGATATTAGGAAACACTATTTCACTAGGAGGGTGGTGAAGCACTGGAATGTGTTACCTAGGGAGGTGGTGGAGTCTTCTTCCTTGGAGGTTTTTAAGGCCCGGCTTGACAAAGCCCTGGCTATGATTAATTAATTGGGAATTTGTCCTGCTTTGAGCAGGGGGTTGGACTAGATGATCTCCTGAGGTCCCTTCCAACCCTGATATTCTATGATTCTATGAATTTACCTTAATATTAATTAAATATGAGCCCAATCTTGTATGGTGCAAAGCACTTGAAACTTCTCAGGATTAAGTCCCAGCAATACTTAGGATTGCAATATTAATTATAGAGTGTCATAAAATATGCCTGGTACTTTATACATATACAAGAGCACAAGTTCTGTGCTACAGGAGCTCCCAGTCTAATCTGTTCTCATTACGGTATTTGAATATTCACTGAGTGCAGTGATCATGTGATGGTGTGTGTGGTTTAGAAAGGAAATACTTTTAGAAAAAAGTAAAAAACAATTTCATTCTGAACTGAAAATGAAGAGAAATGAAGGTTAAAATTAAATTTGATTTATTTGGGAAAATGTAATTTTATATGTCTGATTGTACACATATGTGTTACATTAAAAATACAAAAGCCTACGTCATGGTAACATCACAAATTTGAATACTCAGAAATGGTGAAAGTCAATATTCACTGTGCTTAAGCATTACATGAGTCTTTAACTGCAAGACCACTTACTTAATCCTGCAAGTCCTTATAAGTGTGCAGGTTGGAATGCAAGATTCTTGCACTTCTGTGCAAGTGAGAAGAGAAGCTATATGTTAGCTTGAGGTTAAGCAATAAGCAGAGCCCTACATACTAAGTAGAATTCTAAAGCGCCTTTTGTGTCCACTCCCTTACTCCTAAATGCACAGAGTAAAAAAGAGGTGTGCTGTGGATTAAGAACATGCATATCTGAAGAAGCATGGCCTTAAACTTCATCTTTAGCATGCAAATGAGGTGTTTGGCTGTGCAGTCTCCTTTTGGCCTCACTAGACAGGAATAACCTGGTAATTGTAAAACAACACTTGCCTTAAAACAAGAATAGAGTGTAACAGGCTAAGAATTCTGGATCCAGAGATACCAATGGGGAAATCTTGGTTCCTTTGAAGTCAATGACCTCAATAGGGGCAGGGTTTCATCTCAAGATACCAGGAGGCCCAGGAGAACAAGATATGGTGGGGATGCAAGTACTACCCAAAGTCTGAACAGTACCTTCTTATAAAGGTGGCAGTGTGTTATTCTTAATTTTGCACTCAAAGAATTTCCTTGGCAAGGAAGGTCAGGAGCTCTCTGCCACCCTCTGTTAGTGAACAAAGGAAAGTACAGCTAGAGAGAGAGCTTCATTTGAATAAGTTTTCTATCCAGATTTTCTTCTTATGACACTTTTGGAGCCATTATAACTAGGGCCTTAGCAAATTCACAGTCCACTTTGATCAATTTCACGGTCACAGGATTTTTAAAATTGTAAATTTCACGATTTCAGCTATTTAAATCCAAAATTTCACGGCTGACCAAAAATGAGTTGTGTTGGGTTCGCAAGGTTATTGTAGGGGGGGTTGTGGTACTGCTACCCTTACTTCTGCACTGCTGCTGGTGGCAATGCTGCCTTCAGAGCTGAACAGCTGGAGAGCAGTGGCTGCTGGCAGGGAACCTAGCTCTGAAGGCAGGGCCACTGACAGCAGCAGCGCAGAAGTAAGGATGGCATGCTATGGTATTGCCACTGTTACTTCTGTGCTGCTGCCTGCAGAGCTGGGCCCTCAGTCAGCAGCCGCCACTCTCCAGCTGCCCAGCTCTGAAGGCAGCAGCGCAGAAGTAAGGGTGGCATGGTATGGTATTGCCACTCTTATTTCTGTGCTACTGCTGGTGGGGCGCTGCCTTCAGAGTTGGGCATCTTGTCAATAGCTGCTGCTCTCTGGCTACCCAGCTCTGAAGGCAGCGCAGAAGTAAGGGTGGTAATACTGCAACCCCCCTTAAAATAACCTTGCAATCTCCCTGCAACTCCCTTTTGGGTCAGGACCCCCAATTTGAGAAACGCTGGTCTCCCCCATGAAATCTATAGTACAGTATAGGATGATGCGTTTTTCACGGCCATGAATTTGGTAGGGCCCTAATTATAACTATATAGATCAGCATTGATTAGGCAGTGGAACTGAACTGAGAAAGGGGGAAAGCGCTCCTAACGTCTTGCAAGGACTCTGCTGAGGAGTCCTATAGCCTACTGGTTTCCTTTCCCTGAGGAGCCTAAGCTGTTGAGAGGACTTTGGAGCAAGAGATGATAATTCCTCAACAGGGTACAATGCAGGAAGAGCCCTTCACTGAAGCCACAGAGGACAGCAGCAAAACTGAATGAACTCTCCTGAGGTTCCTTCTATTCAGCCACTAAATAAAGCTGAAATCACTATAGCTGCGTTAGGTGGTAGAGTTAGGCAGGAACTGGAAACAAGCACATCTCAGGACCCTGGGACTACTCTACTCACTGACACCAGCCCGGGAGTGGGGTTTAGTAGATGAGGAGGTAAGTAGGGTTGCCAGGTGTCCGGTTTTTGAGCTGGTGCTGACTGGGCTGTTAAAAATCCAGTTGGCAGCGCTGGGATGGGGGGGGGGCCTGCAGCAGCTCTTTCTGTGCAACTTGGGGGTAGTGCGAGTGCTGCAGGCAGGGGATGGATCCCAGTGGAGGGGCTGGGAAAGGCAGCCGGCTGCAGGCTGGGGCCGGCAGGGTTAATCCTGGGAAGCAGCCTCCACGGTGGCCAGGGTCTCCCTGCGGAGTGGGCATTGTGGCCTTTAGGAAGTGCCTTCAGCCCCCTCCCTGCCCAGTCCACTGCTCCCTAGCTGACGGGAGTGGAAAGAGGAGCCGGACTGGCTCCCCACAAGCTGCATGCAGCCAGCAGCAGGGGAGAGAGCCAGGGCGAGCCGCTGCCACCTGCCTCGGGCCCCGAAGCCCGCTCCCGGGGGGCTGCTGTGCCAGACTTGTCTCGGGACCATGCAGCCAGCAGTTAACAGGTTGTGAGCTGGTCAGTCTCCTCTGGGGGATGAATGGGCTGCGTGGAAGCATGGGGCTAAAGTTGGGCTGCTCCCCCCAGGAACAAGTCCGAGCCGAGTCGGGCAGCAGCTGGGCGCGGAGGCCTCAGCCAGCAGCTGGATTGGTGGGGGACGAAGGAGAGGGGCTGGGGGTAACTACAAACGATGGGGGGATGAGGAGGGAGGCTGCAGCAGCTGTCTCCCTGTAGCTGCTGTGATTTGGGCTACGCTGGGGACGCAGTGAGCCAGAAACAGCAGTAGGGTGTGTGTATGTCACTTGTGGGGAATTCTCTCCCTCTCTCCCACCCCAACCCCACATTTCAGAGAACAGGAAAAAATTTTGTCCTCAGTGCGCTGCCCACGCCACGTGTCCACGATTCATGGCAGGTAGAGCAGCCTCTGAGGCTTGGGAAATACTGTGTTTAACCTGACCCAAATGAGGGGTTTACCTCAGTTGAAAGAACCTCTTTAAGCCAGGGGCTCGAATGTCAGAGCCCTGTGAAAGTAAGAGGGGTGGGGACAGGTATCCCAGCCAAGAATGTCCTCCCTAGACTGGTTTAACCTGTTCCTCCCCACTGTTCAAAGACCAGAGCTAAACAGGCTTCATTAGGAGCCTCTTTGTTATGTTAAATGCCCAAAATGCTGTTTCTGCCCAGCCTGCAAAGAGCTCAAAATTACTAAGAGACTGATGTGCAGAGGTCACAGCAGAGAGGCAGGTGGCAGCAGAAGGCGATGACAGTCAGCTGGTGAACAAGTGGCTGGTGCAGCGGAGAGGTGCGATGAGCAGTCAGCAGGGTGGCTGGTGGAGAGGCACGGCGAGAGTGGTGAGCAGGTGGCTGGCAGGAGCAGCTGGTGAACGTCCAGCAGGGTGGCCAGCAGAGAGGGGCAGCGAGCGAGTGCCCGAGCAGCGGAGCAAGTAAGGTTTACCTCTTTACCCCACCCAGGAGGGAGGTGAACTCTGCAGATGCACCTCTGAACTCTGGGTCTGCACTGATCAAGGACAGCAACTGTGAGTTGGGTGCAGAGAAGGGACGGGCACGTAAAAGAGACTTTTGGGTTGCTGGACTTAAGAACCTGAGGGGAAAAGGACACGGTCTAACCTACTTGGGGGTGGCTCTTTTACTCATGGTTAATGTTTATAAACCCTCGTTGCGGTGTTTTCCCAAATTAACGCTAAGTTACTTCCCTCCTTTAATTAAAATTTTTTTTTCTACACTCAGACTCTGTGCTTGCGAGTGGGGAAGTATTACCTCTCAGAGGCGCCCAGGATGGTGTAAATTTCCCAGGTTACTGGGTGGGGGCTCGAGCTGGTTCTGTGTTGTATCAATGAAAAGGAACCCCTAAATATTGAACCCGGCCCTGGTTGCTACTGGCTCCACCTGGCAGAAGGGTTACATTTCTGAATCACTTCCTCTGTGGAAGCACATTTTAAGGCAGGGTAGAATAGGGAGAGTCTGGATTTTAATGGCCATGCAGTTGAAATATTCCAGACTACCGCCTCTTGGACATTGGAATCTTTCTGCAATCAGCTCTGGGAGGTGAAAACAAGACTTTTCCTATCTGATCCTGCTTAAACTGAGAATTGAGCATTTATTCTCCATTTCCTGGGAGAAACACAGACAATTATAACTGGAAAAAATCTGATATCCCTAAGAAGATGGATATTTCTGAGTCACAGGAATTGAACATAAACTGAATTTAGATTTATACTCTCACTTGATTGATTTTAGTTTAAATTTACTGAGAAGGGATTTTTTTCTGTGATAATTCCTTTATCCTAATTTATGCTTATCTTTTTTGTATGTGCATGTAAATCCCATTCCTATAACTGAATACTTTCAGAAGGTAACATTTGGATTATATCTGGACAAAGTATTTTTCATTAACACAGATTAGGCTTTTTCAAATCCTGAAGCCTTTTCTTTTTGGCTCACCATATTGACAGTGGTGCAAGCTGTGGGAGATAGAACCCGGGGAAGAAGAAAAGGATGAGTTCAGCCCCAGCAACACACTGGCTTCTGTGCCACAAATGCATTTAACCTTCATGAGAAGTTTTTTCAGTTACATCCATGTGTGGCACAGAAACCAGGATGTTGCTGTGTGTTTCAGACTCTTTCCAGTTATAAATGTCTGTGTTTCTACCAGGAAATGGTGACTAAAGGTTCAAGTCAAAGGTCAAACAGGAAAAATCTTGTTTTCACCTCCCACAGTTGATTGCAGAAAGCTTCCATTGTCCAAGAGGTGATAGGATGGAATATTCCAACTCCATGGTAAAATCCAGAAGCCCTGTGCAATCTCCTCAAATCTTGCTCTATCCATTGCACAGTGGCCATCCCTCGGCAGCTACAGAGGCTTACGTACTGCAGAAATTGCTTCTCCCTACTGTACAAGCATTTTTATTGCTGAAATGTTCTTTTGATTTTATTATTAATTAATAGCACTAATCCCAGGTGTCAAATTTTAACCACTATCAATTATGTTCTCGGTTTTCATTATTTATTAAGTACAATGGAGATATTTCAATGGGTCGTGTGAAATAAGGAGAACCTTTTGTGTATCTTTGCTCTTCACTTCAGAATATGTTCCCAATTAAAAATAATTTTATCACAATTTTTTTTCACAAGGTTCCTTTAATTTAAATAGGCTCTAAGCTTGTAATTGTCAATGTTTCATTTTAACTTTTACTAGAAGCTATGCTCTCCATCCCAGTCCTGCTGCTTCTCTTGCAGTAAAAAGGGCTTTAAAAATAACTTTCCAACCCACATTTTCCTAGGTGAGCATAGAAGATGACAGCTCAAAAATCTCTAATCAAGTCACAGAGCACTCAAGAATTTCAAGTAAGATTTGTAGGAGTATGTGGGAATTTTCCCCTCAGTCATTTACCACCACATGAATTCCTAGATTAATAATGTGCATTGAGTTTTACTTATTTTGAACAGATCTGGGGAAAAAATGTCAAAAAAGAGACTTCTAATAATGCCTTCATTCAATGATGTGTTTCAGATTAACAAAGATCCTTTTCAATCCTTTAGAAACAACCATGTATTAATATGACTCAGTGTCTTCATGCACCTCCCCACATCCACAGGCCACTTTTTCTTTCTCTTCCCTCCTCCTCCTGTTCCTCCCTTTTATGGAATATTTCTATTTAGCAGAAGGGGGAAAGAATCCTCAATACATGTACATGGATTTAGTCTGAATCACACTGAAAACTCCATGTTAATTTTAAAATGTTAACACTAGATGTAACAAAACAATAGTATATAGGTAATTTGATTAATTTTTCTGTCACCCATAAGAAAATTAGTTACCACAGAAATACACATTATTCATATTAGTCTATGAATTCTTGAGTAATTCTAAAATTCCAGCTGTGATGGTTGGTTATAATTAGTGTTTTAACTATCCGGAGATCTGAGCACATTCATCAAAGAGGTTTTTAAATTTAGGACCCAGAAATAAGAAAATCCAATTAGAGAGGAAGCTACTCCTTAGCAACAGACAATAGCTGATTAAGAACATAAGAATAAGAGAAAAACCTGGGTACTAATGATCACAAGATCATTGAATTCACCCTAGTTCAGAATACATACAGAACCAAGATTTCAGGAAAGTCAAATTATTTAATTGCGAATTCTTTGGGACAGAGACCATGTCTACCTTTGTGTTGGCTCAAGTGCCAAGTAAAATGGGACATCAATCCTGGTTGGAGGTTTTGGATGCTACTGCAGGACAACAAATAAAAATAGGTTTCAGAGTAGCAGCCGTGTTAGTCTGTATCCGCAAAAAGAACAGGAGTACTTGTGGCACCTTAGAGACTAACAAATTTATTAGAGCATAAGCTTTCGTGGGCTACAACCCACTTCTTCGGAAGTGCCACAAGTACTCCTGTTCTTTTTGCAAATAAAAATAATAATTTAAGAAGTCCAGAGACTAAGGAGCAATGGTAGGAAACATTACAATTTATGACCGCGGAAGAAGGATGAAGAAATCCTAAAAGATACAACAGACTGCAGTTCCCTGAAAAGAGGAACTTGCTCAGGGAAAGTTCCCACAGCAGTCAGGGCATTTGATTAGGAACCAGAGGATTTGACTTGAAGGCTCTCAGGAAGAATAAAGGATGCCATGGCTTCACAGGGAACTGGAAAAAGAATTGAGGTTAAAATAATAATAAAATAGTAATAAAAAAAATTAAAAAGCAGCCTTAAGTTTCTTCAGTGAGTATCACCTGCAGGCTGTAATTTGCTGTTCCAAAGGCTGAGATTTTGTGTCTGTGGTGGAGGTGGTGGTTTTTCACTCTCCATTTTAGGAATTGCTGAAGGAAGATTAAGGGCCTATCCAAAGTCCATGACAAAACTCCCATTGACTTCACAGATGAAAGACTGACCCCAATAGGCATTATATAAAGTGATGTATGTAAGAAGAGTAGAATGTACTATTATGTGGCCATCTTCATTTGTGCCCTCTACTACCCTGTAAAGTGAACTCTGAGCTGAAAGGAGGCACTTCCATCTCTGCATTACAGTGTCTACTGAATAGGGCTGGTTCAAGATTTTCTGTCTACAATGTTTTTTGATGGAAAATTGGGTTTTCGACTAAATTAAATTTTTACTGGAAAGCAACTGCTTTTTGTGGAAATGTTTGAATTTTAACTGAATAGTTTTCAGCCAAAACCTAAAATCTTTCTGTTTTTGGCTGAAAAGCTTTGGGGTTTTTTTGATAAAAATAGAATTTTTTTGTATTCATTTTTCAGTATTCAACTCCTTCAATTTTTAACATTAGCAAGAACTGGGAGAGGATTTTTGAGAATTTAATTATTCAGTTAATACTAACTACCATATTCTCAAAACCCATGTACAAACTCTGATGTTCAACACAACCCCTGATTTGCATATGTATACAGATATGTGTGCCTATAAATGATTAGCTGTGCACCTAGCAATCAGGCATTCGGTGTTTAAAATCTAGACCTTGGAAAATAGGGTTAGTGCTGCAGGTTTATCACTTCAACCTTGAATAGTCAATATGCCTCTATTCTATGTTTCCACATTTTCCCCCTTTCAACAGGCCTGAAAGTTATACAGTTGTTGTATTTGATATTTTTTTCTCAACTGGAAAGGCTACTGAAATTTTTCTAATTAGATTTCTGTGGTTTCATTTTGACTGATGGGTATAAAAATGGATAAAGCAACAAGAGAGGCTGACACCATATTAGCTTCTGCTAAATTCTGAGGGCATGGCTACACTTGCAGATGTAGAGCGCTGTGAGTTAAACCAGCCCTCAGAGAGCGCAGGAGGGAAAGTGCTGCAGTCTGTCCACACTGTCAGCTGCAAGCGCACTGGCGTGGCCACATTTGTTGCACTTGCAGCGGAATTGGGAATGGTGCATTATGGGCAGCTATCCCACAGAGCACTTCTTCCCATTCTGGCGCTGTGGCTTGTGGGAAGGGGGTGGGGAGGTGCAGGGCATTCTGGGTCCTGTCCCAACGCCCCGTGATGCATCGCTTCACCTCCCAGCAATCCCTGCGCTTCCGTCCACATTTGGCGCCATCTTTCAACGTTTTTTGTACTGCGCGCTCTATCTTCCCTTTCAGTCTGCGGGAATGGATCCCGAACTGCGGAGGAATATGCTGATGGGTCTCGCCAGCATGTCACGAATGGCAGTCGAGTTACTCCTTAAGCTACAAACTGACAGTGAGGAGTCCGACGATGATGTCGACTCACATAATGCTTACGACACGAGATTGCTTGTGGCATTCATGGACATGCTCACCGCAGTGGAATGCTGCTTTTGGGCTCGGGAAACAAGCACTGAGTGGTGGGATCACATCATCATGCAAGTCTGGGATGACGACCAGTGGCTGCAGAATTTTCGCATGAGAAAAGCCACTTTCATAGGACTGTGCTGAGCTCGCCCCCACCCTGCGGCGCAAGGACACGAGATTGAGCACTGTCCTGCTGGTGGAGAAGCAGGTGGCTATTGCAATCTGGAAGCAAGCAACTCCAGACAGTTACCGATCGGTCACTAACCAGTTTGGAGTGGGAAAGTCGACCGTTGGAATTGTGTTGATGCAAGTTTGCAGGGCCATTAATCGCATCCTGCTCAGAAGAACCGTGACTCTGGGTAACGTGCATGCCACTGTGGAGGAGGATAGATGGGATGCATATTCCAATTCTGGCACCAGCCCACCTAGCCTCCGAGTACATAAATCAGAAGGAATATTTCTCTATGGTTCTCCAGGCACTTGTGGATCACCGTGGGCGTTTCACTGACATTAACGCAGTCTGGTCCGGAAAGGTGCATGATGCACGCATCTTTCGGAACACAAGCCTATTCAGGAATCTGCAAGCCAGGACTTTCTTCCCAGACCAGAAGCTCACCGTAAGGGAAGTCGAAATGCCCATTGTGATCCTTGGATCCTTATTAATAAGGATCCTTGTGATCCTTATTAATTAACCCAGAGTATGTATTAATACCTGAGGGTGGGGCAAACAGCTGTGCATATCTCTCTATCAGTGTTATAGAGGGTGAACAATTTATGAGTTTACCCTGTATAAGCTTTAAAGCTTACAGGGTAAAATGGATTTATTTTGGGTTTAGACCCCATTGGGAGTTAAGCATCTGAGTGTTAAAGACAAGAACACTTCTGTAAGCTGCTTTCAGTTAAGTCTGCAGCTTTGGGGCAAGTAATTCAAACCCTGGGTCTTTGTTGGAGCAGACGGGCGTGTCTGACTCAGCAAGACAGGGTGCTGGGGTCCTGAGCTGGCAGGAAAAGCAAGAGCAAAGGTAGCCTTGGCACATCAGGTGGCAGCTCCCAAGGGGGTTTCTGTGATCTAACCCGTCACACGCTCCTGCTGCGGAGTCCGGGCGCTGTATGTGCCTTGCCAGTGTGGACATGTCATGAGTTAGGGCGCCCGGGGTTGCTTTAATGCGCCCTAACTTGCAAGTGTAGCCAAGCCCTGATATTACTAGTATCAATTTCTATGGCCCGATTTTGCATGTTGACAACAAAATAGCATGTCTCACAAGTGTGATAACATTCTTGAGGGTGGTAACATATCACAAGTATTCCTCCAAACTCATACAATATTAAAACGTTCTCAAAAACGAAAAACTGTGAATCCTGAATCTTATGAAGAAAAGATACAAAAATTGTTTTTAGATAATTTCAAATAATTAGGTTACCCTCTCTAGCTAGTGTCTCATTTGTAAACATTACGGCCCCAATCCTGCACAGACTTATTTATGTTCTTACCTTAATTCACATAAGTAGTTACACAGAAGTCAATGGGGCTATTCAAATGTGAAGTTAAGTACATGTGCAAGTCTCTGCAGGATTGATGACTAATTTTGCAGATACATTCCCCTTTTAAAATAATATATTTTTTGACAACCTAAATTATTTCATCTTGAAAAACTACTTTTCATGATGTTTTTTGTGTCATATTAATTCTCCATCTATCAAAATTGCATTTGGATTTATCTGAATGCCTGCATGACAGAGCCAAAGCAAGTTCAACTGGTTATCACCGAACAGGGAAAGAAAGTGAAAATAATGTCCAGATCCTCAGCTGGTAAAAATTGGGATAGCTCCAGTAGTTGTAATATTGCTATGCTGATTACAACAGCAGAAGCTCTGGCCGAGTGCAAAGGACAAAGCTACCGCAGTCCAAGATTATAGTTGCAACATAACAGTGTGACTAAGTAAATTAAAAACATTATCAGTGTCTATTACTGCAATGTTCTGAAATGTGAAAGATGAAACAAAGCAGTGTCACAGTCACAACACTGGTCTTAGCAAAGCATCAGTAGCGTCAGTGAATGCCCCTGGTGTGAGCAAAGGAAAAGTCAGTCTTTTGGCCAGTACACTAATGATGTGAACAAAAAATTTCAAAAATGACAAATTTACAATATCAGCAAAAAGAAAAAGGAAAAATTTCCCTTGTGATAGCTAAATTTTTATATTTACTACAAATTAATAGATACATTAGTTGAAATTTTGAACATTTTAAATAGCTTGGTTTTGTTAAACAAATACACTATTTCAAAAGAAGAACAAGATGATATATCAAACACTTAACAGGGTTGTATGTGAACTTATGCCTGAAGTGTAAATATTTATAGCTTTATGATCAATTTATTTGGCCTTGTGTTGTTCCTCACATTTAAAAGGACATTAATTTTAAAGGAGGGGGGAAATCATAGGGCTTAGAGACCAACTACATCACAAACACATTCCAGTTGTCACCATGGCAACTCCACAGGACCCCTATGTCATAGTTGTAAGGTCAGCTGCACCTCTGTCCCCTTTGTGGTCTGTCTGAGTGTATCCCCTCAGATATCAGACATGCCTTTACTTCTCCTAGGGAGGAATCATGTGGTTCTCCCACTCTTAGCCTGGGCCCTGGTCTACAGCACTCTCTGTATCAACCGTGTTTACCCAGCAGGTCCAGCTAGGTTCTGACAACTGTAGTTTTTCCCTTTAGGAGTGTGACCAGCGGTGTACAGTGATCAGATAGCCTTGTTAAACCTAAGTACTGTTTAAAATAAAACAGTAGAAACAAAGCATTGCAGGATTTAAAAACAACAAAAGGTCTAAACGTAACCATCCTTGGTTAGTAACCTAGGCAGGCCTAACTTCATACACCCCAGCAGGTGGCTGAGTCTCAGCCTAATTCCTCTGAAAAATTTCCCTGTCTCTCAAAAGAGAGTCTGTTTTTTTTTAATTGCTATAGTATTTTGATCTTGTATGTTCCCAGGCTTTTACCTGCCTTTGCATTGTCTTAACACCCTTACGTGTTTGCAGAAAAGTGGCTTATCTTGAATCATTTTACCATCCTGTTTGTTTTTCCTTACAGACTCTACAACACTAAACCAATATGTTCGCACAGTAAACATCCCAATAACCAGGTCAACATACAGTATTCATCAATTGTAACAGCACAGTTCCAATTCTGTCACAGCCTTTTCAGCAACTGACCAAGAGATGTTATTGACATAGTTCTGTGCCCCAAGAGGAGTGGATTATAGCATTTCTCAAACTTCTTTGCATCGCGACCCCCTTCTGATAATAAAAATTACTACACAACCTCGGGAAAGGGACCGAAGCCTGAGCCCCACTGCCCTGGGGCGGGGGTGAAGCCAAAGCTCTAGGGCTTCAGCCCTGGGTGGGGGAGCTGAAACCTGAGCCCTGCTGTCCAGGGCTGAAGCCCTCAGGTTTCAGCTTCAGCTATGGGCAGTGGGGGCTCAGACTTCGGCTTCAGCCCTAGGCCCCAGCAAATCTAACAAAGAGCCCTGGCGACCCCATTAAAATGGGGTCATGACCCACTTTTAGGTCCCACCCCACAGTTTGGGAACCACTGGTGGGCATTCTTCACTCTTTTCTAAGAGATCTCAGGGCACTGGTATTCTGTAGATGCTCCTCTGTCCTACAGTCTCTCTGTGACAGGGTGGAGTAGGCCCTGAGGCTCCACTGCAGGAGGCTTTGTGGCCCTGCCACATCCTGCCCCAGAAAAGGACAGTGGAGAGAGTCCTCCAAGCTGCCTAGAGCGGCGGTGTGGGACGCAGCCAATCAGAGAGGGGCTGCAATGGAACAGCCAATCCGTGCCCAGCAGACCCATATAAAAGGAGCTGCAGGGCAATGCAGAATTCAGTTCCTTGCTGGAGGTGAAGGAGTGTGAATGGTGTGGCTGGCTGGCTGGCTGGCTGAGGAAGCTACAGGATCTTGGCTAGAGCAGTGCTAGCAGAAACCTTGGGGAATGAGGAGCTCTGGGCTGGTGGCTGGAACTCAACCGGGATGAGGAATTGAGGTAAGGGTGAAAAACATGCTGGGGCCATGGGGAAGTGACCCAGGGAATCATAGCAGCAACATAGCTTAGTTAAAAGGACATGGCAGATGGCAGCTATCTTTAGGGTCCCTGGCTTGGGACCTGGAGTAGAGGGTGGGCCTGGGACACACACACCCTCCCCCCCCCCCCCCCAGCCACTAGGAAAATGGCCTGGACTTTGATGCACCCCAGAAGGGGAGCTGAACTCTTTTAGTGGCCCAGCAGGAGAGCTGGGGCCCAAAAGGCCCAGAGAAGGTGAGAACACTACTCCCAGTGAGGGAGACCTGGAGTATGGCTCAATACCAGGGCCAACACAATTTTAAAGACTGCTGAACTAATTAAGGGTCAGAGCCAGGGATGGCTACAGGGAAAGAAAGGCCACCTGAGAGGTACTGGGATAGGCCCCCCATTGAACTGCTTCCCCAGAAGGGGGGTTTATTTCACTTATGGACTGCATGTGACTTGACTGAAGGGCTGAGTCACCGAAGATCCACCACAAACTGAATGAGAGAGAGTGTGCAGGCACATGTACTTGGACAGGGGGCACTCTCAAGAGGTGAGTGTGACTCCATTACACTCATTTCAGGGGTCCTACAAGATTCTAATCTGTCTCATCTTTGGGGGGGGTGGGGGAAGAGCATGGGATTTTTTAGAATGTAAAAGGTTTTGGACTTCAGAGCCACTAACATGTGTATGACATTCACGTCTACATCTTACTTTTATGCCATCCAGATTGTGCATGTTTCTTGCCTGACTCTGGAGGAAAATAAACTTGCTGAAGTCTAATCCAAGAAAGATGGAGGTGATGTTAGCAGAGTTAACATAAGGAACTCATGAGGGTTGTGATTGATCTATCAACTGATGGAGAATGTGTACCCCTAGCCAAAAAGGTTAAGATGCTTAGAGTATTTGACTCTTATGTATTGAGGACTGTGTTGGAATTGCAAGTTATTACATAAAAGAAAAGGGAGGATTTCCTTGTCCTGCTTGCAGGCTAGGGGCCTCTCTGTAAGAAAGTGTGCAATCAGTCATTCAGGAAAAAGTCAGCCTAGAATAAGATGGCTTGACTCCTGTCTCTCTGCTTATAGAGCAGCCTGCTTTGTTTCTGTCTGGTTTTAGTTCTTGAGTATTAGGTTTCTGGATACCAAGAAAAAATGTAGTGTTATCATACAATTCCAGAAAGACTCTTATATTTTTATTTAACTTCTTTATGTCCTGTGACCATAACAGACTGAAGTTTGATTTTTTTTTTTCAAGTATCCATGGTGGATCATGACATTTTTCTCTTCCATGGTAAAATAAGAGGGTGTGGCCTCTCCTTGCTGATGTGATCTCATCAAAGGCCTCCCAGATTTTTGTCACCTCATGGTAGGACTATTATAGTATGCTGTAGTTTGGGCTACAATTGAGGACCACTTAGCCTCAGACGTCTACATTTTTGGAGTGGGTTAGTGTGAGCATTTTACACCTGTGATCTAGCAGGTGCACTGCCTTCTAGGTGAACTTTCAGGTGCTACTTTTAATTAAAGCCAGCATTGATAGGCACTTCCTTAGATATGCTGGGTCCAGTCTCCCTTTGCATCATCGCAACCACTGAGATCAGCTGAGGCTCTTTCGATAACAGTCACCAGAAGACCAGTATCTAAGGGTGGGATAGAGGGCTCATGGCTGTATAATTCATTCCCTCTGGCAGGCCACAAGAGAATGAACTTATTGAACCTCAGAACAGCACAAACCCTCTTTTCCCCTTCAATCATCTGCTTGAGTAGGGGTTATCATTAAGTCATTTTTTGTGTCTAGTTGGGGTGCTACAAGGAGGGGGAACTATTTATGCTGTCTATTATGAGAAGTCAACTTGATTATAAGAGACCACAATAATGACACAGTATCTTTTTTTTTTTAATGATACATATGTTTTGGTGGGGAACTTTAGAATGCAGAGGTGGGCTCCTCAGCTGGTGTAAACTGGCATAGCTCCATTGTGGTCTTTAGAATTCAGATGGAGGTTAATTATAGCCAGGAAAAGAATTTTGCCTTTGCCTCAGAAACTTGCTTGGAAAAAACAATACTGGTGACATGTCCATCATATACTTCATATAAAACCCAAGTGAAGAGAGACCACCTTGGATCAGGTCTGGTGTAAACAACTGGGTAAGTGCTAGAAAGTACCTGTTTCCAGAGGCACAAGGGTCTACATTTGTCTGCACTGGAAAAGATCTAAAGGTTCAGTAATTATTTAGCTAGGATTAGGATAAAGTTAATGTATTTTAAGGGATATTTACTATTGTAGTTCTTAAATATGTGAATGTCAGTATTTGTTTTTAATTAGGCCCGAAGGCCCAGATCTACAAAAGGGACTTAGATGTTGTGACACTGGGCTTCACAGTGCCTAAAGTTTAGGTGACTAGAAAATCACAGGAACACACTGAGATCACACAGCCTGAGTTAGGAGTTGAGGCTTCTATACAATGTATGCAGGGGAGAGAGATGCCTTGGAAAGAGATCCACAAACCCAGCATACGAGGTGGGGAGTTGCCTGTGGTAGCTAATGGGAGGGATGCATCAAGAGGGATGCATCCTAAGCCCTACTCATCTGAGTTCAGTCCCTAAGTCCTTGCTGCAAGAAGGTGTCTAGCTCTGCTTGTGATTCATGAACCAGGAAGACGGGCACTCAGCCACCTAAATCACCTGCAGGGCCTGATCAGAGGTTGTCGAACACCACACAACAGCTTGGGAAGGGAAGCAGGAACAGCACTATTGCCCTTATAATCTTTAGCCTAGTGGTTAGAATTCTCATCTGGGATATAGGAAACCCCTGGTTCAAGTCTCCCTCTCTCTCTGATGAGAGAGGAGTTCAACAGGGTTCTACCACTTCTCAGGTGAGTGCCCTAACCACGAGCCTATAGTGTAATTCTTACTCTTTTTGGCCAATTAATATTTAATTAACGAGGAAAACCTTCCAGAGCCTAGTGATTAGAGCATTCTCCTGTGAGATAGGAGACTGTTCAACTCCATCTCCTTTCCAGGCAAATGGAGGACTTACACCAGGATCTTCCATATCCTGGGGGAGTGCCCTTAACCACCGGGCTAAAGGTTACACATGCACACACATGTTAGGTGGCCCCTAAGCACACCTACCAAACTGGCCCTCCACAGGTGACTTAGGCAGAGAAACACCTATCTTCCTCTGGTTCATGGCTTGTTCTGGAGTTTAGGCAGGAGACAGGCACCTGCGTGTCTGAAGTGAGGCAGCAGCACACATACTTAGAGGCAGAAACAAAGGCACCTAGGGAACTTTTACTGCAAAAACTTAGGTGCCGATCAACTTTAGGCACCTACAGGGCTAGACAGCAGCTGAGCAGGAGTTTGGTGGAATGCAGTGGTGCCTAAAAACAGGACTTAAAGGCTTCAGGGCCTTTGTGGATTCAGCACAGTCCTTGGGTGAAATCTTGGCTCTGTTAAAGTCAATGGGAGTTTTGTCATTGACTTCACTGGAGCCAAAGTTTCACCTCTTGACTTCAATAGGACCTAAGCACATGCTTGAAACATGCTACATTAAAAGCAAAGACACAGGAGTACCAAGAAATGTTAATCTCAAACTATATAAAAACAACTGAATCACAGTGAAAGAATATATGCAGAAAGCGCTTCAAAGACTGGGAGATCCAGCACTCACATGAGACATAGTGACAACCATATGATTAACCACAGGTCATAATCAACAACCAGAGAATGTATGTTGTGGCTACAGCTTTAAATTACTTTGTACTATTGAATAATGATGTATCTGAACACATCCACAGATAAATCTTTCTTTAAACAGGAAGCCAATATTCCATTTTACAGTGTCCCATTTGAAATAAACTTCAATTAATCTTATGAATTTATAGTATCTTTCCATACAATTGTATAATTGGGTGGTCTATAGTCCAGTGAGAGCAAGTAATATGAAATAGATAGTTCAAGAATAAAAATGTCTTTGTTGAAATGAACCTATACAGATTGAAAAGGAAAGAAAAATTCAGTTTGAGATTTTGACACCAAAAAATTAAAATAAAATAAAAATTAGTTTTCAGTAGAAAAAAAATCCTGCTGCTCTTAACTCTCAACTGTCTATCATATTTATTTTTAAAACACGACTTTTGCTGCCATCATGTGGCTCTTCCCAGAACACATTTACAAATGTCAAATGCTGTGTGATTACAATACAGTGGTTTTATACCATTTTCTCTCTCCCTCACAATTTGTTCTTTTCCACTTGGCTAAGAAGGATTTTTTTCCCCCCTCTTTCATATGTTTCAAATTAAGTTTTAAATTAACAGCCTTTTTCTCATTTATCAGTTCCTTTCTTGCATCAGAATCAGTGATGAGGTTTGTAAAAATGTGAATTGTCTCAGCTAACCAATACTGCATAAGGGCAAAAGACCAACTATTGCTTTAAAAATAATATTCAGTAACAGTGAAATAGAAGGGACAATATTGCTTTTCATCTTTAACTTTGTCCTGTCATAGACATGCTGTCCACCCACCCTGGCAGCTGCTGGAAGTCCTGTCTGCATTATGACATCGTGGAGCCAATAATCTTCTAGAGATGCCTGACATCAGGAGCTAGGCAGGACTTTCCACAGAGGGCCAGCACTAGTGGACTTGAGTACAAGATAATAGAATTTAGACCACAGAAGTCCATAGTAGATTAAAACAGTACGAAGGTGGCTAAACATTTGGGCCTAAAACACACAGGGCACTGGCTTGGTAGTCAGGAGACCTGGGTTCTACCTACCATGTGACCTTGAGCAAGTCACTCATCTCTGTGACTCAGCACCCCCACCTGTGAAATGAGGATACTGATATACACTGTCCTTTAGAAAGTGCTGAGACCGAAGGATGAGAAGTGCTATGTAAAAACTGAGAAATACGGCTCGAAAGCACCCTTTTCACTATTGCCTCATTCCTGGCAATATGGCAGAAGGAGTAGGGCAGACACTCAAGCAGGCACATCCTAGGCAAAGCTCTCTGGCCAAGATTTTCGAAGGGGCTTTATGCACACAAATCCCATTGAATTCTATGGAAGTTGGGTGAAATAACTGCCTTAGGATCCTTTGAAAATCTCAGCCTAGTTCTTCGGTTTCTCTTTAATCAGTTTTAGACTCTAGTGTTCTTAAGAAAAGAACTTCCTGAAATAAAACCTCTAGCATCATCTGTGCATAAGCCACTCTCAGCTGCCTTAACTTACATGCCACCTCAGTGTTATGAAGGTCACTGTCACAATCTGCCCCTGTCCCCCTCTCTGGATGGACACCAGCCTGTTGTGAGTGAACCCACCTGCTAGGAACCACATCTCATCAGGGTCTGAAGAGTGACAAGGGCTGGGTGGGAAATAGTTTTCCTGTCCTATAAACATTTTCACAACTTCAAACATTTTTCCGGTTCCGCATTAGGACGAAATTGCAACCTTTAGAAATGCTTCATGAAAAGCAGAGAGACCCACCCCAGTGGTTAGGGAATTCTCTTGGGATGTGGGAGTCACAGGGACTTGAACTTGGGTGTCCATATCCTACATGAGTTCCTTAATCACGAGGCTAGTCAGTGTCTGTGACCGAAAAGCATATTTATACAATGAGGAACAGCTCCAACAGAAAAGAGATAAAGAGCATTTATCTAGAACACGGCAGACCCAGGTTCACGTTCCTGTCCTTACTTTGAATCAGGCAGAGCAGGATCTTGAAGAGGGGTCTCCCACATTCCAGATGAGTGCCCTAGCCACCTGGCTATTCCAGGGCCCCTCTTTCTATCTCACCCCTCTCAGAACTAGGGGCAGTGAGAAGTCTTCCATCAAAAGTGAATAATTTTCACAAAGATTTTGTTTCAATTAATTGGCATTTCCCCCCCCCCCAAAAAAAATTTTTTTTTCTGTAGAAAATTCTCGACCTGCTCTAGTGGTGACTGGTCACAGTTTGTAGCTCTGAGTCTCTCAGGTATATTCCCAGATACCCTGTGTCTAGCACCCTTCTTGGGCAGTAAGATCCTCCAGTCCAGCTGCCTTAGACCACCCAAAGCAGCATTCCAGCCCTTCAGGGGCAAGATGGCAGGCAGGCAAGGAACTCAGGTTTAGAAAAGGAATTTCTTAACCACAGGCATTTTACTCTTCAACAGCATTAGAGAATTACAGATATTTGGAAAATAACAAACAATCCTGAAATCACCCCCCTCTATGTCCTGTGTTTGGTGAGCCTCCATAGGATAAGCAGCTTTTCTGATTTTCTACCTCCTTAGCCCAGACTTCCTGCATGGTGGCTGTGATCTGCTACACACACTCCCTTCAGAGAGAGAATTCCCCTCTTAAATGTAGTCTCTGACCTCATTGGGCCATATACCCAGGCGGAGAGAGTTCATCATTCTTGTGGTTGGGCTGATAACTGAGAGACAATCAGACCTGATAGCATTACATTGCTCTGTGCCAACTTCTCAGACAGATAGTCATTCAACGAGGTGTCAAGCCCCTACTGCCAAAAAATGGATGCCCCAATCTACAATGGAGGTTGCAATACAAAGTGGAGCCCCTAACAAGAAATTACATTCATGGGCAAGATGGTGTTCCCAATACAGTAGAGATCTATCCCCACTCTGTCACAGTCACAAATGGCTAATCACGAAGATTTTGATCCAGCTGTTCATACTCTCCAAGCAACCTTTGGCTGCACAGTGTGTATTCAGCCACCAACAAACTGGCCACCTATTTTCAGCGCCCAGTAAAGCACAATTCCTAAACTTTTAAAGGGACACTAATGAAACATTCTTGGGTTTGACAAACATAAAACACTCATTGAAACAGCACTTTAAAAAAAGTTTCATCAATAAACACAAACCTATCACATACTCCGAGATGAGTCTTGAAACAATGTTAAAGCTCTATCTCCTGTCTTGGGACTCACTCACTCACTCCAAACCTACCCACTCCAACCCCCAACAGGACATTGTTTTTGTTGTGTTCACCAGCGCAGACATGCATCTGGCAACATTCATCACTCTCCCAGTATCTCCATTCTGTGAGGCACTAGGGACTTTTCATTGACAAGATCCAGTATTCAGAGATGAAGAAACTTGTCAGCTTCATTCCCCTGCCATCACACAAAGCTAGCTGGTAGAGGGACAAAGTGATGTGCACACATGCACAAGAAGAGTTGATCTTTTCCCACTCAGTCTTGGGGGGTTGGGGTTTTAAGGCTTTCTCAGCCAGCTTTTGCTGGTCAGGGTGGAAAACGTTCCAAGAAGTTGATACTCAAGGTGGCCACACTGCTTGCCCACCCCTAAAAAAAGCCCTGCTCTCAGCCCTTGTTTTGGAAGGATGATTTTATTATTGTAAATGCTTTTATTTTAAAGTATTTAATGTTCAGGAGTCCACATCACAGTAAGTATGCATGTCAGCAATCTGTGCAGAGACTACAGACTGCGTGACCATGGATACTGACCTACCCCTTTACCTTTAATGCCAGTTCCTCCAGTGTAGGATTGGGCTGCACTAGTAAGGCAGTGTAGCAAAGTGTGCTGTCCATGCTGTAACTCCTTTGTATAGAGTCAAACAAGCAGCTTTCATAAACATTACATTCACTAAAATGAGAGGAAATCTACTCTCTAAAATGTCATTGTAAGACAGAGTTAAACAGTAGGCTCTGGCATTCTCTCTTTTGTTGATGAGTCTCTCAAACCCAACTGGTGTTTTTTTTCTGAGAATTAATGCATATTGCACTACCTGTACTCTGAGAGAGCCAATTCAAGCTCTATTTTGTCTGAATACACTATCTACAGTTGAAAAGTTTGCTTCTGAATGGAAGAATTTTGCAGGATAAGTATAGCAGACACATACATGATGTGGGAGGAAGTGATATTATTCTACATCAAAGTCACACAGTTGAAGAGTGAGATTTTTACTGTTTGTTTACATTCTTGCCTACTGTCCCAATGCTAGAAATGCACCAAGCACATTCCAATAAACCTTCAGAGCATTTGGTGAGTCCAAATGATTCACCAGGCATAGCACAGTCAATTTCTCATAATAATTTTCTTCAGATATCAGACTGGCATAAACACCAAGGATGGAGAGACTTTATTTCATGTTCTATAAGAAGATTGATTGATACATGCTATTTTTTAAATAGATTGTGTCTGTCTGTGTGCACATAGGCTTTGACTATCACACAGTCGTTTCAGCACAGATGGCAGTATGCAAACAAAACAAGGGAGAGTGTAATAAAGGCGAGGCACAGAAGTGCTGGCAAGAGTGAATTAACTTCATTTCCGAACATGAGTCAAGGTTACAAAATCTTAATGCTGTCACCTGGCAGGGCCCAGTATTCACTGACTCCAAGAGCTAGTTATATCTTCTATTTTTTGGAAAATCAAATGCAAATAAAGCATAATAATAACAAAATGACACAGTCAATAACAGACACAAATGCAGGATGGTCATGTAAGACCTAAACCTCATGAGCTGGGAGGATTATCCTACCTTGTTTATATTGGGTATCTGTCAGTAACTACCATCTCAGAGCCTTGATGGTTTTCTGACCACATGGACACTTGCTCTCCTAGGATAGTAATTGCATTTGATGCCCTTATTTATATCTATTGGAACAATACAACTTCATAATGTTTGGTGTTATTATGGTAACCACATTATTAGCCCAGTTGTTTTATCATCTAGTCAAGTTCAGCTTTTATTTTATCTTATGTTGGTAATGGGACTTCACATGCTGCATATATTTTTGGCAGCACACTGGGACCTATAATACATCACATTTATATTTCCTTAATGCATTTCAGTCCATTAAACAACACATCATCATATTCTTTAATAGTATCTTTTTCGGCTTGCTAAGTAGATAAGATATTCACCCATTTGATCATCTGAATTTCCTGGGTTGTAATGCTTTGTATTGGGATAATTACAATGTCCCTGTAATGTTTTTACCCTTAAATTACTGATACATGCTCAACCTTAACTTCAGTTTAATGTATTTTTTTTCTGTGAACAAACTATAAGCAGTAGATACGAGAATCATTAGTAAGTTGGCTTAATAGCTGAGGTCACATTTTTATAATTGTGAACTAATCAGCTTAATACTACTCATCACTGATCATCAAACCTCATAGTCAGTCAAGCTGCTAAATTACCATCATGCCTAAATTCAGAAAAACAGAGGTATGAAAAAGGTAGATTTCAAATGCTAATGAGTTTTCATTATAGTAAACTGTTAATTATACAGGAGCACACTATAAAATAAATTCCAGAGAGAATATATACACCAATAGAAGACAGAGAAAATAAAACCCATGGCCTACCTCATATTCCCTGCCATAAGGAGGCACAGATTGTAAATGTGAGAAAAAATGAAAAGGACGAGAATGGTGCTGAAGAACATTGTCATCCAAGATCCATGATCCTCTCGAAACATCTTTAGCCGGAGTAACTGACCTGTGGTGTGAATATTATGAGAAATCAGTTCTAATTTATCCAGAATACAAATGGATCTCTACTTTATAGCAAGAGCAAAACAGTTTGCTAAACTGTACTTATGAAATACAATAACTCGATTTTCTGTAATTTTTTTTCAGGATTTTACAGTTTCTATACCATTTTCAGCCTTTTCTTGCACTCAGCATAACTGGGGAATATTCCTGCAATATTATAAGGTATTTGGGTATGCGCTCCATAAACTGATGTCCACTCAACTTAGGCCCTGCTCTTACAATCTGATACACTAGTGTGGACCCCCTGTATCTATGCAGAACCCCATGGGCTGAACAAGGGGAAAATGTCTCTGGAATTAATCTAAAAGCCAACTTAATACTCAGGGCAAGAGTCACTTTTTTGTACTGTGCTATGCTGTAGGTTAACTATTTTATAGGATATACTTTTGCAAAGGATGTGCCTTAGAATTCTGTGTTCACACTTCTCAAATTCCCCACCAAAGGGCTTGCAGACTATATCCACACTCTGTGGCATTGATAGAATTCCTTAATCTTATTATTTGATCTGACAGGGGTGCTAAAATTCATAAGAAACAATAACAAACCATTTTGCAAACAGAGAGAAGAAATGGCAACCTGTGCAAAAAACACAGGAAACTGTTAGGCTCAGGAAAAGCCAAAATGCAAAACAGAAAACATTTAAAAAAAACAAAATGAAAAAATGGTGTAAATACCATACTGAAGCAAAAGAAGGTTGGTTTGCTCTATAACAGGAAATATAACCAAGCTTAAAATCTCTTCAGGGTATCTGGTTCATAAATGCAATGAAAACACACAGGGGTTTTCTTTTTGCAAGAAATAAAATAAACAATAATCAAACATACTCTACCCAGTTAATATTTAATCCACCTCTTTCTTAGCACCTATCACCTTTTTCTCCACTAAAATGTTTTAAATTGTCTAAGCATCTTTTACTTTAACTGTTCCCCCAAAATGTCTTACAAATAATATGTACACTGAAAAGCAGTGATTGGAAGTGGAAACACTGCTGTCCTTCTGAGTCAGGAGCAGCAGGACTCCAGTTCAAGGCGTATGAAGGTGTTTGTTTAGAAGAGGAATTATACAACTGAAGGGTTATTTCCTAAGTTAGGACTTGATCCTGCAAAGTCCTGAGTACTCTGGTCCTTATCCAGCAAAGCACTTAAGCACATGCTTAACTTTAAGCAGATGAGCAATCCCATTGACTTCAATTTAAGCACATGCTTAAGTGCTATACTGAATCAGGCCCACAATGCTCAGCATCTTAGACTGAGCCCTTAGATTGGGAACTCCTAAATTAGAATTTGGCCTAGCCTAGAGCTGGCCAAAAACAACAAACAAACAAAAATATTCACATAATTCCCCCTCCCTGCCCCCCAACTTCTTTTTGAAATTTCATTTAGATGTTGATTTTCTGACCAGTTGCAGCGAGGCCACACCTATTCTTCAAAATGTACAAGGGGATCCTTAATTACCACAAGTGTTTACCAAACATTACTGCCTGAGTCAGAGGGTTTGGTTTACTGCAGTTGTCCTGTAACCTTCTCTCAGAAAGATCCAAGACAATTGTGCTGGGCAATTTCCCCTTTCTTGTAGAGTTCGGCAGGTTGCCATGCATCCTGTTCAATATCCATGGAATGCCAATATGGGAGATTTTGAGATGGTTTGAGCTACTCAAAACCACTACTGTGGCAAGACACTGGAGGGCTCACATTCCAGTACTGACCAGCCTCAATCCTGCTTAATGGCTGAGATGGGACAACTTCACAGAAAGGTCTGGTGGTTAAGGCTGTGCACTCGGTCTCAGGGCAGCTGGGTTCAGTTTCTTATTGTTCCACTGACTTCCTATTTGACCTTGGTCAAACTGTTTACCTTCTCTGTGTCTCAGTTCCCCACCTGTAAAACGGAAATAATAATACTTCCTCTACACCTAGGAGCGAGCCTACCAGTCCGGATCCACAGACTTGTTTTATCAAGGCTCACGCTAGCCCTCTGAAGATAGCATCATAGATATTGCAGCTTGGGCTGGAGCTTGGGCTCTGAAGCCTGTGGGAGTGGGTGAACTTGGGAGTCTGAGCTCCAGCCCCAGCTGCAGTGTCAGAGTTACGTCCACACAGCTAGTGTTAGAGCCCTGCTAACACGAGTCTATGGACCCAGGCTGAGAAGCTAGCTCCCAAATGCAGTGTAGACATGCCCGAAGTGCTAATGTAGTAGAAATAGTAAATAATCACATTGCAAAGCAGAGCATGCAGTGCTACTAACAAGATAATCATTTTTCATTTCCTAGCCAGAAATTGTCACTGCATCTCAGAGGAATAAATGTTCTCTGGAGTATCTGAGCTGTGATTATTTTCATGTTAATGTTCTTACCATTTCATAAATATAATATTACAAGTTTATTTGGAGTAGGATTGGCTTTACTATCATAGGCACAACAGTCTTTCTGCAATATAATGACATACCCCAGTTCTACAGTTTACACTTAGCTGTAATGACTCCTAGCGTCTGCTTGGCTCTTCATTTGCAACGATTAAAGATCAAAGAAAGAGTGGGTGGGTGAAAGCGGGAAGGTTTAGAATTATTTTGCATTCAGGGCCTGAGGCCCAGCAAAAACAGAAAGAAAATATCACAGATTTGATTTTTAAAAGGGCTTAGATCAGCATATTACATTTAACACTCCACTAATAACCTGACTACAGAAGGAATTTTTACTGATGAGGCAACATATGAGAAACATAAGAGACTTGCTGCTAAATACCAGGCAAGGAGATTGTCTGATTAAATATGACAGGTGGTGATATACAGCACATTGCTGTAGGCAGCAATGCTAAAGGGTCATCAGCTAAAATCTTAAACATTTTCTCACCATTTATTCACTGAAAATGCTTAGTACTTTACCCACACATTTCCAATATTGTATCTTCAAACATGACAGGTTAAATTATGAAACTCAGTGCAACAGATTACTGGTATTTTTGAGGTGGAACTGGGAAGGTTTATTGGCCATTATGATTCATTTCAACCATTGGAGAAAGCCCATTGACTCATTCATCCTATTCTCTCTCATCTGTCTAATGGGAGCCTTTTCCCCTATCAAATATTTGAAGTAGAAAGAGTCCATTTTTGCTAAATTTTTGTTATACCAAAGGCCATATTCTAGGGTTACCATACGCCCCAGCTTACCTGCTGCCTCCCTGTTTCAGGCTTCCCGCGAACATTTGATTCGCGGGAAGCAGGGGAGGGGGAGGAGTAGGGGGCGGAGCGTTCAGGGGAGGGGGCAGAGTTGGGGCGGGGATTTTGGGGAAGGGGTGGAGTTGGGGCGGGGCTGGGGCCCCGTGGAGTGTCCTCCTTTTTTAAAACTAAAATATGGTAACCCTACCATATTCTGCCCTGACACACATCCTGTGCAATCCAATATTGATTTCACTGGGATAGCAAACAGTATAAGACTAAGCAGAATTTGGCACTAAGCATTTTATTCATCCACCTAACAGGTGATTTGCTACTTCTGCCTTTTTAGTTTGCACAGAATCATCATCTTATCTCAAAGCACATCAGTATATCCCCCGATTACTAGGGTCCCTTCTGCAGAGGGAGCCCTCTGGACGGTTCAGTATGTGAAGTGTTTACCATGGTTTTGCACAACATATACAAATAGTCTCACCAGCAGTTTGTAATAAGGGTAAAGCCCAGAAGCAGAACTTGAGGAGGGCTGGGGAATGATAAATGCAAGTAATCAATGTGAAACTCTGGCTCAGTTTCACTTCTGCACAGCAATTTTGAACAAGCAGCTAGGTTAGATTTGAACAGCTCATTTCTAATTAGTGTATTTTCTGTAGACACTGCCCACATTTACCAGACCCTGCACCTAAATGTAAACTGGTGAATGTGAATGAAGCTGAACTTTCAAAAGTTAAAGGTATTGGTCCTTTATAAAGAGCAGTGGTGCTGATCTATAAGACATAAGGGGCCATTGTGTGATGACCTCTTTAAGATTTTGTGTACAAGACACTATTCTTAATTTCTAAAAAATTATTTTTATCAGCATGTTGCAAGGAAAACCTGATCCTGTGGTCTGGGCTTGGGAAGGTGAAGTAAATCCAGGACTAAGAATACGTAGTTTATCTATGGGGAGCATAGTTCAGTTTCCCTAGTTGTAAAAATCGAGATGACAATACTTCCTTGTATAAAAAGAGTTCCATGGATGAAAACAAATATTCTTGATAATGACATTGATATATAAAATATTAACTGACAGACAAATGTCCAGGGTAATAACATGAGAGCATTCCATGTTTCTAAAACTAAACTGGCTCTTTATTAACAGAGATGCTGCAACTGCAGCTAGAATTCAAGCACTGTGCAAACAGACTGACTTCTTGCTGCCTCTACCAAACTATTCCTTCCTGCAGTCTGTGTGCCTCCCTTCATGTTCCAGGCAGGTTGTGACATCTTTCCTTTTAACTGTTGTTGTTGTTTGTTTTGTGCCAGCATTTGCTGACTTGCTGGGGCCAGAGATTACTAGTAGATAGACCAGGGGCAGGCAACCTATGGCACGCATGCCAAAAGGCGGCACATGAGCTGATTTTCAGTGGCACTCACACTGCCCGGGTCCTGGCCACCGGTCCGGGGGGCTCTGCATTTTAATTTTAAATGAAGCTTCTTAAACATTTTAAAAACCTTATTTACTTTACATACAATAGTTTAGTTATATATTATAGACTTATAGAAAGAGACCTTCTAAAAACATTAAAATGTATTAGGGCACGCAAAACCTTAAATTACAGTGAATAAATGAAGACTTGGCACACCACTTCTGAAAGGTTGCCGACCCCTGAGATAGACCAACTCAGGGACATGGCCTTTACCACCAGCACATTGCAGTCTGTTAGACCTCAGTCTTTAAAGTGGGCTGGTCTTTGAACCAGTCTCCCACTTCTTGTACATTGCAGCTGTTGGTGGAGGACTTGCTTCCACCCTATTGCTGTCTTCATTTTGTTGGCTGGCTTACTCATATACCTCATTTCTTCAGACTCTCCTACATCAGGCTGGCTGAGGGTCTTTCTAAAACTACCTAGTCCTAGCCTTAGCCCAGTATGTCTGGGTGCTCTGGCTGTCTGCTGCTACTCAACAGTTGTCTTCAATGTAGTCTCTACCACTGTTCTGATTCTGTACTATCTCATAGGACCCGTGTCCACTGTGTTGCCTTTTGCTATTGTTTTGTGTGGCTATTTGCTGGCTGAACCCAGACCTTCTCATCCGTGTGTAGTGGGTGTGACGGGTTCAGTCACAGAGACCCCCTTGGGACTGTCACCTGACATGCTCGAATTACCTCTGAGCCCGTTTTCCCTGCCAGCTTGGGACTGCTGCAACTCTAGTCTGCTGCAACACAGACCCAGGTGTGGTCCATGCCCCCCAAAGCTGCAGACTGTAACCAAAAACTGCTCAGCAGGTCACCTATCTCCAGCACCCAGACACCCAGTTCCCAATGGGATCCAAACCCCAAATAAATCCATTTTACTCTGCATAAAGCGTATACAGGGTAAACTCATAAATTGTCCATAAATACAGGGTAAACTCAAACTCTATAACACTGATAGAGAGATATGCACAGCTGTTTGCTCCCCCAGGTATTAATCACTTACTCTGGGTTCATTAATAAATAAAAGTGATTTTATTAAGCATAAAAAGTAGGATTTAAGTGGTTTCAAGTAACAGACAGACAGAACAAAGTAAGTCACCAAATGAAATAAAGTAAAAACATGCAAGTCTAAGCCTAATACATTAAGAAACTGATTACAGGTAAAAATCTCACCCTCAGAGATGTTCCAGTAAGCTTCTTTCATGGACTAGACTCCTTCCCAGTCTGGGCCAAATCTTTCCCCTGGTACAGTCCTTGTTAGTTCCAGCAGACATCTTAGGTGGAAACTAGGGATGTTCTCATGACTGGCAGCCCCCTTTGTTCCGTTCCACCCCCTTTTATAGCTTTGGCACAAGGCGGGAATCTTTTGTCTCTCTGGGTCCCCACCCCTCCTTCTAAATAGAAAAGTACCAGATTTAAGATGGATTCGAGTATCCTGTGACATGATCACATGTCCTGTGAGACCCCAGCCTCCATTCTTCCTTGGCTGACTCACACAGACACAGGAAGGCTTGCAGGTAAATAAACCATTTACAACCAATTGTCTTAGTCAATGGGAGCCATCAAGATTCTAAACCGCCATTAATGGCCCACATGTTGCATAATTACAATAGGACCTCAGAGTTATACTTCATATTTCTAACTTCAGATACAAGAATGATACATGCATACAAAAAGGATGAACACACTCAGTAGATTATAAGCTTTGTAATGATACCTTACAAGAGACCTTTTGTCTAAAGCATATTCCAGTTACATCATATTCATACTCATAAGCATATTTCCATAAAACATTATGGAGTGCAACGTCACAGTGGGATCTGGTTCTTGGTTTTATTGTAGTGTGCTGCCCACCTAGGTTGACATTCTCTTAACTGCTTATGTGTACTGCCAATCGTTCTTCTGCTGGACCATGGTGACTTCTCACGGGAAGCAGAATCTTGGTTCTCCAGCCCATCAGCCCCTGTGCCGGCCTACTACAGTAAAAGCTTTGCTATCCATCATGTTGGGGAAATGAGGGGTTCTGGTAAGTCAAAAATTCTAGTTAACTAAGAGGGAGGGAGTTTGGGTACAGGAGGGGGTGCTACTGATCGTAGCACCCCATCCTCTTCGGTGCTTTTATTGGATTACCTGGAAATTCCTACTAGAGAGGTGAAGTTTCTGTAGCCTCGTGATAGACAATCTGTTCTGGAGAGCCATCCATGTTGTAATCTGGAAGGTATGCCCTGCTCAGTGTATTTGCAACCAGTATTGATTTTCTTGGCAGTAACTTATCCTCACCTCATAACACTGGAGACTGAATAACCTGTGTTGTAGTGACTTGGGTGCAATCAACAGTGGCTTCTTCATGATACCTTCTAATGGCTTGTGATCAGACTACATGTCCACTGCCCAAAGGCGAACTGATGGAATCATTCCATTCCAAAAAGCACAGCAAGGAGCAACTCTATCCTAACACATCATGTACAACAACTGAAGCATAGTTTCATGGTTTTACCTGATTCTGGGATTTACAATAAGACCTGTCTTTTTTAATGGTAAAACTGGGTGGATGCAGAAAAAAATATGGTAATAGAAATGTATCCTCCCTTACTGAAAGGAGGAGCCTAATGGTAAAATACATCTCTCTTATGCAGTTTGACAATTGCTCTCTGAAGAGTAATCACAGTATATGGAATATTACTAAATCCACAGATTAACAATATTTGCAAAATAGTACTGTACTTTGAAAAGGCTCCAGGTTAATGGAAAGTAAAAACATGGTTTGGAACAGAGAATCCTGTATCACAGATAATTTCAGCATTTTCAGACAAGGTAAGGGAAAGATTTGCTAAATACTCCTTCCATTTCTATTCTTTTAAAGTGACTTCCTTTTTCCTATTTTATAGAAATACATCTATCACACTCACACTAATCAATACATACATGCATACAGAAATGCATGTAACTTTTTTAATGAAGTAATGTTTGCTTCATCTTGGCAAATTCTTAAATATCCAACTACTGTAGCTTATTTCTGCCATATAGGATTTGATTTACTCTAACTCTCAGATAGGTTCATAACTTCATTGACTGATGAAAGAGTTTATATTGTGGATTATCTGTTAAAATGTTACAAAAACTCAACAACATATACTCACTAATATCCTAGGAATATTTTATATTATATTTTGTTCCATGCATACTAACAGACATAAATCCTGAAAATATAATATGCTGAATGCAGTTGAACTTGAAATGTTCAACTTTAACAGTTCATTACATTTTATTATAGGAACTCGATTCTGCAAACAACGTATTGTACCGAATGATTAATAACCAAAAAGATAAGATGTTAGAGTGAACAAACATTGCAAACTACGTTTGATAATATATTTATAACAAAACTCTTCTTAATATCTTTTTATTAGTTTTATAAGGCTGTGTAGAACGTGAACTAACAAGAACAGTATTGAGAGCATATGCAACTAATGAGAATATATTACATGGTGTTCAGTCAGTAATACAGAAAAGACACCGATGGAACATCACAACACAATGACAAAAACTAGTAATCCAACCTAAATAGCACAGGCAGGTTCAAATACAGTCATGAATGGCCAGGTAGCATTGTGGAGGTCAATAAAGAGAAAGCAATTCATTTAAAATCATGGCATTTAATTTTAAGGAACAGCAGAGAAGAGGGGAAAATGGACTAAGAGAGATTGGGTCTTAAGGAACTAAATTATATAAATAGCATGTGATGTAATGTCTTTCTAGATTGTAGTTGGATTTAATCTTTCAATAATATAGAACCAAATTAATCCCTGGTGTAACTCCATTCAAATCAATAATGTTATACAGGGAAGAACATGGTCCTTCGTATAAAATTACTTATACAATAGAATATTTTTGGAAAAATATTGGCCCAAGTCTAATGGAAGACAATCTTTGCCCAATATTTTATGTGAGATGCCATATGAATGGTTGTTTGAATAAGCCGTAACCACAAATTAACTGTGGGTAGGTCAGATTCATTTCAGTGATGTAATACAGTCTTCCCAGCTCAAAACACAAGTTCAATAAATCATTTTTGTACAAACATTGAACTCTACTGAGCCCAACAATTTAGAGGCCAAGGCAGGTATAGTAGCCAAAGGAGATTCAGTTATCTCACTATTCATTGCTTGCCAGGATCTGTAGTTCCTAAGAGATATTCGCTGAATGGAAAGCAGAGCCCCGGGGATTTTAGAGCACTGAGGCAAGCCAAGAGGTGAATTAGCATACCTGTTACAAGCAATATACCTCAAGCCACAATGCAGTTAAGGCAATTTACACCAGGTGAAGATCTGGCCCTATTTGTTCTATATCATTAAAAAGGATTGAGCAACCTAATTTCTTCTAGAAACAGAAGCCAACTTGGCTCCTAAAACAGCTTGTAGCTATTCAAAGGGAGGGGAGCTGCCAGAGTTCTAACCCATATTTCTTTCTGATCCTAAAGAAAAAACACGCCAATGAAAAGATGTGGAAATTAATCCAATAAAATGGATCACATTTTTTAAACCTACAATGCTTCTATGTTGTTTAGAGTGTAGCACACTATCAAACAAAGCATGAGTAAGATTCTGCTCTGTACCTCTTAGACATAGTCCAAAACTTGCAGCCCATGTGGATGGGAAGTTAAAGTGGCTTTTATTTTCCTTTCCATCTTCCCAATTCAGGACTGCTGAAGGAGTCAGTGTGGCCCCCGGAGTGACTCAGACTTCTGCTGAGTGCTTACAGAGTATATCAAAATATTCAAATCATATATCAATTTTCAAATCATAGATATTTGCTTTATTTTGGATTTGATTTGTCATTCACATGTATTCATTCTTCCAGGCCATCTCCATCAAAGGCTGACTCTGTTCAACTGAAAAAAAATACTTGCAGTGACTCCAAAATATTTCTTAGCCCCCAGAGTTCAATCCTGTTCCTGTTGAAGGCAAGGGCAAAACACAAGTTGACTTCAGTGAAAGAAGGACCAGGCACTAACAGCATATGTGACTGCTCACTAGCAATAGAAGGATATTTTCGTGCTTCTGTTGCTCATCGTTTTAGTCACTGAACTAACAATTTCCTTCCCTTGTGTCACTGTTAAGAATTATTTATAGATTAATAATACATGGACTCAGCCTTGAACACTGCAATCTGTGGGAACAAAATTCTCATAACTCACAAATGCAATGTCATAGTCCTAAATTCTGAAATTGAACTAATCAAATCTACTGGATTGTGTTACTCTGGTGGTACTGGCTAGCAGAGCAGTAAAGAACAACCATTTCAGTGGCTAAGGACAGGATGCTTGGGTAGGAAGAAAGAACTCTATTGTGGTGTGGGGCAGACAACCAGGCAGATGCAGAGGGTGGAGGGGAGTTGGGGAAAGTTTGTGGGTCAAGGGGATAAAACTGAAGGGCAAGAGCATCCTGTGAAATTAATGGATCTCAGACTGCAACCAATGTTTTAGATAAGATTACAGGAAATATTTTAAATGATGTGACTGTGAATTCCATGTCACATCTCTCTCTCTCTCAGACGGTTTCTGTTATCACCAGAAATCTTTGATAAATTTATGGTATGGTATAATAAGCACCATCAGTACCTATAAGGCTTTTGGGGTAGCGACCATCTCGTAAGTGTTTGTACAATAGATAATATAATGTGGCCCTAATCCAGATTGATGCTCTGACCAATATTGTAATATAAATAATGATTAAGGATAGTAATTGCACAGGCATCATAGCTATTTTAATATTTCAAATATGGGTATCATGATTTAGCCATCATGAGTAAGCCTATTACAAATGTATGTTTACTAAGTAAGACTTTATATCCAGATATCAGAGAGCCATAATCAAAATAGTCTTGTTCAAACACAAGCCGGAAGTCAAGAAATCCAGGTTTTTTCCAAACTTTACCACAAGTTTCTCAGCAATTTTGGTCCCAGTCCCCAAGCTGTTGAGCTCTCAACTGGCAGTTTTGAGCCCCTTCAATTCCCATCTACGTCAATTAGAGATAAATGTCCCCAGAAGGGGCTAAGTGCCCTTACCACCTTGCTGCATCAAGCTCTTAATTTGAGCCTCAGTTTCTCCATCTAATAAAGTACTTGCTTACCTTGCAGGTCTGTGACCCATGATGGAAATGCCACCACATCTACAACTTCATTCTTGACGTTTTTCAGGAAATCAGTAGCACGTTGGAAGGCAAACTATTCTGTCACACAAGGTATGTGTGTTCTATTCTGAGTAAAAGCTTCTGAATATTCCCTATGCAGCAGAAATAGCGAGCCTCTCCACTGGAGTGCGGATGGTGAATAGATTGCCCTGCTCTGCACCTCTGCTTTGGGCAGACTTTCCACCCTTGGGAGCTGCTGCAGTAAATTGGACAGAGATGTGACAAACATAACCAGCTAGACTTAATTGTGACCCAGCCCAGCAAAACGTTCAAACTTCAATTAATTATTTGTTGGGAATGCAAAATTTAGAAAAAAATAAAATTAAAATTAAAAGGCAAGCTAAACTAAGGCAGAGTATGATTTCACTCCAGCACGCTAAATAACTGAAAAAGACAAATCTAGTGCTAACTATTCACAAAACATCAGATCAAAGGAATATTTGAAACCAAATCATATAGTATAGTAAAAGAAACCCTTTCATTCAAATGACCACAAAAAAGACTTGTTAACTTGTCAGAGTTAACTTGACTTGGAAAATATTTAATAACTACCACCCTTATTTTCTCCAATTTACAACAAGCTTTATCAGCATAAAACCCTTGTTATTAAATATACAGAATGCTACACGCTATGCTACTCTGTTAGGGTCAAAATCACCATTTTCCCACCCACTCTTCGCCACCTCCACCTATCAGACAAAGTCAAAGTAATTGGGCTTTGTGCAGGCAATGCCATGGAGAGTGAGACAAAATTAATTCCCCTTAGTCCCAGCAAGTGCAGTGTCGATGGGCTAGATTATTATTAGAATTATACAGAAAATAAAGAGGGACCTATCAAATGCTTTAGGCATAAGACTGTCATTGACTTCAGTGGGGTCAGGATTTCATCCCAGGTTGTCAGGATTCAGAGTTTCAGGTCTCAGACTGCCAGCCGCTGAGCAGATGTCCACATTACAAATGTCACTATCAATAAAGGTACTTATTGACATTCACAGCAAAAAGGCCAAGAATACAATGAGCGTTGAGTATTAACTACACTACTACCCTTACAGGTCTTTCCTCCAGAGCTGGGTAAAGGCACATTTGGTGGGCAGTGGGAAGATGCTACTATTGCATGGTCTCTCTCTTTCTTATGAAAAAATAAGTTGTCATTCTCCCATGCTATAAACCTAGATTTTCTCCTCAGGGCTAAATTTAATTACAATTATTAGGTGGAAAAGAAAGAATGTTTTGCTATAGGTTCATAATGATGGTCGGAGCTGCTGCTGCCATAAAGCAATAGTTTATCTTTTTTAAATATATATATTCTTCAGGTACTGAAGATGAGCTATTACAGAATAGCCTCTGGTTTCTGAATTGTTTTTACTGATTAAAACAAGCTGGATTTTACTCAGAGTTCTGAATTGTAAATTCAGTAGACTTAATTCATGCTTTCATTTTATTTTAAAAGCTTTTGGTCTCACTTTCCCCTTTAGGCAGAGACCATGGAAAGATGCTGAATGCTACATGCATTACTTTCTTCTGCAACACCCATAGTAAACTGGAGTGGTACTGTTATTTTCTGATTATGGTTTGTCTTTTTGCTTTATTATTGGGATTTCTGGGAAATATCTTTGCAATACTACATTGTGCATATAGCATAAAGTCATGGACTAGTAGCACTATATTTCTTTTCAACCTGGCACTCTGTGACTTTACTTGGATTCTCACGGTTCCTTTTTCAGTTTACTATAATCTACAGAAGTTAGCCGTATACTCCAGTCAGATATTTTGCCAGTTCAAAAGAATATTCTTCAATATTAATATCTACGGAAGTATCTATTTTCTGACCCTCATCAGCTTTGACCGGTACATAGGTGCTGTCCATCCTATCAGTTCATTAAAGTGGTGGGACAAAAACAAGGCTACATTTTGTACCATTGCAATATGGATCTTCATTTTCATTGAAGCAATTCCTGATTTTTACTATACGTTTGTAGTTGAAAGACGAAATGACACTGTAGCTTGCCTGGAATACATTGGAGAACCTTTACACTTCGTAGTGCCATTCACAGTCTCCAGAGTTGTATTTGGATTCCTAATTCCAGCCACAGTCATATTTACCTGCTATATGTTGACTCTTAAGGCATTACAACAACTGAAGAAGCGTCAACAGAGAAGAAATAGAATTGCTAAACCTCTGATGCTGATTTTTGTGGCAATGATTGTTTTTGCTATTGCATTCATTCCCTATCATGTAATGATGATAGCAGTATTAATTTACCGATTGAATTACCAACTAAACTCTGACAATGTAAGCATGATATTTACCATTTATGAACTCACTGAAATCATCTGCAGTATTAGCAGTTGCTTGGACCCAATCATTTTTATACTGGTAAGTAAGAATTTCCATCAAAGATTTCAAAGGATAAAATGCCCTGCTAAGCCTGGGTGTCATTGCTGCCATTCACGGAAGATCAGGGATATCATTGTGGCCCAGCAGACAATGCTGAATTAAACTGCAATCCATCCATAAAACATCCCCATATGTCTCTCACAAGCCAGTTAGTTTCAGTGTCAGGCACTTTTTAATTTCTTTTTTCCAGCATGGTTACAACAATCTCTTGGGAAAGCAAAAATATTGAGAAGCCATCTGAGAAATGAGAATTGCCAGATGAATCCACTGAAAAAGCAGAACGGGGCTTTGGGGGGGGGGGGGGGGTTGGCCATGCCATTGACAGTTTAAATATCTTTATTCATGTGTGTATGTAACGCTGACAGACCCCGGTGCTCAGCAGGCGGGATCGAACTGGGGACCTCTAGAACTTAGTGCATGAGCCTCTACAGCATGAGCTAAAAGCCAACTGGCTGTTAGCTAAAGGCTGTAGAGTAGACTCAATCTCTCTCTAAGTGGTCTCAGTGCCACTAGATAGGACAGAACACCACACCCAGGAGGTGTGTGGGTTACATGTACACATACACACACAAACACTCTCTCTCTCCAGAGTGCATAACATTCTGTGTAGCACAAACAAACCAAAAAGAGTTCTAAACAGCAGCTTATTCATTGTGGGTTAAATTTACTCCTGCACAGACACCCAGCAGAAAGCTGATGTCCTTCAAGGACTGAAGTCCTGCAATGGTACAAACACTCATGCCTTATGTACACTAGAGTTCCATTGACACTGCTAGTGGAAAGTAAATCTACCTGCAAAGAGAGCACGCTGGGCCCCAAATGAGCAAGGTACTTAAGTACATGCTTAAGTCCATCCCTATACAGCAAAGCATTTGAGTATGAATTGTTGCTAAACTAGGGCTTTAGAGTTAGATTTTCGAAAACCTAATGGCTCTTTGAAAATCCCAGATCTAATGCAACAGGGGCTTAAAAAAGCAAGTTCAAAACTCAATCTCCAAACTAAAAATACATATGAACCATCACAATTATAACAGGGAAACATGTAATCAATCACTGAGCAATTAGCTTCAAATGTTTTCTGAACACCTTACACTAGCAAAATCCATTCATGTTTTTGATTCATCTACTCGGTGAGATGGAGTTTTGACACTCTTACACAATAATTTGTTAATTATTAAAGCAGCTGTGTCAGTAAGAATATTAAATTATTTTCCAAGAGCCTTGTGGATAATCTATTCTTGTATTTGTACAGTTCAGTCATTGTTTTGTTTCCATAGTTTGCAAATGACAATATAAAATTAATTCTGTGTTGTATCAGGGCCAAATTCACTTTACAGTACATGTTTCAACTCTGTCAAGCAAAAACAATACTTGTCTTTGTCTAGTTCAATGGATTTTTTGATGTTGTCACTAGCTATTTTAGACAGCGAAATAAAGGACTATGGCTTAAGCATCTAAAGTACTTGTTAAACTGATGCAAACTGAAATACCAGATTTCACATGGAAATGGTACATCTTTGGATCTTTTCTTTCCTAAGGAGTTATATACCCAACTGGGGAGATGAGCCCTCCTTTTCCTCTAAATGCTTCTTAATCCTAAATGTGCTTTTGTTTTAAGGAAAAAAAATAAAACTATATTTTTGAGTTTGTTTTATCCATTGATTGTCCAATACAAATTGGACAAGTTTGTTAACAATGCACTGTGTTCCATAATATAAGCCCTCACTAATACATCACTGGACAAATACTGAGAATATTAAATATACACACATAAATCCCAAACGTGTGGAAGTAATATTCATGGACCAGATTCCGACACCATTTATGGAGTAAGGTGCATCTCATCATGAGAATGGACACACAAGAATCTGATCCCATGTGAAGAACTACACAGCCATGGGGTGAATGAATATGTGTACCTCTGATTGCTTTCCCTGCCCTTTGCAAACCGGGCCATCTTCCCCAGCATCACCCCACCGAACAGCTTCAAACAGCTGCCATTTTTTTTCTTTAAATTGACCTGCCACAGGCACATCTCCACTCCCCAATGTAATACTGCACTCAAAAAAGTTAACCTCAGTGAACACTGGATGGGCAAGTATGGGACCAGCAACAGCTTTCCTAGACATGTCACACATGTAAAGTCCAATATCTTCTGGCCCTACAGGCTAGAAATTGTAGCTTCATGCCAGTGGGAAAAGAGAAATTTCTAGCTCACATCCAGCAGGAAGGTGCCTTACATTTGTGAGCTTTTTATAGAAAATATTAGGTATATTTTAGGTTAGTTTATATACCCTCCGTCTGATCCCTGTGCTGATGAACGCAAGGAGGGCAGCTGGCTTTCTATTTAGATACACTTTGTGCAATAAGATAACAAATTAGATGCTTGGGGTGTTACTAGTAGTATTGCACATTAAGTAGAAAGCTCTTTTTTTGTTATGAAAGAAGCACTCCACTCAAAGAAGGAATCATGTGAACTGCACTTGAAGGCACTTTTTGGATTTAGAAACAAGATTACAATTGATTCCTCTTACAATGCCAATCTTTACAAGACCTGAGAATTCAGTCTCTGGTCACAAGGGAACCAATAGTTGAAGATTGTATTATTATTAGAAGTTCCAAGTGAGGTTGGATTGAAGATGCATAGCAAGCTTTAGACAGTTTTGTAGATAGCCCTACAGCAACTGGTATGCAATGCTTTTTCTAAGCATTGCTAAAGTGGATTTCAAAGATTCCCAAGAAAAACCATGCTTTAGGTGGTTGGGGTCCAATATAAAAAAAAAAAAAAAAAAAGGGGAGGGGGGGGATAACAATTTTTCAAGGACAACAGTGAAGAAATGGTTTAGTCAGCACCCAGTATGACGTTACAAACTCTTTATATCAGCTAGCGAAAAGCAATGATTGCCACTACCACACTGGTATCCAGTGATCAGAAGGTAAATACATTTAATTGATCACAATGCAGTTTGTGTGCTATGTTATATAGGGCAGGCCCCTGTGCAGTGAGGCCATACAAAAAGTGAAGGCATCAAAACAGGATGGCCTTCCCCTACCCCACAGCTACCTTTGCTCCCTCCATAAACAGCTGCACGGCCAATGGGGACAAAGCAAGGAGAGAGTGAATAGCCCTGCTCTATGGAGAACTCACAGTGCAGCCAATTCATCGGATAAAAATAAGACAGTAGCAATTCCCACTGCTCCCTCAGTAACTCCTCCAGAGGGTCAGAATGCAGGCCATGACCAGCAGCCCAAGCAGCAAGGCTCCAAGTCCTGCTGCACACTCCTCGCTGGAAGGTCAGGGAGAACAGACAGGTGAGGTGCACAAAGGATGAGCCCCTTGGTTCAGTTAGGCAGGATCCACAGGGTTGGTTGTCCATATCCTCAGTTCACAACTACCTATGCAGACCCAGCTCTCCATCTATTTCACATTTGTGGTAGTCCTGCACACCCACTATTTGGCCTCTGCAGCTTTAGTGAACCCACACCATTTCTGTATTAATTTGTTCCCCTCCATACACTTGTGCAAAGGAAGGGAGCACGTGGGCCGCTGTGTGAAAAGTGTGAGAAAGTATGGCCTGGTCTACATGTCTGTTTCCATAATCTAGAATCTTGGCTTGGCCAAATGAGGTTGCTAGAAAAGCACACGGGGCTCTTCATATCAGCAAAAGCAACAATAATAGAAGTCTAAAGACTACAGGGCTGGATTGTGACTTGGACTACAAGCCCATAGAGGAGAGTAAGGGGAAGTAAGAACCATTCCCTTACACACTGTTGTAGGGCTACCCAGAACTTGTGCACAGAAGTTAGCAGGTGTTGCTCACCCATTTACTCCCTCCCAAGAAGGGCCAGCAGTGGGCTTAATCCCCCCTACTCACTGGCCAACACAGCTGAGGAAGCATGGGGGCTGTTGTACTTTGTTGCTGGTATAGGCCAGGAGCAAATGACTACCCTCAACCTACAAGCAAGCAGGAGAGACACTGTGACTCAGGAGTGTGTCCAAGGTACAATGCCTCCCCACAGCTGCTCCTAGGGTGGTACATCTTAGGCTCCACATCTTACTCAGGGCTGAGCCTAAAGGCAAACATCTAGTCCTTAGAGTATATCTACACATCGGCTGGGAGGTGTGATTTCCAGCTCAGGTAGATGTACATAACTCTGCTCGAGCTAGCACCTAAAAATAACAGTGTAGCCGCAATGGCAGGGGCAGAGGCTGAGGCTGAGGCTAGCCCCCTGAGTACAATCCTACCTGACCCTCTGAGTACGTACTCTGGTGGCAAGCCTGGGCCACCACCCACGCCACCACAGCCACACTGCTAGTTTGAGGCACTAGCTGGAGCACAGCTAGCGCGTGTACGGAGCTGGGAATCACACATCCCAGATACTGTGTAGATGTCTCCTTACAGGTTAATTTTAGGTTACGTAATTACTAAGTTTCAGAGTGGTGGCTGTGTTAGTCTGTATCAGCAAAAACAATGAGGAGTCCTTGTGGCACCTTAGAGACTAACAGGCCCAGACTGACCTTTTTAAACCCTTCATTCCTAGGTGGTGAATCATCCACCACGCTGACTGCTTTTCCAGCAGTTTTACGTCTCCCCTCCTCCCGCAAGCCAGAAAGCATTGCCCTCTTCTCCCGGCCAGCCAGACAAACCTCCCCCCCCCCCCCCCCCGCCCCGCTTAAAGTGCAGGGCGGTGATTGTCTGGCTATGCCAAAAGAATGGCAGGAGACATTAGATATGGGTTTAATCAGGCCGCAACTTTATTATTAGATATCTGAGACTAACCTGGCGGATACAATGTGCAGTGCAAGTGAAAACCCCCACAATTCACTGGGGGGGAGGGGGGAGTGCTTTTTTCAGCCTCCCCCCCTCTTTTCCATTCATGTCCCTCCAGCAGATCCACTGCTGGGAACCTCCAATTCCAGCCGTTCCGGGGGGGAGAGGAAGGGGAGCTTCCACCAGCTCTCCCCCCTTTTCATCCAGGTCCCTCCAGCAATTCCCTTGCCGGGACCTTACTGACCACCCCCTCTCATAGGAGGGATTAAGGTGGACCATAATGATGGGAGAGTTGGCTCCCTGCTGTACCAATCAGAAGTGTCCCCAACTGCCCTCAGCTCGCTCAATTACCAAGCACCTCTCCTTAATTCCTTTTCCAAGCCATTTTTCCGTTCTTTTGTGCCTTAATTTATGGAATACCTGCACTGAACATCTGGCACAAGGAGGCACCAGCCATTAGCTTGGCTGCCTCCTCCCCACACCCCGCTGGGTTCCCAGACATCTTCCAAGGCTTTTTTTTATATCAGCCAAAAATATGGCAGCACCTGAGTTTGACAGGTGCACCCCATCCTCCCGAAATAACTGCGGTGCCCCATAGAATATGCCAGGATGTGAAATTACTGTCCCCCCCAAGGGCAACAAGAATTTGGCCACTTCCCTGTTCACATACTTCCTGGTTTTGTCCACTCTGGCGGGGTTCATGGCTCCCCGCCAGACCCTGCGCTGAAGCATATCCGACCAGACAATGTTAACACCCGGAAAATTGCCAGGATCTGCATCAGGTCCCTCCTAGTTCGAAGCATTAACTCTACCCCTTTAAGTGTTCCCAGATAATTTTCTCCCAGGTGTATCACCAATATATCTGGTGGCCACTGACGCACCCGCACTCCATACAACAGCGGTATCAGTTGATCCCGTAACATGCCCCTCCATGCGTGCCAACTGAATAATGCTTCGCCACCGAATCCCAGCTGAGAGCCCTTGGGCAACCTGGATGTGTGCCTATGCACCCAAAACACAATACTGTGCCCACAGATCCACACCCTCGTGTGTATAGCCGGCTGTCCCATATCTGAAATGAGAACACAACTGATTAATGTTGATTTTCCACCTGCGGTCTTACATACGTTCGGTATGCAGTAGACTGCCAGCGCCCGATTATCAGAATAGCCTCTGCTTCCATACCTATCTACACTGCTGCCATAGCCACCCCAATTCTGAATGAGTGGGAACCAAATTCATGGGCTGGCAGCCCCAACCTCGTTATCCCCCGTCTCAACATGATAATCAATTGATATGCCATGAGGGGACTCCTGTCTCCGTGTACAAAAAGGAGGCCTTCCCCCTTCCACCGTATTGCCATGTAGGCCCTCAACGCCCGAACGGGGCAGACCCCAGGCTTGCCACCCTCCCCTAGGGTAACGAATGCACCCTGGCTGACTTGATCAGTTTGTCTCTAAGGTGCCACAAGGACTCCTCGTTGTTTTTGATCATTACTATGAAAATCCCTTCCCTCTTCTACTACCACCACCTAGCCATGCTCCATCTCTGTATCATTCAACAGTGTACAGTCCTCTATGGCTGACAACATTTCTAGAAGTTCTCTCTCCTCTTGATAAATGAGGTTATAATCAGTTAATAGCAATTTTTTAAAAACGTATTTACTCAACCATGCAGAGCTAATGCTAATGTTGTCCTGATTAAAATTAATGTTTCCCTACAAAACAAAAGTTAAAAGGCACTGAGACATCTGCTTATATTTACCTAGTGATATTTTCATTTGGAAACACATGGTCCTAAAATGGTTTATTATAATATTCCCCATTTCAGTTTGACACATACAAATACAGTAAAATAAAACTATTCCATTTTGCTGCAATAAGAGAACAATAAACTGAATAATTAAGAGGCAAAGTCAACATTTGCACTGATTACAATATATGTTGCAATACTGTGTTCTCCTAGGTCACTGTTTGCATTAATTCTGAGGATATGGTGCCTAATAAAATGCCCAGATGTTCTTAATAAGTTAGTTAAACACTGTAATAATTCATTAGCCCACAAAACAACCTGCATGGTATGGGTCACAATGTGCTGTGCACCACATCCAAACTCTCAGATAGGCACCATTCTAGAAACCTGGATCGATACAGGTAGATAAGATCCAAATTTTGCAGAGTCCTTCAAGATTTGAACATTTCTGGATGTGATGGACTGTGTTCAGAAGTAGAGGACCAGCTTCATCAGTTATTACAGCTGAGTTGGGGCATGTTTCATCAGAGAAGCAAGAATTAAAGTGCTACAATAGAAATCTATCAGCTAAAGGGGTAAATCATGTCGTGTGTCTTTAAACTTCTGTATGAAAAGGCATCTTTACACCTGCACTAACATTCATTTTGCTTTGCAATGCTATGATCTCACTGATGAACTGCCTTGAACTGAAACTTTAAGAAATAAGGTAAAAGTTACACTTCTTTAATAGCAATAACCAAGTTTTCCTAGAAATTGTGGTTTTCCTTTTGATTTACATAAATGCCGTCAGAAAAAACTGTCTTTCCTTTTCAAAGCCCCCAGATACATTTCAACTTGGAAAGAAGCCATAACAGATAATATCTACAAAGGTGGCCAATTAAAAAATAAGTAAAGTACCAAATGGAATGACATTCCCAAACAACTGCTCTTTGGGGAATTTTTGATATATTAGTAAAAACAAAAATGTCAGGGCCAGATCCTCAGCTGTAAATTGGCATAGCTTCATTGAAGTCATATAGCAATGCTGATCTACACTAGCTGGAGATCTAGCCCTCAATCTTTACAATCTACAGGTGAAATCCATTCCATTGCATAACCTGTGAGTATCCAGACTCTGCAAGTGTTCTAATGGAGAGGAGATATCTATCCCCAGCCCAGGGCGAGGGTGTGGCATCACCATGAGTCCCCTCTCCTATCAACAGGGATAACAGTTTCAGCCCAACCACACCAGTTGCACACTGTTTTGGGGGCCACTGGATCCTCATAAATGTGGATCTGTGGCCTCTCCAGTGGCCATCCACCAGCCCATCCTACGCAAGGCAGGCACAGAGATACTTTCTGCAACTGGTAGGGATGAACAGACATTCCTCTCTGGCTGCTCCACCACTGGGTTTCCTGTGCAGCCTATACATGGGATTTTAGTGGCGTGGAAGGCTTAGTGCTGACTCTCTGTATCATGGGGGAAATTCATCCTATAACTTTCTGTTTAAGCCAATTATATATCCAAGAATAAAATTGAGGAACTTGTGTAGTAAAGATACAAACTGTAGCTGTGGGACAAACCATGCAGACATATCAGTAAGTCCACCTCTAATTGAAGGCTGAAACTTACTCAGCAGAGCTATTTTTAGGACATATCAGACACCCACTGGAATGTAAAAGGCAGGGGAAAAGAAAATAGTAAATTCTTAAACTGTGCATAAAAGAATAGAACTCCAATATGTTATGAGAATACCATAATTCAGATTTCTGGTAGGGAACAAAATAAAATGTAGTTTTGAATGAAAATATCCCAAAGTAACATGAAAATCTTTACATTAGGGGACAAAGAGTATCCTTACATGAAAAACATATTAGTATGATACAGAGGGGGAGGAAATCCCATAGTTTTAGGGCTGGTAAATTCCCTTTCATTCTTACATAACCAAAGAATAGGTGCTATGTTCAGCTGCGCTGAGGGCATCTCCAAGTCTCTTGAGTCTTTAACAAACAGTTACTATATTTTAAAAGAAATAAATAGAAAGCATAGAAAATGTTAACATGTATCCTCAACTCTGCAGGGCAAGCCTCAGAGCAAGAAGTTTTATTTTCTTCAAAGGTAAGTACTTCATAAAGAAACATGAGAATTGTCATTCTAGATCAGATCAATGGTTCCTCTACCCCAGTATATCCTGACCATGGCCAGTAGGAAGGTGCAAGTAGCCTCAGACTGGCCAATTAAGAAATGATCTGCCCATAAGGAAAATTAGACACCCCTCCCCCGTTGTGTTAACTGTGAGCCGAGAGCATTTTAGGATTGAACTCAAGAAGCGTAAAGGGCTATGTCACGGGGCGGGACTCACCCCTGCAGCACCTCCTGCTGGTCGTCCAGGGAATTCGCGTTTCTAGCTCCGGAGCACCCTCTGCAGGCCGGTGTCCCACTGGACCCCGGTGCCCCTTTCAGGCCGGGATGCTGCCCCCAGCAGTACCCCCCCACACACAGATCTGGGTCTCCCCTCCCCAGGGAACCCCCAACCCCCTATCCCAACCTCGCCTCAGTGGCTACTGCCAGTCACCATCTAGCCCCCATTCACTGGGACAGACTGCAGACTGTAAAGGCCACTCATCACCGGTAAGGGGGGTTTGGACCTGCTGCCTCTGCCTACCCTTGGGCTGTCCCTCTGCAACCCCAGTACCCTTTCCGGCCTTTAACAAGACCTGCAGCTTGGGGGGTTTCTAGGCCGGAGCTCCCCAGCTCCTCTTGCCTTCCCCCAGCCCTGCTCCAGTCTCAGTACCCTGCTTAGCTCCTAGCAGCCAGGCCCATTCCTCTCTACATCTAGAGAGAGAGAGACTCTGTGTGCTCCTGGCCCACTGCCCTCTTACAAGGGCCAGCTGGGCCCTGATTGGGGCATGGCTGCATCTGTGGCTGGTTCCCCAATCAGCCGAGGCTTTCTTCACAGCCGCAGCCCTCTCCAGGGCTGTTTTAAGCCTTTTAAGGCAGGAGCGAGTGACCACCCCGCTACAAACGTTATACTGAAAGCAGAGAGTCAAATATATCCCACTCTAACATAAATGCCATTATACCTAGACATACCATTACTGAGAAACTGCAATATCTAGGCACTGTGGGAAGGCAGAGGCCTCGTCTACACAGCAAGTTAGTGTGCAGCAAGCCAGCGTGTGAATCTACAGCTGTGAGAGTTGCCAGGTGGGCTGGCTAAGGCAGGAGCAGATGCTGGCTAGCATGGACACAGGCACAGGCTAGAGCAGCAGCAGGCTGCAGCAGGAGCAGGAGTAAGGCCTGGCTGGAGCAGAAGTAGGAGCTGGAGTGAGAGCAGACTGCTGAAACTACTGGCAATGGGAATGCTTCCAGATGGATCACCGGAAGTGGCGTTGAGCAGACTAGAGGGACTGCTTCCCTGAAGAGCCTATACACCAGCCTTGGAATCACCCAGATGTGTCCTCGCCTATGAACTGGCTGAACCCTGGCTGAATGGCACAGGACGTATCACAAGACCTGCAGGTAATTGCCTCTGATGACTCATCACATTCTGGATCAAGGATGGCTCATCAGGCTTAAGCAGGCTAGGGCTCAAAGTTAAATCAGGATTAGGCAAGCTCAGAGATATCATAACGGCGTATCAACTTGTCGCGTGGACCTCGCTACAGGGCACTGAAAGTTCCATAGTACACTTTGGGAGCCTGTCAAAGTGCTCTACTGAAGTTCTAGGATACATCTACATGGGGATAAAAGACCCGTGGCACAGCCATGGCTGGCCCAGGTCAGCTGACTCCCATTCATGGGGCTCGGACTCTGGGGCTAAAAATTGCTATATAGACATTCCAGCGCAGGCTCCATCCCAAGGTTCCAGACTGAGCCTAAATGTCTACACAGCAATTTTTCAGCCCCATAGCCTAAGCCCGAGTCAGCTGACCCAGGCCAGCCGCATCCACTGTGTAAATGTACCTCCCTAGTACACAGTAGCAGTGTCTACTTAATGAGTTCATGCATGGCAAGCTAGTGTGCTGTAGTTTCAAACAACGGATTGCCATGTACTAACTCAACATCTAGACAAGCCCTTAATGTCACCACCTGAGTTATCACAGAATCACAGAATATCAGGGTTGGAAGGGACCTCAGGAGGTCATCTAGTCCAACCCCCTGCTCAAAGCAGGACCAATCCCCAACTAAATCATCCCAGCCAGGGCTTTGTCAAGCCTGACCTTAAAAACCTCTAAGGAAGGAGATTCCACCACCTCCCTAGGTAACCCATTCCAGTGCTTCACCACCCTCCTAGTGAAAAAGTTTTTCCTAATATCCAACCTAAACCTCCACAACTGCAACTTGAGACCATTACTCCTTGTTCTGTCATCTGCTACCATGGAGAACAGTCTAGATCCATCCTCTTTGGAACCCCCTTTCAGGTAGTTGAAAGCAGCTATCAAATCTCCCCACATTCTTCTCTTCTGCAGACTAAACAATCCCAGTTCCATCAGCCTCTCCTCATGAGTCATGTGCTCCAGCCCCTGATTCATTTTTGTTGCCCTCTGCTGGCCTTTTCCAATTTTTTCACATCCTTCTTGTAGTGTGGGGCCCAAAAGTGGATACAATACTCCAGATGAGGCCTCACCAATGTCGAATAGAGGGGAATGATCACATCCCTCAATCTGCTGGCAATGCCCCTACTTATACAGCCCAAAATGCCATTAGCCTTCTTGGCAACAAGGGCACACTGTTGACTCATATCCAGATTCTCTTCCACTGTAACCCCTAGGTCCTTTTCTGCAGAACTACTGCCTAGCCATTCGGTCCCTAGTCTGTAGTAGTGCATGGGATTCTTCTGTCCTAAGTGCAGGACTCTGCACTTGTCCTTGTTGAACCTCATCAGATTTCTTTTGGCCCAATCCTCTAATTTGTCTAGGTTCCTCTGTATCCTATCGCTACTCTCCAGTGTATCTACCACTCCTCCCAGTTTAGTGTCATCTGCAAACTTGCTGAGGGTGCAGTCCACACCGTCCACTAGATCAGGGGTAGGCAACCTATGGCACACGTGCCAAAGGCGGCATGCGAGCTGATTTTCAGTGGCACTCACACTGCCCGGGTCCTGGCCACCGGTCCAGGGGAATCTGCATTTTAATTTAATTTTAAATGAATCTTCTTAAATATTTTTAAAACCTTATTTACTTTACATACAACAATAGTTTAGTTATATATTATAGACTCATAGAAAGAGACCTTCTAAAAACGTTAAAATGTATTACTGGCACGCAAAACTTTAAATTAGAGTGAATAAATGAAGACTTGGCACACCACTTCTGAAAGGTTGCTGACCCCTGCTCTAGATCATTAATGAAGATATTGAACAAAACCGGCCCCAGGACCGACCCTTGGGGCACTCCACTTGATACCGGCTGCCAACTAGACATGGAGCCATTGATCACTACCCATTGAGCCTGACGAACTAGCCAGCTTTCTATCCACCTTATAGTCCATTTATCCAACCCATACTTCTTTAACTTGCCAGCAAGAATACTGTGGGAGACCATATCAAAAGCTTTGTTAAAGTCAAGAAATAACACATCCACTGCTTTCCCCTCATCCACAGACCCAGTTATCTCGTCATAGAAGGCAACTACATTAGTCAGGCATGACTTGCCCTTGGTGAATCCATGCTAACTGTTCCTGATCACTTTCCTCTCCTCTAAGTGTTTCAGAATTATGGTGAGGAGACAAGTTTAACTCTGAATTTCTTTGCTTTGGTCAATTTAAGGTAGACTTGTAATGTCCTTTTAAACATAAGGTTTGTATTTACTGTTGTTAGTATTACATCAGGATGACACAACTGTGCTGAATCAATTTAAAAGAAAACAGTGAAAATAGATATTGATTTCTTGTAATACTTTAGAACAATTTTCAGTAAGGAAACAAACAGCTGAAAAATCTGCTTTAGCAGCTGAAACAGCAACTGTGTTTCTTGCTGAAGTGCAGATTGTTGAGCTCAGCAGATGTGATTACATTCCAGATTATAAAATGTTCAATGAAAGTTACTTGGGTGAATAAATTTCTCCTCTCTCTAGATAACTTCAATGTATAGAAAATTATGTTAGTTAGAAGGCACCTAGGGAATGTGTGGTGATATGCTTTCATTGTCTTTTTTTTTTTAAGTTTCGAAATTTCAAAGAAACTACATATGTTGGAACTACAACATATTTAAAATTATCCTGTGGCCTTCTGTACTCCCAAACTAATGCAAGATCCTTCTTCATTCTACTTCTCAGCATAAATTGTTTCAGAACTCCATCCAAGGCAGTAATTACTAAGTGAGTTTTTTTTCCAGTATCTCACAGAAAAAGAGTTTAACTGGAATCCAGATTCTTCACAGGTGACATTTCTGCCTTGAAAAAAAATAGCTCCAGTATAGTACTCAGTGTTGTTGTGGCCATTTTGGCCACAGGATATTAGACAGACAAGGTGGGTGGGTAAGGTAATATATGAAGAAGTGTTCTGTGTAACCTCAAAAGCTTGTCACTCTCACCAACAGAAGTTGGTCCAATAAAAAATATTATCTCATCCACCTTTCTTGTTTCTTTAGCTCCAGTATAGTACATATCCAAGGTAATACCAACATTAACCTCTGGTGGACAGCGCTGTGATTTCTTTGTTTAAATACTAAATTAATGTTACTATGAAATAGAGGTTATCAAACTAAATGTTGCAAACCATTTATTCATTGAATAGGGTCATTCTGCTCTTTGATAGTTGCTCACAAACTGATCACGATTTATGAATGTGTTATTGATAACTCTTTGACAAATAGTTTTTTACAAATGTATTTGAGTCTATGGGTTTTCCCAAATTGTTCACAACATTTACAGGAAATGTACTGGCCCAGATTCTCTTCACCTGAACTGGCTTCTTTACGCTGGTTGGACAGTGCAAAGAAGTGGAGTCTGGACAGACTTATCCCAGAGAGGGGAGCTCTCAGCTGGCATAAATCCAGGGTACCGAGCTCCTATGCAATAGAGGGCATGTCAGAGATAGGGGGTAGGGTTTCAGGGACAGAAAGGGGCTGCAATGCAGCTTTGCTCTGTCAGTTCTCAGCTTTCCCACGATGCCTTGGGGAACCTTAGTGGACCAACATAAATAGAGAAATCTTTAACCTCCCTTACATTACAGTTTAAAAGAACAAAGATGATAAAGATCTTGGCAGCAAACTTAAAGATAGGGAAAATGCAGCCAGCACTTACAAATCCACTACAAAAATCTGCCTTTTATATGCTTTTGTAAATTATTAGACTTTGCTTCAGATTAATTTCTAGTGGTAGCAAAATTCTGGAGGCAAGGGCCTCCTATCATGAAAGCCCTGCCCCTAGTTCACTCAAGTCTCACTCTCTAGAGATACACACTAGTGCACCCAACAGTAAACAGTGAGGAAAGCTTAAAAAGCAATTGGAAAGACATGCTGCATCGCTGTCCTCATTATCTCCTGTAGTTATCACACACAGTATTCATAGGATTCTTACAGATCACTATTCTGAGATTACTACATAGCAGCTCCACTTTCCCCCCTCCTGCCACCAGTACCCTTTTCTTTCTGACTGTGTCCCAAGGAACACAGGACTCCAAGGAATCCTTCTTTAGGGTATGTTCTCTACTCTATATTCATTGATCCTAATGAAAGAATATGAACCTCTCATCTCTTGCAACTTATCTAACATGCACATCTATCAGATCACGTGTGTATTTGTGAGGTTCTGTGATTGCAACATACGCTCCTGTAGTTGAAAATTTGGTTCATTCATACGAGTTTGTTCATAGTGATGGATTAGTGAATGAATTGAGCACACAGACAGACTGATAATGACCCAGTCAAAGATTATGCTTTAAAAAGAAAGTTGCATGTTTTTTTTTTATTTCTATCTTCCTCTGCTCTGTCATTTACATGTTCCAGATCATTGAGGTCCAATCTGATAAATTCAATCTACATTTAGTCATAGCTTGACACTAGTTAGGAGCCAAGTTATCCCTTGTCTTTTGTCTAACTTTCCCCTACATCTCACATAGTCATAGGCTTTTATCATCCATGATAAACACATACAAAGTCTTTTGTGCTTTGCCATCCAAAAGGAAACATGCTGCGGCTGTACACTACAGGATTATGTTCCTTTGGTTGGTTGCCTATTTATCATGTTTTGGACACTAGAACTCAATACCTCAATTATTTTGGGGAAGTTCTGTGGCCTGTGTTATACAGGAAGTCATACTAGATGATCACAATGGACTCTTCTGCCCCTGGAATCTATGAATTTATGAATTCCTTTATGTCTTAGTTGGTTATATATTCACTTAGTGCCTTTGGGTTGTTGTGATATTCTGAACATTTTTAACTGATTTCCCAAGTGCCCCACAGCAATAACATCTGAGCAGCCCCAAATACAGTACTATCCTTGATGTATCTTTCAAGAAAAAAGGGATTATACTCAGAGAACCCTGCTGTACCAAGGTTAATACTATCTGATAGGAGGGACTTCATGCAGCAACAGAATGGCACTTTCAATATGTTCAAGGCTGATCATTTAAGCCAGTTTTTCCCACACCCATGTCCTACTGAAACTAGCATAACACCTTATAAATGGGCATAGTCATGTCTGCTTGTTGGTGGCAGGCACTAAAGTGGATGCAACTAGTTAACCAAGTCCTCCACCCAGTGGCTGGACTTACTATGTGCAACCTGAATATTACCGCAGCTAAGCCTCAAACCAGGACCTTGTAGGTTAGTCGGCAATACTTCTAACAAAGGAACCTGAACTAGGAGCTGTGCTAAATTTGTCTCAGGTTGTTGATTACCTTACAGACACCATGCCATCCCTATTCTTAGGCCAGGAGGTACTGCAGGCAGCAAAAATATCAGCTATTTCAATAAATGTGTTTAATGATTCCACACCAGAAAACAGTGGGATATTTGTACGGGCTTCCCCTGGTTTTGGGTATATGCCAGACTTGAACTGAAGCCCCTTAAAGATTATTTTAAAAGTTTCCTTAGCAAAAAATGCGTCATTCTGGACTTTGATATGTAAGGATTGTAACAGGGTGGCTTGCCCCTTTCAGGGCTCTAGGCCAGGGGCCAACCAAGCCTAGTTATTTAGTAGAGATACCTGCACAGCAGGGCCATCCCTAGCTATTCTGGGGCCCTATGCAGCCCCCCCGAGGCAGGTGTGGGGCCCCACACCTCCGCGGCCCCCAGGCCTCTGCGGGGGGACAGGCCCCAGGCCTCCGGTGGGGGGGGCGGGGCTGGTTTGGGGGGGAACCAGCCCCCAGCACTCACCAGCGGCGTGGCTGGGGCCGGGTCTGCATTTCCCACCGCCGGTGAGTGCAGGTCCGGCCATGCTGCAGAGCTCAGGGGAGTGGGGGTGGGACTCGGCAGGGGCTGGAACAGCACACAGCTGTGCAGAGCACCAGGAAATTTGGTACCCCAAATTTCCTGGTGCCCTACGCAGTTGCGTACTTTGCGTATGGGTAAGGACGGCCCTGTGCACAGGGATCAGTGGACTCCCCTATAAAGAGCAACAGAAGGTTGCCGAGAAGGGTGGGGAAATTGCTTTATTTCCCAGTTCACCAATGCCTTCAACTTTGTGACTGTGGAGACTGATTGCTCATGCCCAGACCCCACAGTTACAAAGCCGAAGGCCTCAGTGAAATTGGGAAATAATCTCTGTAGCTTCCTGCTGCTCTTTATAGGAGAATGAGATGATCCCTGCTCAGGTGTGCCTACTTAGGCCTCGTCTACACTAGGAATTTACGTCAGCATCCACACCCATGAGAGAGGTAGTTATACCGACCTAACCCCCAGTGTAGACAGCTCTAGGTCAACGGAAGAATTCTTACTCTCGGGGAGGTGAATCCCCCCCCGCCCCCGTCTGCATAGGCAGTGTCTTCACTGAAGTGCTACAACAACACAACTGTACCACTGTAGCGTTTTAAGTGTAGACAAGCCCTTAGTATCTAGGGTTGGTTGGCCCCAGGCCTATAGCCCTTAGAGGGGCAAGCCACCCTGTTAAAAGGATTAATGTTCACAGAAGTAGAAAGAGGAACTACAGTTAAGTCTCTTTTGACTCTCTGCAAAAATGGCCCTGTAGATAATTTTTTTCGAGAAAGTTCATATTTATACTGAACAAATTCATAGGAGCCCAGGTCTCCAAGTGACTCTCAAAAATTCATGCAAGTAGTTCCCATTAAAGTACATAACCTCCCCTCAGAAAAGGAGGCTTCAGACACATTAATCAATCATACTAGAGATCCCCTGCATCTTATTACATATGCATCTTCACCAAGGTTGTCAACCTTCAGACTGCTGTCAAAGATGTATTTTGTATGTACAAACGGAGAGTATAAATTCCTGTTAAGAAGTAAACAATCAAAAGCTTTTTATTTAAAGGCCTCTGTAGGCAAATGGATTTCTAAGCAGGTTTATTTTGCAGTATGTTGCCTATAAAATAAACTAGCTCAAGAAAATTACTATATTCAGAAAGTTAATTTATCTGCAAAGTAGGCTAGAAGGGAATTCATCCCCGGGAGAGGGAGCAATTTGTGTTAGTTAATACTGACACACTGGACCAAATAAGAAACAATTTTATAGGCTCCTAAGGAATTTTTTGGAGCCACAACTCACCATAACCAGAGAGCTGCAAGATGTGGGGCCAGGTCCTCAATGGAGCTATGATGATACACACCAGCTGAAGATCTGGCCCTCAATAGTCTAACACAAGAGAAACAGGAGGTTAATCAAGGTTTTGACACGGAAATACTGGACTCCTTTTAGGAGAAGGGGAGAAATGACAAACAAATTCAGTTTTGGATAAGCTTTTCATAGAGCAAGATCCAAGTTTTGCATGTGTTCTTGTGCCTACTTTTGTGAAGCTGTGTGATCATATAAGATATTTGTATATGCAAAATGGGAACGTGAATGCCTAAATATCTATTTGCATCTGGAGAGCTCTGTTTTGCATGCACAATTGTGGAAAACACAGACATAGATGAAGATGTACAAATGTGTATTCAAAAATGTACCCAAATCTCAGGGCTAAGGTAATGAATACATTCCCCTTAAAATTTACTTTGTATTAAAGTTAGACATAATTTAGTGATGTGTTCGCAGCATGGAATTATTTTTGCAGCATTTAACAATATTCATTAAAATAAGCAGAAGACATTATGTTTTAGCATACATTTGATTCTATGCCTTACAAAGAATGATGATGGATAAGCATTCCATGCAAAAGAACAAAATTAGAGCTGGCTGAGAAACAGAATTTCCCTCCCATGACAAATTTCAAGTTTATGGAATATTTTTTTCATACCAAATCAGGAAAAAGCCAAAAACTCAAAATGCTTTGTGGAACTGAAATTCCACAATATTTTGTTTTAGAAACACCAAAAAGTTCCAACAGCAGGAAAGTTTTGGTGTTTCCAAAACAAAATATTCTTCCCAGGACTCACAGCAGCCCATTCAGTGGGTTACTTCGTTTCACAGGCTCCCAGTCTCCCCTCTCCATGACCTGCTAAGCTGGCCAACCCCCAGGCTCCCCACCCAGCAAGCTGGGGAGGTGGCCCATCTGCTAAGTATTTCACTCAGGGAGCTGGGGAGCCCGGAGAGCCTGGTAGCCAGGCAGCTCACTTGCCCATCAGGCTGGCAGCCAGCCGGGTAGCCTGGGAACTTTACACCCCTTTTAGAAGGGATGCTGCAGCTGCTCTGAATCCAACTGTCACATATTAGACACTGGTACTTTTTTAAACTGATGTGAAAAGGGAAGTTACTTTGTAGAGACACACTAGAATGGCAGCCTCCATTTCCTGCACTAAAAACAGGTTATTTTAGCATGTTTGCAATCCATTGGTATCTTCTCTGGAAAGGTCATTCATGCAACACACTAGAAACCTACTGACACCGCTCACCTCCATCTGTCCAGCTGCACCTAATTTTTTTTTTTGCAGAGAACCACTGAATGTTTCCATATCAAAAGCTAAGAAGTGTCTCAGTTTTTTGTTTGTTTGTTTAATTTTAAGAGGTCTTCAGAAATAAATTGCTGCAAAACAGCAAATATGATCAACAGACAAGATGGGTGAGGTAATATATTTTATTGGACCAACTTCTGTTTGTAAGAGAGGCAAGCTTTCGAATTCCTCCTCAGGTCTGTATTTCTCTCACCAACAGAAGATGGTACAGTAAAAGATATTACCTCACCTGTGACCTTATCTCTCATAGCTACAACACTGCATGCAAATGTGATCGATTACATTCTCTCCACTAGTCAGGCTCTGGTTTTCTTTCCCTATGATTTTAAGGAATTATCCATTTAACAACACAAATATTGGGAGGAAATGAAATCATTACTATTCTAGTTTTTCTCCATCATATGTAAGTGTAGCACTTACACTTCAGCTTAGCTATTTTAAAGACCAGAAATTCATTATTTAACTAACTGTAATTTTCAGCGAGTCCCACTAGAAGATGCTCCTCTATTGGAAGACAACTAATTCTGTTCTCTCAATATAAACCTTATATCTCTTTATGTTACATGATGTATCATTTATATCTAATAACCACACTGATCACAGACTTTGTTAAACCATAGGCATAAAACCCTGAACTTGCAAATGTTCAATATTAGGAACTCCAGTGCAGTACCATGTGTGGTGTGAGCAGTTAGACACCCAATGCCAGTGACAGATCCTTAGCTGATGTAAGTATGCTGAAGTCAATGAAGCTATGGCAATTTCTACCAGTTGAGGATCTGCCCCCTATTGCTTTAGGAGAGGGCTAGAGCATGATCTCCTATCGTAAAAGTCCCTCCCTTTATTAAGTTCCCCCTATAACATATGCTGGTCTTTACTAGTGACTGGAGGACCACGAACTCTACAAGTTCAACCCAACTCCACATTTCATTTTCTGTACAGTAACTCCTCACTTAACATTGTAGTTATGTTCCTGAAAAATGCGACTTTAAGCAAAATGATGTTAAGCGAATCCAATTTCCCCATAAGAATTAATGTAAATGGGGGAGGGTTAGGTTCCAGGGAAATTTTTTTCACCAGACAAAAAACTATATAATATATATATATACACACACACACAGAGTATAAGTTTCAAACAAACAATTTAATACTGTACACAGCAATGATGATTGTGAAGCTTGGTTGAGGTGGTGAAGTCAGAGGGTGGAAGAGGGTGGGATATTTCCCAGGGAATGCCTTACTGCTAAATGATGAACTAGCATTCGGCTGAGCTCTCAAGGATTAACACATTGTTGTTAATGTAGCCTCACACTCTACAAGGCAGCACGAATGGAGGGAGGGGAGACAGTATGGCAGACAGAGACAGAGACACACACCCTGTGAGTGGGAGAGAGATGCGCATTGCCCCTTTAAGTACGCTGGCATCACTCTAAGTATATTGCCTTTAAAAAGATCAGGAAGTTGAGACAGCAGCTGTGGCCAGCAAGCTCTCTCCATCCTGAGCCCTGTCCTGTCCCCATCCTGCTCTATATAGAGAAGGGGTAAGCGGGGGGCAGGAGAAGGGGGGAGGGGGACACCCTGACATTAGCCCCCCTCATCCCCCCTCCCCTGCACAGCAAGCAGGAGGCTCCCAGGAGCAGCTCCAAGGCAGGGGGCAGGAGCAGCACATGGCAGTGGGAGGAGGGACAGCTGAACTGCTGGCAATTGGTAGCCTGCTGGGTGGCTACTGCACAGGGAACTTAGGGGAGCGGGGAGCTGATGGGGGGTTGCCGCTCCACCCTGGTTCCCTAATTGATCAGCAATGTAACAACCAAACAACGTTAACTGGGACGACTTTAAGTGAGGAGTTACTGTATAGTTTTAAAACTGTTTTTACTTAATATAAAGAATTCAAAATAAAACCCAAATCATTTAAAACTATTTATATTAACATCTTCTTAAAGCTCTTGAGCCAAAACTTTTTGTCCTGGCCTCACCTCTACTAATCCTTTCGCTTTGTGATAAATATTGAAGTTTTGTTGCTACTAAGTTTTATTTCGCCAGTTTTTTTTTTCTTGGACTTTTGGCTTTCCCTTTTCCTCCTGTCCCTTGACCGTCTCAGTACTCTCTTTGTCTCTGTACTGCCCTTTTCCTGCTCCTTGGCTTTATTTTGTTTGTATTTCTTTGAGTTGCTTTTTACATTCTCTAGCTCTGGGTTCCCCATAGTGTCTGGTTCACAGTCTTCTTGATCAAATTGAGCATCCTCTTCCACTTCATAAGGTTTGTCAACTGTAAGTCTACATCTGAATAGCTCTCACTATATCCGTGCACGATGTCATCCCTCTGTCTGTGGAATAGGAGTTCATTTTGCCTGCCTTCTGCAACAGACTGTAAATTCTCCTGCAAATTAGGCATCTTTCAAGTCATAGTAGCACCAATAGTTTGTGTGGAGCCTAATTTGAATCCAGTCAGTGAACTAACTTGTTTTCATCTGCAATAAGCTCCAGGCTTGATCTAGTTTGCGTGGCATCAGAGTCTCTACATTTGTGGGCTTATCTGTTAAATTTGCTGATAAATCCAGCACAGGTTTATGATTACAATCGTCACTGAGCTGCTCCTCAGGAGAAGGACGTGGCAGCAAAGGAGTCAGAACTTCATTCTGATCAGTATCACACTCCGACATCTGCAGCTCTATAGTCACGTCTGTCGGACACTTCTCTTTCTCTGGTTCTTTTTCACTCTCTCATTACTGCCATGAAGCTCTGTTGCCAGGTCTGCTGTAGAAATTTTCTCTTTGTGGGATATTTTTCCACCATTCTCAGCACAACTGCAATGAGATTGAGAGCTTTGTAGCCTTCCCTGGTTTGATCTCCTCTTTCCTTTCTTTCTGGTTTTCCTCTATTAAATTCTTCTCTCACAAAGTCTTTATGAAAACTCTATTTTTGTAGGTCAAAGATTTTGCCATAACCTTCGTGTCCCCAACTGTTACTTTTATTCTACGTAGTTCCCACCTGCTATGCAAGTGTCTCCCCATGTTCTTCCTTTTTCTTTGCATCTACCATTTATTTTTTGTTAATGTCTTGGGACAGCTCTGGATTCTTAGTGAAATAAACGAGCGTTTTCTTTACTTTTTCATACTAATTCTATTGATTTTCAGTGAGGCCTGATATTTGCAGAATATCAACTTCCTTTTCCCCCCGTGATGAATATGGGTAAATTGGTATTCCTCACTCTTCACAAGTCCTGATTCCACCTGGAAATTGTTCAGCATGGTGTATCCATTTTATCCAGGGTGATTCAACAACAAAATTAAAGCATGGGTGGAGCGGCAGGGTGGAGAATCAGAGGAGCCATTAGCTCCATTATCCTGGTACTTCTCCAGGCTCTTTCTTTATTTTGCTTTTGTCCCTTTTAGGGCAATTTGCGCTCTGACTCTCTCTGTGTCCCTGTGGAGATGGCCCCTCTCTTTCCTCTTATAGGGCTCCTTGCTATAGATCCAATGGAGTTCATTTTTTTCTGACTGTCATTTTCCTAGTCTCCACTGTCATCTTCTCCGACTGGAACTTTTCCTGCCCTCTCATCCCTTCTTAAAGCCTTATCTACTCATTCCTTTTTCTTTCTCTTTTCAGCCCCAAGCCTGCTCCGAACCTGCTCCAGTGTTTGGGGCTGAGGGACGCAAACTCTCCCCAAGAGTTTTTACTGACTCTTGCCTTTTCTTTTACTTCTCTCTCTCTCTCTCTCTCTCTCTGGAGGTAGCTTTTGACACTCTTGACACTGTGTACAGTGAGCAGGGAAGCTACAGTGTGAGTAGAGACACACTAAAATTCAACTGCTGAAGTACAGAATGACCTCCTGCCTGGAGTGGAAGTCCCTCACTTTATGAAGTTCAATATCTCCTGTTCATCTCTGGTAAGGGAGGATCAAGAACTCTGCAAGTTCAATTCCATGTCATGAGCTGTGCACTGCAGATGAGATCCTCCTCAGCTGGCGTAAGTCAAAGCTGCTCCAGAATTTGATCCTGCATATTTTACTATTGTAATAAATTATATATGTGTATATATTAATCCCATTTAAGTGGCTAAATCCATGGAAGAAGCAATGGCCACTATGCACTTAATATTATCCAAATATAAGATTCTGTACTTGATACTTCTTTGATGAGATTAGTGTAAGAACCTAACTAGCACAGAATAGAATAAATGAATTGAAGCACATGCTTAAGTGCTATTCCTGAATAGGGATCTTTTCCTAAACTGGAGCCTAATACAGATAAAATAGATACTTTAAGTAAAGATGCATAGTCAAGAATAGTCAAATACAGTTTGGTAGGTTAAAGAGACATTTTCAGGTACTTTAGTCCCAAAATGTGGCCTATTTTAAAAAATTATATATAATTAAATCTAATATACACAGAACTTATTTCAGAACTCACAAATGGTCCTTAACATTCTATCTCAAACACTGAGGAACATTAATATTTACTAATGTCAGATTTGCTTTCTGTTCCTCAAAAAAGTTCAATAAGTTACACGTTCAAGAGTGTCAACATTGCAAATCATGGCCCATATTCTCTTCTCACTTCTATGCAACCACATTGGCTTGAAGAGATGTCTGAGGCAGCAGGCTGGGAAAGTGTTTTTTCGGATCAATTGTCCACAGGCAGCTAGAATTTTTTGTCAAATAACCAAGCGGGTTGTCCCAAATTTCAGGCCTTGATCTTAGTGCCTCATGTAAATTAAAATGAAATGTTGTTGCTGCTGTGATTGTCTGGAGATGTTTCTCTGCATTCTGCTTTTTCTGTCTAAGACGGTTGTGTCAAGATTTGTCACTTTTATTCTCTGTGGAGTGTGTATGACTTTCCCTGGCTTTATAGGGTTAATTTTCTCTTTCTTGTAATATAAATAAAAATGTGTTTATATTAAATTATTTATATTAAAACACATTAAATCAGTGCTCCAGGATATGCACTGGCTATCTCTTGGTTACCAAGTGAGCTGCGACTTAAAAAACTTTAAAATGGCTGCCGATTTGAGAGATCATGCCATACCATTGCAGCTGTGATTAGTAGAAGCTCCCTACCTGGATCCCACTCAATTTAAAAGAGAGGAAGCCCTCAGTGGAGGCGCCTGCAGCTTTTCAACTAATAGCCACTTTGCTCTGAAACACTTCTGGTCTTTTAAGCCCATGGCAAAGCATATCTATTTTCTAAGTCTGTTGGGGAGGGAAGGAGTCAGTGAGGCTTGTGAGAACATAAGGATGCTTGTGGGAACCTTTTATTGGAGATTGATTTTTGTTGGGAATGGGGGAGGGATGTAAAAAAGATTGGTGTTACCAGCTAGCTTTATTATTTGTCTTCATAACCTTTGTTAAAGGTACCTAGAGATTTTTGTCAATATTTTTATAAATCAGAATAATAACCAACTACAAATCTGTGCCACACAAACTAGCTATGTACTTCAACACAAACCAGTTCAACACTTAATCTGAACCTTTAGAAGACATCCATTTCTGATCACTCCATTTGACTGGAAATCAAGGTTGTACGTGTATGGAAGTGAAGGCAGAAGGTATGTGTATTGCGAGTGATACCTGTAGGTGGGATAATGGGAAAAGTGAAATTGTGGTTGTAGGTTGCAGTGGTCAGGTGAGGACTAAGCTAGGTATTTCCTGGATTTTGTTCAGTTTATGCAGTTCAGTGACCTTATTTGGTTTTCAAATAAGTTTTTGTCTGGTGGATGTAAATAAAGTTGTGTCAGCTTTTTCCTTTTAAATCTGCTTTCAGGCATTTGACAATGAGCCATAAAAATAGCAAAATAACATTGCATTGCACTTTTATAATTTTCATCCAAGGAGTTCAAGCACTTTACAAATGTCAAGTCTGATTTTTGCTTGCACAGGTCTAAATGACTCTGCAAGATGAAATTCTGTTCTAGGTAGGTCATTATACCACCCCCATCAACTGTGGTATCCAAGCACCTAAGCAGTGGTGCACTGGTTAAACCTCTCAACCCTCCTGTAAGGTAGGTAAGGGACACATACAGGAATTCATTCTACTGAGCACTAGAATGCAGCCATCTCTTGAGCAGAACACAGCAGAGTGTAATAGGGCACAACAGTACTACACAGCACCTTAGGAAACCACATGAAGAAGAACGGTATAGCCAAGTGAGGCTACAGTGGGAATTTAGGTCAACAAATTGTCAGTGTGTTTACAAAAAGAGCCATGGGTTCATCATCTGTTGTCATGGATTACAAGTAGCTGATGCAATATTTATTAAAACACTCAGGCCCTGCTTTGCCATTGCCCTGGGGCCCCTTTGGGCCAGCGATGCTGACACAAAGGGTCTGTAAATCAGCTGTCTTGCCCCTTGCACTGAAAATGAGAGACATTTCCTAAAATCTGAAATGAGGCTGTGACTCCTCTCCCAGTCCACCCCTCAACACAGGAATCATCATTGGGCACATGTCCCCAGCCCCAAAAAAGGCTCCACCTCTTCTGAGGAAAGAGCCCTGAGCCTCAGCTCTGCTCCTCTAGCTTCTACTTTCTGGTCAGGAGAACACGTCACACTGTAACTCTGACACACCACTAAATAGTAAGTGCTATCCGCCTTTCTCTCTCCCCTCCCAATACAGATAATGGAAGCAGGGCTTATTTATTTTCTGGTTTCTGACCTTCAGGGTATGCTGGCTTCATGCAACCATGAGGGCTAGAATTTTTATTGATTGACTGGTGGATTTTTAATGAGAGCTGGGATTCTTGTGCAAGCTTCTGATTCCAGTAGCTGGGGCTTTAAGAAAAACAATGATATTCACAAGAGTTGGCAATGCTGAGATGAACCCCCCTTTTCTTGGACTAGACCCATGGGCGGCGGGTATAATAGGCCAGGGAAGGCTATGCTGCTGCGGAAAGCCGGGTTTTTGCTTATTATTATGCACTATGCAGGTTCTGGGGCAGATGAGGCAGCAATATCTGCTATTCAGCTTCCCAGGTTCATTGTAATCTCCCTGAACTGCAGACAGATTACTGATGAACCCCAGGAAGCTAAGTAGCAGATACTGCCTTCTCAGCAGCCCCAGAACCTGCATAGCACATATAAAAAGCTCAGCTTCTTCCGCTGGGCGGCTGGGGGTTTCGGGGGATGAGGGGCGTAGCGTTTCCCATTCTCCAGCTAGGGGCTGGGGCCGGCTGGGTCTCAGGTCGGCCAGCCGACCTAGCTGAGGCTGGGGTGGTTGGGGCAGGGCCCAGGGCTGGGGTTAGCCAACTGGGGCTGCTCGGGTCGGTCCAGGGCTGGGGTCAGCTAGCCGCACAGCTGGGATCAGTTGGCTGGCTGGAACCAGGCCAGGGCTCGGGTTGGTCAGCCGGCTCGGGCCGGCCCAGGGCTGGAACTGCTCGGGCCGGTCCAGGGCTGGGGTTGGCTGGTCAGCATGGCTGGGGCTTCTCGGGTCAGCCTGGGGCTGGGATTGGCCAGCTGGCAGAGCTGGCGCTGTTCGGGCCAGCCTGGGGCTGCGGTCAGTTGGCCAGCTGGGGTCGGTCAGCCGTAGGGTTGCCAATTTTGGTTGGACTTATTCCTGGAGGTTTCTTTGCATGACATAATCTTTAATTCAAGATTAATCTTTAATTCCTGGAGATTCCAGGCCAATCCTGGATGATTGGCAACCCTAGTCAGCCGGCTGGAGCCAGGACGGGGCTCAGGTTGGTCAGCTGGCTGGGGCTGGCCCGGGCTGGGACTGCTCGGGCTGGCCCAGGGCTGGGGTCGGCTGGCCAGCCGGCACAGCTGGGGATGCTCAGGCTGGCCTGGGGCTCGGGCTTAGGGTTGCCAGGCATCTGGTTTTCGACCAGAACGCCTGGTCGAAAAGGGACCCTGACAGCTCCAGTCAGAATTACAAGTTTTCCAAATGCCATTTCATAGAATGAATTTTCAAAGTGATCTTTAAAAGTCGATAGGCCCTAACCTGAAATCACCTTCTGTCTGTGAAATCTGAAAACAACTCTGTAAGTTATTCGTTATTGCTTCCAGTCTAGTAACTAAAGCTGAAGATATAATAAAAGGATACCCAAGTTAAAAATCATGTTAATAAATTAAGTTCTGTGTGGTGTTCATGCTGTTTGCTTACTTTTTGCATTTCTCTCATCTTGGATAACAAAAATCTGATGAAGTCAGTATCACTTTTGTGAAAAGTCATTTTTACTTTCAGGTAGTTAGTACTGCAGTGTTTGAACTGAAAGCTATAAAAGGATATTTATTTAAAAACAACCATTAGTATGGTATTTTTTAAATTGTGGTTCATTATTTCTATTACAGTAGTGCCTAAGCAGCATAATCAGAGGCCAGGGCCCTCCTATAATAAGCACCAAACAAATACACAAACAATGCCTGATCACTGTATTAACATTTCTATCCAGCTTGTTTTTTCTCTTTATTTCTTCAAATTTTACACAAGCTTTTATTAGAGGGCCACATTTAAATTGGCAGATTATGGCTTCAATCCTACCAAATCTCATCCATGTGCTTCACTTTACTCACTGACTTTAAGGGGACCATTTGTATGAGTCAAGTTACGCAAGTGTATACATGTGTGCAACATCAGGGCCTAAATCTTTAAATTGATTTTTCTAATCAATAAGCTTTTGCTGTATCTTTTGTGCTGTAGTCTAGAGGTAAGACCTTCATTAGAAAAGGTCATTGGCAGGTCTAATTTGGCCTAAAATTTAAGTTTTACAAAATGAGTCCAATAGTAATATTTCCTATTGGAAATTTTAAAAAATGGGAATAGCTTAAAAACAATCCCTGATACTATTTACAAGCCCAGTATTGCTCCAGTGTATGAAAACCAGAAAGTGAAACTGAAGATCTATTTTCATTATCTAAGTAAAATTGAGGATCTATTTTCATTATCCAAGCTGAGGGAAAGACATGATGTAAAAATAACCAGGGAAGAGTAAATTTGATTTTTAATACTCATTCAGTTCTAAGAATCTAAGATGCTATTAATATTGAAAAGGAAAATTGTGGGTTTTTTAGAATATTTTCAGCAGTGTCTCTATAAACTGGGTTATAGCAGGTTTAATAGTCTGTAATATTTACTGATGATTTCCATGTTAAATATCACTGGTGGGAACAATCCCAAAATGTTGTCTTGTATAAATCAATAAACAGCTGTAATAGCTCCTATGTGAGCACCCTTGCAGGTTGTTATAGTGTTATAGAGTCTCCTTCCCATGGGTCCAGATGATGAAGATGTCATCAATGACATCTGGAAAAATTTCACCACGATTTCAACAGCTTCCACCCCATCATCAACCTCAGCCTGGACCAATCTACACGGGAGGTCCACTTCCTAGACACCACGGTGCAAATAAGTGACGGTCATGTTAACACCACCCTATACCGAAAACCCACCGACCGCTATGCCTACCTTCATGCCTCCAGCTTCCATCCCGGACACACCACACGATCCAGTGTCTACAGCCAAGCACTGAGATACAACCGTATCTGCTCCAACCCCTCAGACAGAGACCAACACCTACAAAATCTTCACCAAGCAGTCTCAAAACTACGATACCCGCATGAGGAAATAAGGAAACAGATCAACAGGGCCAGACGTGTACCCAGAAGCGTCCTACTGCAAGACAAGCCCAAGAAAGAAACCAACAGAACTCCACTGGCCATCACATACAGTCCCCAGCTAAAACCTCTCCAACGTATCATCAGTGATCTACAACCCATCCTGGACAACGATCCCTCACTTTCACAGGCCTTGGGTGGCAGACCCATCCTCGCCCACAGACAACCCGCCAACCTGAAGCATATTCTCAACAGTAACTACACACCGCACCACAGTAACTCTAACTCAGGAACCAATCCATGCAACAAACCTCGATGCCAACTCTGCCCACATATCTACACCAGTGACACCATCACAGGACCTAACCAGATCAGCCACACCATCACCGGTGCATTCACCTGCACGTCCACCAATGTAATATACGCCATTATATGCCAGCAATGCCCCTCTGCTATGTACATCGGCCAAACTGGACAGTCCCTACGTAAAAAGATAAATGGACACAAATCAGATATTAGGAATGGCAATATACAAAAACCTGTAGGAGAACACTTCAACCTCCCTGGACACACAATAGCAGATTTAAAGGTAGCCATCCTGCAGCAAAAAAACTTCAGGACCAGACTTCAAAGAGAAACTGCTGAGCTTCAGTTCATCTGCAAATTTGACACCATCAGCTCAGGATTAAACAAAGACTGTGAATGGCTAGCCAACTACAAAAGCAGTTTCTCCTCCCTTAGTGTTCACACCTCAACTGCTAGAAGAGGGCCTCATCCTCCCTGATTGAACTAACCTCATTATCTCTAGCCTTACTCACTCTTGCTTGCATATTTATGCCTGTCCCTGGAAATTTCCACTACATGCATCCGAAGAAGTGGGTATTCACTCACGAAAGCTCATGCTCCTATACGTCTGTTAGTCTATAAGGTGCCACAGGACTCTTTGCTGCTTTGACACTTTCAAGTCACTTTCACAGTATTGCCAGCCTCAAATGTTCAAAAATCATGAGTCAGGCTCACCAAAAATCATGAGACTGGCTTTAAAATCATGAGATTATGTACAATAGATTTGGTGATCTTTTTATTTGCCTTCTGCTTTTTTGAGCCTTTAGGGTGCACTCGGATCACATTTTGAAGCTTTCTCCAGAGCCACGAGGGTTAGAAACTTATTTTTTCTTTAAGAATGAAGGGTGAAATCATCACATATCCACTTGACTCCAGAAGCTGGTGCTTTAAGGAAAACAATAATTATCATGAGACTCATGACAAAATCATGAGAGTTGGCAACTCTGCTTTCACTTCTGTTTAAAGGCTAGATTGAGATGCAGTTCTCACAGGAGAATATTTAAAACTAAATACCAAGAAAATTCCACATTTTAAAGTTGAGGGAAAAATTGACACTTCTGAGGTATTTCAGGGCCACTGCAGGCAGGAAAGGAAAATAAACAGGCACCGGAGCTCTAGGCAGCTCTTCCTCTTGAAAGAAAGATGGAGAGTCAAATCTTCTAGCCCTTAATCCAGTAAAACTTCTATTGGCATCAGTGCCTCCACTCCTAGATATTAACATGTGCTCAATAATTATACACTTCATACTTAAATACCTGGGCCATCTTATCCAGGGCTACACATATTATACACATTGGCTCAGGGACTACATTTTCTGGCATATTCTGAACTGTGCTGAGCACGCAGGTGATACCTAGTGAATAATACAAATCATGACAATAATGGTCGACTTGATGGCCTCTGTGGATGCAATTTCTGTTCTTTGTTCTGGAATTGGCCTGGATTCAGATGAAACCCTAAAAATTTGAGGCATAAAAACATCTGACACTCATTCCTTCCTTTTCTCGAACTCAGAAAGAAAAAAAAAGACAAAACAAAATGGTTTTCAGTTAAAATGTAAAATTGCACAGCAGCCATTGCTCTACAACCCAGCCTGGGGCAGAACCTGACAACCACTGGGGGTTAAGTGATCTCCTCTCAGCTCATTCTCATTCTCTCTCTTTCTTCATTCTTCCTGACCTCTGTGCTGCTTTTTATGCTGTCAACCATGACATCCTTCCCAATCGCCTCGGATTGATTGCTGGAGTCTCAGAGAACTGGCCTCCTCGGTTTTGTTCCCATCTATCAGAGTCCTCTTTTTTGCAGCATGCAACAGAGAAATAGGCTGGTCCAATGGATAGGGAGCGAGCCCTGAGAGACCTGGGTTCTACTTCCCTCCCCATGGACTTCCTGTATGACCTCAGGCTGTGCCTTAGGGATAGAGTTTCAAAGGTTTTTAGGCACCCAAAGAGGCAGCTAGGCAGTGGGGTTTACAAAGCAACTAACCTTCTAGGCGCTTTTGAAAATCCCACTAGATGCCTAAATACCTTTGAAAATCTTGCCTTTAGTCTCTCTGTGCCTCAGTGCCCCATCTGTACAATGGGGATAACAGCACTGCTCTATCTCAGAGGGGGCTGTGATGTGAGGAGAAATATGTTGGACATTGTGAGGTGCTCAAATACTATAGTGATGGGGCCACATAAGTACCTTAATTTAATTACCAGCCCTTTCTTATCTTAATCACCCTGCCTCTGTTTGTAAACAAAATACTGACTCCCTGCCCCAGGGGCACAAGCTAGAAGCAGCACCTCTCCTCTGCAAAACTCACATTCCACACTAATGCTGTGCTGTAGTTAAGAGCTCTGCCTAAGAGCACACCTCCTGTATGAAACTGGGGTCGCTGGAGCCCATCCCCCCCGTCACCCCAAATGGTGCCCCTCACGTATGAGTTCATCAACCAAGGCAACAAAACCTAACCAATTGTGAGTCTAGAAGGACTGTGGTTAGAGAATTGTTCTCCAACTCTCACCAAGTCCCCTTTGTGCCTATCTGGCACCACAAAGGAGGTGGAATTGGCCCTTGGAGAATCCCCCCTCCACAGGGGCTCCCCTTCTGGCATTCAGTTAGCATAAGGGCTCTACACCGGCCCTACTCCCAGCCTCTCACTGCAGGGTGTGGGGAGGGAGAGAAAGCTCTAGCTCCATAGGCCCAGAAGCTTCTTTAATGTACACTAGGGAGAGAGCAGGCCCCTGGCAGCAACAGGGGGATGAGAATCAGGGTCCTAGAGTTGCAAATGTCATAAGACTCCTGCTTTTATCATGAGCACATAATATTGCCCCAGCCTGATTATTTTTACTTGTCAGATGATTATAGCTCTTCTTACCACATTCCCCTTACAGATGAAGCACTGTATTCTTTTTTCCAAGTTGTAGGCACAAATTCTATCACACTCTTCTTTGAGTTTCAGAGGGAAGACAAAATGTGAAAGAAGTGCCAGGAAGAACACCACCAAGTAATGATGTTATGGGGGGGGATAGCTCAGTGGTTTGAGCCTTGGCCTGCTAAACCCAGGGTTGTGAGTTTAATCCTTAAGGGGGCCACTTAGGGATCTGGGGCAAAATCAATACTTGGTCTTGCTAGTGAAGGCAGGGGGCTGAACTCAATGACCTTTCAGGGTCCCTTCCAGTTCTATGAGATAGGTATATCTCCATATTTTTTTTTTAATATTTTTATGTGCTAGTTATATAGTTGTTATGTATGACAAACAGGAGTACTTGTGGCACCCTAGAGACTAACAAATTTATTTGAGCATAAGCTTTCGTGGGCTACAGCCCACTTCATCAGGTAGAATGGAACATATAGTAAGAAGATATATATACATACAGAGAACATGAAAAGGTGGAAATTGCCATACTAACTCTAAGAGGCTAATTAAGATTAAGATGAGCTATTATCAGCAGGAGAAAAAAGACTTTTGTAGTGGTAATCAAGATGGCCCATTTCAGACTGTTGACAAAAAGTGTGAGGATACTTAACATGGGGAAATAGATTCAATTTGTGTAATGACCCAGCCACTCCCAATCTCTATTCAAGCCCAAATTAATGGTATCTAGTTTGCATATTAATTCAAGTTCAGCAGTTTCTCGTTGGAGTCTGTTTTTGAAGCTTTTCTGTTGCAAAATTGCCACCTTTAAGTCTGTTACTGAGTGACCAGAGAGGCTGAAGTGTTCTCCTACTGGTTTTTGAATGTTATGATTCCTGATGTCAAATTTGTGTCCATTTATTCTTTTGCATAGAGACTATCCAGTTTGGCCAATGTACATGGCAGGGGGCATTGCTGGCACATGATGGCATATATCACATTGGTAGATGTGCAGGTGAACGAGTCCCTGATAGCGTAGCTGATTTGATTAGGTCCTATGATGGCGTCACTTGAATAGATATGTGGACAGAGTTGGCATTGGGCTTTGTTACAAGGATAGGTTCCTGGGTTAGTGTTTTTGTTGTGTGGTGTGTGGTTGCTGGTGAGTATTTGCTTCAGGTTTGGGAGCTGTCTGTAAGCGAGGACTGGTCTGTCTCCCAAGATCTGTGAGAGTAAGGGATCATCTTGCAGGATAAGTTGTAGATCTTTGATGATGTGCTGGAGAGGTTTTAGTTGGGGGCTGAAGGTGACGGATAGTTCTGTTATTTTCTTTGTTGGACCTGTCCTGTAGTAGGTGACTTCTGAGTACTCTTCTGGCTCTGTCAATCTGTTTTTTCAGTTCAGCAGGTGGGTATTGTAGTTTTAAGAATGCTTGACAGAGATCTTGTAGGTGTTTGTCTGTCTGAGGGATTGGAGCAAATGCGGTTCATAGGACCTAATCCCATCAGCCACATCAGTCAGAATCTATTTCCCCATGTTAAGTATCCTCACACCTTTTTACCAACTGTCTGAAATGAGCCATCTTGATTATCACTACAAAAGTCTTTTTTCTCCTGCTGATAATAGCTCATCTTAATTAATTAGCCTCTTACAGTTGGTATGGCTACTTCCACTTTTTCATGTTCTCTGTATGTATACATATCTTCTTACTATATGTTCCATTCTATGCATCTGATGAAGTGGGCTGTAGCCCACAAAAGCTTATGCTCAAATAAATTTGTTAGTCTCTAAGGTGCCACAAGTACTCCTGTTCTTTTTGCAGATACAGACTAAAACGGCTGCTACTCTGAAACCTGTTATGTATGAGTTGTTTTCAGTCAACGTATATGTTGTCACTAGATGCTGATCTGTATTTAAGGGCAAAGCATCCTTCATTAATGAATAATTTGACACTGGTAGCTTTTCTAGGAGACTCTCACTATTGCTTTAGAAAGTGAGAGATATGACTCCTATGGAATTAGATGCTTAAGGGGAGTTTAAAAGAAAGAGGAGGATTTTTGGAGGAATTTAGAGACGCTGGCGCATCCCTCCTACTTAAACCTCTATAATTAACTGCAGATATAACATAGCATCGAGTTGATTTAATGACTAATCTAAAGCCCACTGAAGGCTGTGGATCAAGCCCTAAGAAAGGAAGAGGTAAAAATGTCACTTTGCCTTTCTAAATGGAAAAGAAGAAGAAACAGTTAGGAAACCTACTTCCTTTTTATTTATATTTAGAAGGGCATTTATGTTCTCAGAGGAGAATGGTGCCCAGATTAGTTTCAAGCCAACATCTGATATTGGCTGTCAGTCAATGCTGGAAACTGATGAACCTGCATTCATGATCAGTGGCTGGTTGTCAGTTTTTCAAGTATTTTGATGATGCTGGCTTTTGAAAACTCACTCACATTCACTTGTGCGATGAAAGGGAGGGAGAATTATTATTAGTTAATTTTTAGATTGTTCCTATTGGCAAGTAAGGACCAAACTAATGTTGTTTCATCTAATGCTAAGTGACACACTGAAAGGGGAAAGTTAGTGGTGAAGTAGTTGAGCTAGACCTTGAGTTGAATGTTTTTAAATGATATTCACTAAGTGATTGGCACTGACATTTATACTGAATGGGCTACTGAGGACAGTATTTTTCACCTGCTCATTACCAAATGTGTCAGTTCCTATTTGACAGGAATCATCAAGTAGAAATCAAAAATCTGCAATGAAGTTGCTGGCTATTTACAGCTACAAATCTCCTGGTAATATCTGATATACTGCTGACAGCAAATGAAGAACATGCTTTGCCTATCAACTTTTATGTTAACACTCACCTTGACATTTCAAAATACTCACTCATCGGGGTGGAATATTTCATGAACTTATCCCAGGTTATAAGTTTTCTTTATGTTGAGCTGCTAAAGATCTACATTTCTTCCAAGAGTAGAGTCGTTAGCACTCAGGCCTTGCTGCCTTGGCTAAATTCAGTTCTGCCTAGCTAACTTCCCTCTGCAATCTGCATATAATAGTCATGTCATTTCCTAAATTGTTGCATACTGTATCTCTACACTGTTAAAAAAGATGCCATGTTTTACTCACAGGTGACTACATTTCAGTGGTAGACTGCTATATATGTATATGTTTATATAGTTTGTAAAGCACTTTGGATCCTCCAAGATAAAGAGGAGCTATATAAATGCAAGATACTTAACAAAAAAGTCAGATATTTTCAGAGAATAGCTCTTGCTACTGGAAAGCCTTGACTTCAATGGGAGTTTTGTCTGAATTAGTAACCATGGGATTGGTCTCTAATTGGCACTCTTGAACACACATTTGTCTGTTTTGAAGGTGCAACTGTCATCATAGGACCATAGAAAGATACAATTCCTAAAATAAGGTTTGTCTTGATCCAATTTTATTTGGCACTCATTTCAATGTTCAGACTCAAATGTATCATTTTAATTATAAACAACTGTGAATTTCAGGTCTCCATATTGTAGAGTAGGAGCCATTAAAAACTCCACATTTGCTTGCCTGAGGAAATGATTGCACATAGTATGATGGTGCCTCCTGTTTTAAATAGGAGATAGCTGGCCCAAGCTGCTTGCACCCTATCTTGTGTTTTTGATAGTTTCTAACTAAAATACTCAGCATTGACTCTCTCTCCACCCCATTTAGAAAGGAGCTAAAAAAAGTGGAAAGCTCTGGGCACACTGGCTAGCCAGTAAGCAGAACTCAGTCTCTGTAATAACCAATTTTTAATCAGTGTTTTAATCTGTCTTTTATGGTTCCAGCTAAGCAACTATAAATATGCATGCGGGTAAATTTGTTAGTTTGTGAATATTTCTTTAAATGTTAGTGAGCGTGCATGAGATGAGAATTATGACAAAGGACACCACAACATACATATGAGGGACTGAAAACATTTCTCCTGTTTTGACAGATATTGCCCATTTTCAGGTGTATTCCTCATTTTACGTACAGGGACTCTTTCTCAAACAGGTAGAATCTACTAAAATGGAAGAAGCTTTAAGTTCATATGTTGTGCCATGTTTACTTAGTTGTTCTGTAACATATTACACTAGAGACCACACTTTGGGCCAAATCTCTCCCACTAATTCAAAAGAATTTTGGCTCAAGTTAAGACTCCAAGACTTGTCCTTACAAGATGCAAGAATTCCAGGATGTGAGCTGATAAAGTTGAGCGCAACTTGAATAATATGTAAATTTTCCACTTTGCTGGGTGTTGTGCTGTTTTTTGGACAATGGCCCAAAGTAATTTGATGTACGTGTACAAGAGCTGATTCAGGTTTATTATTTTTGTAGGCAGTGTTTGGGGCTTTTTAGATACAGAATGCCATTTAGTGGGATCAGTTTGTAAATTGTTTCTGCTTTTTTATCAAGGCAGATGACAAATCAGCAAGCTTGAGGAAATCCCTAGAGTGAGTGCACAGCAGGCACCGTCTTCTCCCCACCCTTGAGTAACTGTCATTCTTTGTTCCATTCTGAGAGACAGGTACATATTTTCAAATGTTCCTCTCCTGGTGCTTCCTTATTAATTTATGAACTTTCAATTTCAAATACAAAATTAAATGCATGGAAAAATACTATAGTTCACCAAATATCAAGATACTTAGGCATAAATCAAGAAGAATATAATGGTGTTAACAGACAAAAGGCACACTTAAAATTCAATTTACTCCTAATCAAATGCAATAAGGACATGCAGAACAATTCTAGATAAAGACTGTTTTCTTTGGAGATGTTCATCAAATGAAATAGGGACTTGCTGGACTGAGAAAATTGAACAGGAGAAAATTTTAGTCATTATTTATTTTACTCCTTATGCAGGTTATCGCATGCTTTACCTTTAAGACATCAGAACAAAGTGGGGAAACCCTTGCAGAGCTTCCTGTTCAAAGGCTGCACTGCATGTTACTATGTAGTAAAGCTTTTCACGGATGTCCTTTTTACAGTCAAGATATCCACTTGTTAACATTATTTCACACACTTTAATAAGAACACATCAAGAGGAGAATACACCCCTTTATCTCTCCATGAATTCAGGAAAATGTGATGTCTAAACTTTGCTCCCATCTCTCCCACTGTGTGTAAAAGCCTAGCATGCTTCAACCAAATTGCACTACATTTATAATGTACAGCAACAGTCTTTGTTGAACTGCTATAAAATTTGGATATATGGTATGATATTCAGATGGACACTTTGTTCTAGCTCCCTCACTGCCCAACTCCATCTGTAAGTTAAGCAGAAAAGTCAAATTAACCAGATGTGGACTTGACCAGCAGGAGAGAGCAGGGGAGGAGAAAGAAAAGCCTTTTCACTCCCCTCCATCTGAAGTGAGCTGAGCTGCACAGAGAAACTATTTATTCTCAGGTTTCAGAGTGGTTAGTCTCAGTTGCACTTTGCAGCTTCTCCCTCAGCCAAGATCTTACACACAGGGAAACTCACTAAGGTTATTCAGCTTCCCTTCTGCAGGAAGCTCTGAACAGGCTGCTAGGAGTAACAGACCATAGTTCTCTTTTGCAAACAGAATACCAAAAAATAGAAAATGGTACAAAAATCAGTGGTGGAGGGGGGGGGAGAGGAGAAGAACTAAGAGAAAATGGAAATGAGGACCCAGAAATAGAAGAGATGAAGTAAAAGATGGGATGGAGAAAGACAGGCTAAAATGCAGCCCCACTTGTAGAGTTGAGATGAAAATTTAAGTGCTTAATGGGGGCTTTGATTAGCATTGGATTAATATCCGGGAGGATTGTGATACTCCCCAGAGGCACCCAGTGTTGTGAGGCACTTCACCAGCACCTTTCCTCTCTCTGAGTGAAGTAGTCTTGTCTGTGCCTGCGGCAGCTCAGCTCTGTGAAATCAACAGCCTCTGGCAACACTAGCCCCTGCCTTCCAGGCCTCCATAGACCTCGCTCTCTCAGTTCAGGCTAGTAATAGGTCCACACCAACCCTCAAGTTCTTGCAGTGTTCCCTCTGTAACACTCAGCCCCTATCACTGCATGGTCACAGAAATTACCAGAAAGCTGTCCCCAAAAGAACAGTGTACACACAGCTTGATAGGTACAATTCGGGATTAGGTCCTTGATAATATCACAGCACTCAGATATATATTTATAGTGAAAATCATAAATTTATTATCAAAGATTAAGATTCAAGAAATACTGAGTAAGGATAACGGAATCAAAAATGGTGACATATAACATGCATCTCAAACTAAACTTAACTTTAACAGGCTAAAATCCTTGTCTAAAGTAGTTTTATCTCACCCCAAAGCCTTTTTTGCAGAATTTTCAACCAACCCTGGTTGAGATCCTGTTCTCATAAATGCAATCACACTGCCTGATTACTTCCTGAAGTGCCGGATAACAAAATGCTTTATTTGTCCCCTTGTTACAGTCCAGTAAACCTTTGAAGTGCACTCCCTGATAAAACTCTTCTCCCCCATTGCTTGTTTTTCCTGTTGACTTCCCATGTCTCTTTTTTTATTAGCATTCAGTTCAAACCAGTGTTGGGAGGCCCATTGTGAAAAAAATATACAATGCTTAATGTACGTCTCTATTTGCTAGATGGACAAGAACTCCTGGTCTGAAACCTCTCTGTGCTAGTGGCTCATACCTTGATATAGACTCTCAGAATATATTTTCAGTATATATACACACATAACTTCTTAAATATCATCCATACATATATTTCACAACGATTATGAAGATCAGTATGACATATGCTTGTATTAGACATCTTACATGACATTCTTTATGGATAAATACTACGAAAGCGGTGTTTTAATTGTAGTGAGTTGTGAGGCCTGTTAGGAGTTGCTGACACAGAGTAGTGAACCCTTTGCCAGAAAGCACCAAAGGGCCTCTGTGTCACAAGAATGTAATCTTTGTTGTACCACATTCTATAGGGCATTCTGCATCATCGTTGTTTTAGAGTGTTTTTATTGCAAAGTTTTAAACATTATAATGAATACAAAGTTTAAAAAGAGAGAGAACTACACAGTGTTAACATTAGTCAGAAATCATTTAATGCATTACAGAACTTACCAAACAAACGCTGATGGAACAGGAATTTCCCAGCTATCAGTCCTGTGAGAATGGCAAGTAGCCATAGAAGCACCTTCAGAAACCTCCAGCCTCCTCCTCCAGGGTATTTATTTGTTACAAATGAAAAGCAGTTGCCAACAACAATAACATTGGCTTCTGTCTGACTGTGAGATACTGGATCCTCAGCAAATATTAAGAAGTTAAAGAAGATCACCAGGTAAGCCACAACGAGGCGAGACCAGGGGTGCTGGAAGTAGTAGCGGAAGCCTTTACCCATTCTCAAATACTTCAGGACAGTTGCTTGCCTGTGTATACAAGATATATCAGTACATTGTTATACCCACCAATCAGCATGGCATTCGGAAGCTGCCTAGACATTTCAAAAGTCAAACCACTTTACATTTTCAGTGATTTACTTTTTATATTCTAGACTAACTCAGTGATAAACAGTTCCAAACAAAATAGGGTGACCGGACAGCAAGTGTGAAAAATCGGGACGGGGGTGGGGGGTAATAGCAGCCTATATAAGAAAAAGACCCCCAAAATCGGGACTGTCCCTATAAAATCAGGACATCTCGTCACCCTAAAACAAAAGCTGTGTTAGAACCCAGGCAAAGAAAAATTAAGACTTCCTGTTAGTTTCAGTAAAGGCATGCTATACATTTTAGCACGCCATTTTTATTTTTAAAATGTCTACATTCTTATTAAAGTACAACTACATCACAATTAACATGGCATGTGAATATGGGTCAGCACAAAACATGTTATATGGCACTTGAAATTCATAGTGCCTGTCTCATGCATTCAAAAAGATATAGCAAAGCCTCCACAAATTTTGATTCTAGAACATTTCATCCCTCCTTCTATCTCTTCTTTGACATAGGTGCTGGAACTAGCGGTGCTGGTGGTGCTGCCACACCCCTTGGTTTGAAGTGGTTTCCATTATATACAAGCTTTACAGTTTGGTTAAATGGGTCTCAGCACCCCCACTATACAAATTGTTCCAACACCCCTGCACACATACACACATACACATAGATCCCAGGCCTACTACTAAATCTACTCCATCACTTTTTGGAAAGAATCTGGACTGAGTCTGCATGAAAACCACATAGTCCATTCTCTCATCACCTGCGAGATTTATAAATCTCCCAATAACACCACTGGAGATTACTACACATGGAGGAATGAACAAATCCCAGAGTTAATCTTTGAAGGGCCTGACCCAAAACTCATTGAGATCAATTAGGGTTACCATACGTCCTCTTTTTCCCGGACATGTCCGGCTTTTCGGCACTCAAACCCCCGTC
>NW_020664419.1:50006356-50033066 GCF_002925995.2 Terrapene triunguis | reverse complement strand
CGGGCAGCCCTTTCCCCGTGGCTGGGAGTGGGAGGGAAGAGGGGGCGGAGTTAGGGCGGGGAAGGGGCGGAGTTGGGGCGGGGCTGGGGTGGGGAAATGGGCGGGGCCAGGGCCCGTGGAGGGTCCTCTTTTTTTATTTCATAGATATGGTAACCCTAAGATCAATGGAAGTCTTTCTATTTACTTCAGTTGGTTTGGGATAAAGGCCACAATGAAATGCAACCTTATAAGCAGGGCACTCCCATTTCCTGCACTTCAAAACAACTTTGCATGAATACAAGAACTATTCTAATTTTGAAATGTGTTTACTTATAAGAGCACAGATTTATATATTTTTTTCCAATGTAGTCTGTTTCAGTGCTTTTCCATCTACATATTTGTTTCTCTGTAAACATTTCAGAGTGTACGTTCATTGTGTATTCATGCAGACACCACGCCAGGAGTGCTATAGAGTACTACAGTTGTTCAAAGCAACCAGACTGGGGTGGGCAGGTGGATGGAGGGGGAAGTAATCCAACAGCTCTTTTTACAGGATGAGCATTTAAAAATATAGTCTACATAACTGAACGAAAAACAGTTTTTTGTCAGTGTCATACAACGTGGAAAAAATAAATAAATAAGATGCTTCTTGAAAATGTTTACGGCATAATACTTGTTTCAATGACAAAGGTCTTGCTGATAAGTATAGTTCTTTATGTAGGCACTTTTAAAAAAAAAATCAATATCTGATTTTTCTTATTGTCAGATTCCTATATTACATTCAGTAAATATTAAAAACAACAGATTACATTTACTAGTCAGGGCAACAATGTCAAACTTCATATAAAACAAAAATTATATCAAAGAAAGCACAAAATAGATTAGTATGTTTAAAAGTTGATTAGCTAGTACAAGGAAGTATGTCATCTTTGGAAGAACTTTATGAATTGAAGAAAGTGACTTGAAGTGGGAAGTTATTACTCATACAAGCGAAGGACTATTTAGCAAGGGCATAGACAACAAGAGACCAAAGATACATTTAAGACTACAAAGTCAGTACATTCCTGCCTTCTTTTTGTGCTACTGTTAGCGTGAAGAAAAGTCCTAATTATTCTATTCAATTAGACATCTTAAATTTAAGAGGCGGGTGGACAAAGACAAGACAATCATGTATTCACCAAATATTTTAATCACTTGGTTAACCTAGAGTTACCAGACAGTGAGCAAAAGACATAGCCTATTGGACATTATTTGGTAACAACAGGAAGCAATGCTTTAACTAGTTGCACTAGGTTAGAAAATAAACAGAAGAGTGCTCTTTGCATCTAGCAAAGGTTCCGAAATTTGGGGGCTATTTTAAAACAGGTGTGGACTGCAACATGCTCATTTAACCGATTTTATTTCCTGGGCAATACAAGGATTTTGCTTTTTAAAAAAATCTTTTAGAATTAATAAGTGGAGCTCGTTAAAACCGATTGTTTCCAACTAAAACTGAATGTGGTTTGTTTATTAGGGAAATCAGGACCTGATACCGTGATACACCCCCGCCTACCCACGCACACACACACGCTTCAGTGCCTGCTTGGGAAGAATCATGCCAACAACATACTAGCAGAAGAGGGGCTATAATCTCCCCCGCTGGGGGTGTCACAATACTAACTGTAGCAGCCCCCATCCCCGCGCAAAGTCCTGCCCATCGTCAAGAGAAATCCCGCTGCAGTGTGGTCACAGCCGCTACGGGGCCAGGCTGACGCTCCCTCTCGCACACGGGGGGGGCTGGGCTGTTATACGCCGAGACAAATGCAATGTACTCACCGAGCTCGGAAGCCACCTTTTGCTCTAACGGGAAACTCCTACGTGAGCCAAGCTCCGGCTCTGCCAGGGCGCTGCTGTCACTGTGCTATAAATACCAGCCGATGGCTGGCCCGCGTCCTTCTGCTGTTGCTGCGCCGACCGTACAGGGCCTCCCTCCTTGCCAACAGCCTGCGCAGCGCTCGCCTCTGGGGCCGGCGGTGGGACCCGCTGCCTGCCCGGAGGGGTTCGCAGCTGGGCTCCTCTCGCGCGCCCACAGCCCGGGGAAGCAGCCGGGCAGCTCCAGGGAGGGGGCGGCTGCTGCCGCCTCTCTGCGGGGCCGAGTGAAGGACGAGAACCGAACACACAAGCAGGGGTGCGTGGCAGGAATCTCATTTCCGCCGCTCGGGGAGAGACGCGGAATATTACCCGCCCCCGGCCTGCAGGAATGCGGCGGCGGCCAGAGCCGCTGTGCGTGGAGCAGAAAACACGCGTGGATGCTTCCGAGTTTTACCGGGTGTTGTTCAGTATCTAAGCGCCACCTGTGCAATTGCGCGGCTCCCTTCTGAGCCTCTTGCGCTGTAGTGCGCGGACTGCTTGGGGGCTTTTCTCTTTGTTACACAATGCGAGACCCTCTGTTCCCCCAGGAAGATGTTGGAACTGGGAGCCGGTGGCTCAAAAGTAATTGTGGGTGGGGAGGCAATGGCTCATCAGGCCCCATGGAGATGGGTTCCCAACACCAAGCTCTGGCCGCTGAACTCCAACGTTGTACTGGATAGCCTTGTATGAGATCTTATACATGGGTGAATTATTAACCCTTTTAGGGGCACATCTGGGGCACCCCTAGAAGGACCAAAGGCAGTTTAAAATGTGGGAATAACAACAGTGGAGTCCCCTCTCTCTAGAGGACTCAGCAAGCTCTGAGGTTGTAAAGAGGACCTCTAGGGCAGTCCCATGTGAGGGACATTGTCAGCAAGACAGGGACATGGTCAGCATGGTCATGAATCAAAATCATGCATTTAGTGGGGAGCAGTGGTGCACATCCATTACTGCTGTATTATTGGCTGAAACCTAGCTGCCCAGCAGTGTGGCTAGCTGAGGTTGCCCAGACTCTTTAGTGCAGATATCTTCCCCAGGATTTGATCCTTAGAGCTAGCACCCACAGATAAGCTTCTGGAATGCTATCCATAAATTTGCATTGCAACATAGATAGTAATGCATAAAGCAGGGCCAGTACTAGGGTCCCATTATTTTCTGCGGGTGTGTGTGTGTGAAAGTGGGTATTTTGGGGACCCTAGATGTCACTATTTAAAAAGACCAAACCATCTTCCTGAAGTCCAGGGGCTAGTTAGTTAGATCCCTGGAAAATATTTGATTTTAAGAGTTTAGGAGAGTAAAATTTGGCTACCGTGTCAGTATTTTGCTGTGATTTATAATTTTGGCCTCTCTGACAATACTTTGGGGGCCCTTTAAGATAGTTTTGGGGGGTAAATGTCTCTCCCTGGTAGTGCTGGGCCTGGCCTAAAGCATTTGAGGCAAGGTTTAAGTTGCCTGGGCATTCCTGATTTTTTTAGTACTTCACTTTGCAACCTTAAGATTCTTGTACTGTAAAGGGAAAGTTCTGTTGTTGTTTTTTAAAAGAAACATAAAAACAAAGAAATTCCATCATATTTGACTATTTACTAGCCAGCACTAGAACACTGCACAATATATTCACAGTGGGATTTCTTGTGTGCAACCACATCGTGTATGAAGTCCTCCTCCTTCCATTCAAAACATGAAAGTGTATTGGAGGGGAAGTGCTCCCCAAAAAGGCCAGATCATATTCTTCCTGCACCTACACATTAAAATTAAATTCCATTTAGCTTACAGATGCACATATGTGCAGTACCCACAGAACATTCATAGATTATTATATTAAAAACTAACCAGTAGGCATGGACAAACTAAGTTTAAACTGTTGTAACTCAGCCAAATGAAAAAATAGTTTTCCACCAGAATAGCCAAATGCACATCTCTGCACACACATATATATATAGATAGATAGATAGATAGATACACACACATGCTATCTCCTTACCAAATTTCATATGTCCAACAGTTCCTTTTGGGTTGCTATTCTTCAAAAAGAAATTGCAAAAAAAAAAAAAAAAAAAACATCCTTACAGGAATTATTGTTGTTTTTTTATTCTTTGTTTAAAAAACAACCTGAACCATTTTTGCTTGCATTTTCATAACTATGAACAAAGGGACAAATTTCAGCTCAAAAGGGTAATTTGACATGTTTATCAATTATCCTTTAGAATATAAATACTTATGCAGCCTGAAGTGTAGGTCTACAATTTTCTTCAAAGTAACCCAGATTTGGTGGTGTTGAGAAACACAACCCTGAAGCAAATAATTTCAGTAGACAGGAATACTCTGGTTCATTGAAAAATGAGGTTGTCTACGGTACAAAAATATAAAATACAAAATTCCATTACAAAACTGTAAACAGCTAACTAAGTTACCCTTTTTGGCCACCAGTCAAAATCAGTTAGTCGAAGCTATAACGCAGGTTGAATTAAGATGATGAGTCATCTTGACAGTCAGTGAGGCTAATTTTAAAATGGTTTCTCTCACAAGTATTACCAGCACACGCACCTGACTATAGTAGTGTGGGAATAATCTTTAAACATTCAGTTGCCAGCAGTTTGAGGACATTTATTTTATTGCAGTATCAACCACTACAAAACCAATTTTTCACCTAAGTCAGAAAAAACAGATTTCCTGTGCGTTGGCCTGTAATTTTCCCTCTGAAAGCTCTTGTGAAAGAAGGTGCTGTCTCATTCAAATATAAATCAATTCAGAACACTGCATCTTTGCAAGTGGACAGGTTTAAAACACACACACAAAATGTATAATAGTGGTAAGGCTGCAGATCAGTACTGATAGGATTTATATATCACTCGTACTATTTTAAAACAATGCATAAAGGAAAGTGCATACCAAATACAAATTTATGTACTTCCTATGGCTACCCCTATTAAGGATGAAGCCTGCTCACCTCTAGAAGGACCAATAGGCAGCAGACCATTGCAGTTCCACTAGACGGTGTAGGAGGCCAGGAATCTGAGAGGTTGCTCTGAAGGAGGAAGAGAATTCCATAGCTTCCCCATGGGATGGAACCAAGTGCCACGGCAGCCTATTCAGTGGGAGCACATGGGGTTTTATATAGGCTGGGTGACTGGCTGGTTGGTCTACAAACTGTGCATATATGCTGTCCACAAACAACATGAAGATACAAGTGTGGTTCCCAGCAGCTGCTACTTACAACCTATGGACTCCAAGGAGTGGCTGCACAGGTGATTGGAAAAAGCATTGCATCATCACAGCCCTCCAATAATCCATTTACTTTGAATTTGTGCTACAAATATGAATTTTATTCAGTCCCTCAAAAAGTGCATCCCTAGGTCAAGAAATTCACATGTATGGCTTCAGTAGACAGGCCTCATTTATATCCTTATACTACATTCAAGGACATCAAAGTTATCACCAACTTGATAACAGGAGGGACACAAAAGCAGTTATACATTTTTATATATAATATAAAACAAATGGAACAAAGGGAAAGTTAATAGCTTCCAATTTATATTTATTGCTATGAACTGTAGACAATTGATAACGGAAGCAAAAGGCCACAAGGAAAACTCTATGTCCAGCAGCATTAAGGGCAATATGAAGGAGGGGTTTTTGTAATTACACAGGAACAAAGGAATCCTATTAGTCCATTACATGAGGGAAATGGTGTCATGTTCTGGGGTGCAATCCAGGCCAGTAAAGGGGTTGTGTCCCTGCCTGCCTTGTAACCCTGAGTGCCTCAAAATGCTCTGTTGCTGTGCTTCTCTTGTCTGGACACTTCCAGCTAGCAGAAAAGCATGCACTGAATGTCTTTAAGCAGATCTGATTCCAGCAGCCTGCTTGTTACACCCTGGCAACACTCTGACCTCCTCCAGCCGTGGTTACACCTGGCAAGTTGACCCCAACAACTCACAGTACTGAATTTTCCCAGAACTATGTGCTCTGCAAGGTCCAGCCCCCCCTTGGACCATTCAGAGAGAAATTAAGGTTCTTTTGTTCCTTTAAAGATACAGTACTCAGCAGTTTGCCACATTAATTGAAGTTAACATTCACTTTAAATCAAACACAGCAGTGGGTTGGTTTAGATTAAAAGTAAAACAAATTTATTAACAAAAGGAGATAGGATTTTAAGTGAGTTCAGGTATAAAGGATAGAGTTAGAAATGGTTACAAGCAAAGAAAAGTGAATAACACTTTCTAGAGGCTAAGACTTAAAACAAGCTACAGCCTTTGTTCAAGGTAGTTTCCTTAGTAATCTTCCTCCAGCAAGATGGCTGACCAATCCCTCTGGTTCCTTTTTCTTCTTAGGTAAAACATAACTTGGTTTTCTCTGCCCCTCTTTTTATAGTCCAGTGAACCTTTAAATGGATTCTTCTGAAGGTTATCTCCCCCAAAGAAAATCCATTCAAGCTGTGAGGAAGGCAACATGGAGTCTCCTGCTGAAGGAAGTTTCAGCATGAAACCAGCATGCTGGCTTCTTCCCCCACTGGTGTTTGCTAACACACAAATTGATCTATTTCTTGCAATCTGCTCCCTCTGTTGCCTTGATGGTTCTGTTTACATTCTACTGCATTCCCAATGTCTCTTAATGTACCATGGAAATACCTTCCAGGTGGCTGAACCCCATTCCTTTGTCTAGCATGGAGTAACTTTAGTCCTGCCTGGCAGACACACTTTGCTAACAATTTCCAATATGTTGTAATTTTGAATTTGTCCTCCATACATACACCACACATTAATATTCATGATCAGTATTATATTAGCTTTCTATGGATATCTTACATGACACCTTTCAGATACAGGTTATGACATTAGTGAGTTGGAGTAGACTGAAATGGTCAGGCCACCTGAAATACACTACCAGATATCAGTGAGCCTCTTTCATTGCAATGTTGTTAGGGTCACACATGGTAGAAATGCTTATGCAATTCCCAAGACACAGAAGTGTTCAATAAATATTTCTATTCTGTATCTGGGAAAAAGCCAGATGATGTAGTCATATTATATGATTTTGATTATATAGTTTCTATTCCAACAATAACTCAGGAGATGTTATACAGCAGCTACTAAAGTTAAACATCTTTAAGTCAACAGGTTTGGATAATATGCATCCAAGAGTTTTAAAAGAGGTGAGCGAGGAGCTTGCTGAGCTGTTAATGCTTATTTTCAAGAAGTCTTGGAACACTGGGACGTTCCAGAGAATTTGGAAGAAAGCTAATGTTGTGCCAATATTTAAAAAGGTATACAGGATGATCCAGGTAATCATAGGGCTGACATCTCTCCCAGGCAAAATAAGGAAGCAGCTGATACAGGACTCATTTAATAAAGAATCAAAGGAGGGTAACATAATTAATGCCAATCAACATGGGTTTGCGGAATGTAGATCTTATCAAACTAACTTGTTTTGTTATTACATTACAAGTTTGGTTAATAAAGGTAATAGATACTTAGACTTCCCTAAGGCATTTGACTTAGTTCTGCATGGCATTTTGATTAAGAAACTAGAATGATATAAAATCAACATGGCACATGTTAAATGGATTAAAAACTGGCTAACTGATAGGTCTCATACATAGGAAATCACCATTAAGTGGATATGTTTCTTTCTGTTGGGGTCCTATATGGACTGGTACTTGGCCCTATGCTGTTTAACATTTTTATCAATGACCTGGAAGATAACATAAAATCATTGCTGATGAAGTGTGCAGGTGACATAAAGATGGGGGGAGTGGTAAATAATTAAGAGACAGGTCACCACCACAGAGCAATCTGGATTGCTTGGTAAACTGGACACAAGCAAATAATGTGTGTCTCAATATGACCAAATGTATGACTTTAGGGACAAAGATTGTAGGCCATCTGGAGTGGCTCACGACTGAGTGTGCCAACCTCAGGGCAGACTGGTAAGCAGAGCACAAACCCCAAACTGGTTGCATGTTCTATACTTAGATTTTGCCAACCAAGTATCAAGTGTGAACTCCTCAAACACTATAACATCCTTAACATGGAGTCACAGACAGTCCCCTTGGGTATTATCACTATCTTGCCACCCATACACAAAAAAGAAATCACAGCAATATGAACGTTACTCCCAGTCCCAAAGAACCAGTCACTTATCCCAGATTAATTGTACCTCAGATCTCACACCAAAGACAACACTTGTAGCCAATCCTATAATAAACTAACTAAAGGTTTATTAATGAGGAAAAAGAAAAGAGAGTTATTTACAAGTTAAATCAGGGAAACACACACAAAAATGAGTTATAGTTTTAGGTTTCAAAAAGTAATAAAAGCTGCTGTAATCTGCAAGCTCGGCATGTCCTTTAGGTCTAACCCACACTAAACAGCTGGGGAACCCTTGCTTATGCTTAGAAGTCTTGCCCTCTCCCTGACATCCAAGCAACATAGGGATAACATTTCTTGACAGGGATTTATATTCCCTTCCCCCAGACTCAAGTTGATGGGATGAATGTTTGTGCATGTCTCCTCTTCATGGGTATGGAGGAAGCAATCAATAAAGTCTTTTGTTTACTGAATTCCACAATGGCTTGTCTGATGTCAATGGGCCTTCTTTTACTGGAGAGGAGATGACACCTTTCATGGGCCTTGTCTACACTACCAAGCTTTGTTGACAAAGGTGATGTTGGCATAATGAAAAGCGGAATGTCATGTTCACAGTCGCTCCCTCTGTTGGCAGAGCACGTCCACACTTGGGAAACTATCATCGACCGTGTGAGCAATACACTGCGGGTACCTATCCCACAGTCCAGCTCGACACCTTCTGTCGCTAGGTGTTGTGGGAAGGCGGAGCGGATCACGGCACATCTTGGAACCGGGCTCAATATCCCGTGATGCATTGTTTTCTGTCCCTGCACTCCATGGGCTTCCAGCTTTCTTTCGCAGCATTTTTCAATGGCCCTTCTTTGCTGTGCACCCCAGTATCTTTGTGAGAAGGGATGGATCCCGCACTGCTCTCCTATGCTCTGTTAACTGTCATGAAGACATCGCAGATGGCAGTGCAGTTAATCGTGAAGTTCCTAACTGAAGAAGATTCCCAGGCACCTGACATGCTGTGTGATATGGATAGGAGCAACTTTAGATTGCTTTTGGAATTCACAGAACAGCTGCATAGGATAGAGGAACTGTGTGCGGAGCTCGCCCCTGCACTGCGGTGCAAGGACACCAGAATGAGAGCTGCCCTATCAGTAGAGAAGTGTGTGGTGCTACTGCTGTGTGCTACTGGTCGGTCGCGAATCAATTTGCAGTTGGGAAGTCGACTGTTGGGGCTGCGTTAATGCAAGTGCAACTGCTACGAAGGACCGTGACTCTGGGAAATGTGTGTGAAATAGTGAATGGATTTGCAGAAATGGGTTTCCCTAACTGTGGAAGGGTGATAGATGGCACACATATTCCAATTTTGGCAAAAGACCAGCTGCTTAGGGGGAGAAAGACGGTATCAGTGTTCCAAATGTCATTCATACTATGGAAAGGCCATTTCAAATGGCAAGGTTTTGCAACGTTTCTTAAAGACAGACTCCAAATGCGCCCAGTTTCCTCTGACATTTGTTCCAGAAGCCAGATCCCTTCAACTGAGAATGCTTTGTTCCCAGCTCTCATGTTTCATCCTTGGCTATGTTGTCTCAGAGGAGCACAGGTGTTGTGGTGGTTCATAACTCACTTATTAGGTTTTAACAATATTACACACAATTTTGAAATTGTTTTCTCCAACAGATGATGTTACTGCAGAGTCAAACTGTGTGATGCCACCATCAATTATGTTTATTCCGTTTATATGCAGTAGACAATTTACAAAAAACATGAACAATTAACGCTGATTATACTAGGTGCTTTGTTCATAACACAATAAATACACGTCATTGTTATTAGAGCTGGTTGGAAAAAAGTTTTGAACAAAAAATTCAATGAAAAATTACCTTTTTTCCAAAATAGGAAACTTTTGTGAAAAGGGCTTGCTAAATTTTCTTGTTTTTTTGGTCAAAACCAGAAATTTTGTAAGTCTCTTCTCATGCCTTCCCTTTTATTTCCTTTGTCCTTTTGTATTCAATTGCCAAAAAAAGAATGAATAATTGCCGGGGTGGGGGGGGTTCCTCCACTTTTCTTTTTTTGCAACTCAAACTTTTCAGTAGTTGAAGTTCTGAAAACTTACTGTGACAAAAGGAAAAATAAGAAAAATGAAAAAGTGAAGAAGTGAAGAAAACAAGCAACCCTGATCATAACTTCCATTGGATTCATTGGCAAAGAACAAACTATTTAAATTTTTTCAAAAAAGTGTTTTGCAAAAATCTCATTCCAAAACAACAGTTACTTTGAAATGTTTCAGGAAACCGTTTTTGCTTTCTTCAACCAGCTCAAATTATTATATACTATAGATACTTAACTGCTGTTAGACACTGACAATTCCTAAAAATCATCTTGCATGCTGTACTCCAGGAAAGAATGAATAGTTCTCAATTATTTGGGGTTTTAATGGGCTATAAATACAAAATATAGCATTTTCTTATATCATTGATGTGACCACTATATTCCCTAAATATGTACACAGGTTTGCACAATTCCTGAATTATATAAACTGTGCAAATTAAACATTACATAAATAAACCATGTTGCAAACAGTTTTGAACAACTTCAGTACTAGTTCAGGATGGTTTGTCTTTCTTCAAAATAGACATGACAACCATGGGTTACATCCTACATGGACTATTGCTGCAGGCTGTCCTTCTAAAGATCCCTTCACAAGCCCTCACTGAGGGTCATGCTAGGGATGGGGTGGGGCCTCAGCACATAGCACTCTAGAGATTCTGTGTAGTGCTGCTGCACGTAGGGCAGCCTGAAAAGGCTGTCTAAATAATTCTAGGGGCTACTCTGGCTCTTGGAGAAGCCTAGAATTTGGGGCCACAAAGGTGGCTTAAAGCCTCTAACGTACAGAGCAAAGAATTACAACGTAAGAACATAAGAACGGCCGTACTGGGTCAGACCAAAGGTCCATCTAGCCCAGTATCCTGTCTACCGACAGTAGCCAATGCCAGGTGCCCCAGAGGGAGTGAACCTAACAGGTAATGATCAAGTGATCTCTCTCCTGCCATCCATCTCCACCCTCTGACAAACAGAGGCTAGGGACACCATTCCTTACCCATCCTGGCTAATAGCCATTAACAGACTTAACCTCCGTGAATTTATCCAGTTCTCTTTTAAACGCTGTTATAGTCCTAGCCTTCACAACCTCCTCAGGCAAGGAGTTCCACAAGTTGACTGTGCGCTGTGTGAAGAAGAACTTCCTTTTATTTGTTTTAAACCTGCTGCCCATTAATTTTATTTGGTGGCCCCTAGTTCTTGTATTATGGGAACAAGTAAATAACTTTTCCTTATTTAATTTCTCCACATCACTCATGATTTTATATAACTCTATCATATCCCCCCTTAGTCTCCTTTTTTCCAAGCTGAAAAGTCCTAGCCTCTTTAATCTCTCCTCATATGGGACCCATTCCAAACCCCTAATCATTTTAATTGCCCTTCTCTGAACCTTTTCTAATGTCAGTATATCTTTTTTGAGATGAGGAGACCACATCTGTACGCAGTATTCATGGATTTAAATAAGGGCAATAAGATACTCTCCGTCTTATTCTCTATCCCCTTTTTAATGATTCCTAACATCCTGTTTGCTTTTTTGACCGCCGCTGCACACTGCATGGACGTCTTCAGAGAACTATCCATGATGACTCCAAGATCTTTTTCCTGATTCGGTGTAGCTAAATTAGCCCCATCATATTGTATGTATAGATGGGGTTATTTTTTCCAATGTGCATTACTTTACATTTATCCAGATTAAATTTCATTTGCCATTTTGTTGCCCAATCACTTAGTTTTGTGAGACAACCCATGTCTTTTGACACGGTCACCTGTTCAGACTCCTGAAAGCCACGTCTGCTCACAGGGTTGCTACTTTACCTCTTCAGAGCACAAGTCAGCTTGTTTCCTGAAAAAAAAAACACAAGCCCATGTTTGGCAAGAGCTCCTGATTAGAAAGTTCCATTTCCATGCTCCTTCCCCATTTCCACACACATTCCAGCTGGAATCAGGCAGTCAGTGAAGGTAACTTACTCCTGAGGTAATTCTGTGCCAAAAAAAGAAAATTCTACACAATATTTTAAAATTCTGCAAATTTTATTTGTCAATAAATAAATGTGGAGGCTCCAGCATGGCAGTGGAGAGGACAGGCCACTGGCTGCACAGAGGTGGGAGATCACCCTGTAGCTCCCCTCCCGCAACATGGACTTGGCGGTGAGGCTGCACCTGACCTTGACATGGCACAAGGGCTGGGCCTGCCCCACTGCACCTGGCACACCAGGTGTGGGCAGGCAGGCTCAGACCGGCAGGATCCAAGTGTAGAAGGGCTTAGTGTGGGGGGACCAGGTGCGGAGTGAGGGGGTTCTGGTTAGGGAAAGCTAAGTGTGCATGGCTCAGTGTGGGGTCTGGGTGGGAGGGGGATCTGGATGCACAGGGGCTCATTGGGGGGCTCTGGGTGCAAGGGCATTGGGACCAGGTGAAGGTGGTTGGGACTCAGCAGGAAGGCATGGGGGGGCCCAGTGGGGTGGTCCATGTGCCGGGGGTGGGGCTTATCAGGGTGGGGGGTTGACTGCAGGGGCTCAGCTTGGGGTGGTTTGGGTCCAGGTGCAGCTGGTTAGGACTCAGTAGGGTGGAACTCCAGGTATGGGGCTAATTGGGGTGGTCCAGATGCTGGGAGATGAGGCTCATCAGAGTGGGGGTTCAGGTGCAGGAATTGGGGGGGTTAGGTGCAGGGGACTGGGAGGGGAGGGTGCTGGGGGAGTCTGCATATGGAGGGTCCAGATGCCTGGGGATCTGGGTACGTAGGGTCTGGATGCATGGGAGTTGGACAGATAGGGGAGCAGGAAGCAGGGGGACAGAGCTTTCTGCAGCTGGGGAGGTTTCTGGGGTGGGTCTGACCCAGCCCCTCCTTGCAGGGGAAGAGGAAGTCCCATCCTCCCACGCCCCCAGCCCAGCTGAGATTAGCAGCTGAGCCCTGCACAGGGTAGGAGCCACTGCCTGGGGCATCCCGAACCTCCCCCTCCCGTGGTGATTTACTTCCCTGCTGGCTGCTCCGAGAGCCCAAAACAACACACCCGCACTGCTGAGGAGGGGTGCATGACTGCTCTTGCGGCTTCCCTTTGTTTCCCCATCAGGAAGTCATTTTTCTGTGGGGACTCAAAGAAATCTGCAGGAAACAGAAATTCTGCACACTCGCAGTGGCGCAAAATTCCCCCAGGAGTAGGTTACTTTGTACCTATGCATGAATGATTCCCAGATGTGTGGGACTGAAGAAAGCAGAATTTCTAGTGAGACTGGCTGACCAAATCTTCAATCAGTTTTTAATCCAGGCAATCCAATAATCAGACAGTCCTTTGACTGCCCTGCTGGTGCTTGTCAGAAACAAAGAAGACAGAAGTTTGTGTGAATTATTGGATCCTTAACAACTGCACTGTAAAGGATGCCTAACTATTTCTAGGCACAGGCACCGACTCTGTGGGTGCTCCAGGCTGGAGGCGCCCACAGGGGAAAAATGGTGGGTGCTGAGCACCCCCCGGAAGCCCTCCTATCAGCTCCCGCCAGCCCCTCCCCCCCATCGGTAGGCCCCGCTGATCAGCACCTCCCCCTCCCTCCCCACGCCTCCCGCCCACCGCAATCAGCTGTTTCGTGGCGTGCAGTAGGCTGGGGGAGAGGGGATGGAGCGAGGCTACTGGCAATTTAAGATGCAGCCTGAGGCTGGGTTGGGGGAAGAGACTGCTTTTGTAAACACACAAGGGTCTATTTGAATTCAATGTAATGCTGAGAATTATTTTCAGCAACTAATGGAGTTGGTCCTTGCCGATTTATACTGGGCTACCCATCTAATATGTCTAGAGCATTTGGTGGCTCTTTGCCAGAATTCATTGCCTATCAGGAAGAGGTCCTTGGATGCCTACACAATTCTAGATCAAGGGTGGCCAAACTTACTGACCCTCAGAGCCGCGTATGACAATCTTCAGAAGTTCGAGAGCCAGGGTGCACCTACTGGGGCTCAAGGCTTCAGCCTTGCAGGAGGCACCTGCTGGGGCTTGGGGCTTCAGCTCTGCTTCTGCTGAAGCCCCAAGCCCGGCAGGCGCATCCCATGGGGCTGAAGCCCTGAGGCCCTTCCCCCCTTCTCTCCTCCCCCCCCCCCCCGCTGAGCAGAAGCCTCTACCTCACCCCCCACTGCAAGGCAGAGGTCCCGAGATGCCCCTCCCCCCATTTAGTAGATGGAGCATGGAGGTGTTGGGGGGGCGGGGGGCTCTGCAAGCCGCACTCCAACTGTAAAAGAGCCGTATGCAGCTTGTGAGCCATGGTTTGGCCACCCCTGTTCTAGGTTATCAGTAAAACCGTTCAAATGTCAATTGTTTAAGTCTAAAGTACATTTCTTTTTCCAGATCCAGAGAAAATGGAAGCAGTATGGTCCTGGCTAATTCTTAAGAAAATATACAGAGTGAGGCGGGGGGGGGGGAGGAAGGGGGCAGGGAAGAGAAGCTACCAATATCCTGTTTCTGGATTTAGACGTAGAACTCCACCAATAAGTGGATAACTGACTACAGTTTCTGAACTGAGACCTGTCAGAAGGCTTTCCATGAACTCAACAGGCAACATAGTACCTATCTTTTAAAAAGGGGAACAAAGAGGACCCAAGAAATTATAGACCAGTCAGCCTAACTTTAGTACTCAGAAAGATACTGGAACAAATTATTAAACAATCCATTTGTAAATACCTGGAGGATAATAGGGTTAAGGAGTAGCCAAGATGGATTTGTCAAGAACAAATTATGCCATTTGTAAGTTGCACTTTCACGACAAAGAGATTGCATTACAGTATTGTATGAGATGAACTGAAAAATACTATTTCTTTTATCTTTTACAGTGCAAATATTTGTAATAAAAATAATATAAAGTGAGCACTGTACACTTTGTATTCTGTGTTGTAATTGAAATCAATACACAGTAACTCCTCGCTTAAAGTTGTAATTATGTTCCTGAAAAATGCTACTTTAAGCGAAATGATGTTAAACGAATCCAATTTCCCCATAAGAATTAATGTAAATATGGGGGTTAGGTTCCAGGGAAATTTTTTTTGCCAGACAAATTTGCCAGCACATCCCTTCGCCCGCGCTGCTTCCCGCAGTCCCCATTGGCCTGGAATGGCGAATCACAGCCAGTGGGAGCTGCGATAGGCCAAACCTGCAGACGCTGCAGGTAAACAAACCATCCCGGCCTGCAAGCGGATTTCCCTGACGGGCCGCGTGCCAAAGGTTGCCGATCCCTGAACTAGCACTTGGCTGAGCCCTCAAGGGTTAACACATTGTTGTTAATGTAACCTCATACTCTACAAGGCAGCATGAATGGAGGGAGGAGACACAGCATGGCAGAAAAAGAGAGAGACACACACACCATGTGTGTGTGAGAGAGAGATGCGCATTGCCCCTTTAAGTTCGCTGATCCCACTCTAAGTACACTGCCTTTTTAAGATTTATTTGGGCATAAGTATCTGAAGAAGTGAGGTTTTTTACCCACGAAAGCTTATGCCCAAATAAATCTGTTAGTCTTTAAGGTGCCACCGGACTCCTTGTTGTTTTTGTGGATACAGACTAACACGGCTACCCCCTGATACTTGCCTTTTTAAGTAGATCATCAAGTTGAGACAGCACCTGCTGCCAGCAAGCTCCCTCTGTCCTGAGCCCTGTCATATCCCCCCTCTGCTCTATGGAGATGGGGTACAGGAGCGGGGGCAGGAGTAGCCCTCTTCCCCCGGGAGCAACTCCAAGGCAGAGAGCAGGAGCAGCACAAGGCAGTGAGGGGAAGGATACCTGAACTGCCCAGCAATTGATAGCCTGCTAGGCGGCTGCCGCACAGGGAACTTAGGGGACCTGATATGGGGGCTGCCGGTCCACCCTGGTTCCAAGCCCCCACCAGCTAGCTCCAACGAGCTGTTCTTCCTGCAAGCAATGGACAAAGCAGGCGGTTGCCAAACAAAGTTATAAGGGAATATTGCGAAACTTTAAACAAGCATGTTCTCTAATTGATCAGCAACGTAACAACGAAACAACATTAAGTGGGATGATGTTAAGTAAGGAGTTACTGTATTTGAAAATGTGGAAAAACATCCAAAAATCTTTAATAAATTTCAATTGGGATTCTATTGTTTAACAGTGCAATTAAAACGGAGATGAATAGCGATTAGTTATTTTAATAGCGATTCATTTTTTTTAGTTAATCGCATGAGTTAACTGCGATTAATTGACAGCCCTAATTATTACTCAAAGTTCTGTAATAATATGTCTAGTAAGGAATCTATTTGTCAAAAAACATTTCCTGAATCTTTTGTTCTTGTCTGTATTGTTACAGACATATTTGCTGACAGGTATTTTGAAATAAATTACCAAAATAATTGAAATGAGCATGATTATATTGTGTTATTTTGACAAATAAGCAGAATTTTGCAGAATTTTAAAATACTGAGTGCAGAATTTTTAATTTTTCTGCCACAGAATTCCCCCAGGAGTATAGATAGAATGAGTTGCAGTAATTAAAACTGAAGGCCACAAATATGTGACTAACCAAGGCAAGGTTTGTGTGCTACAGGCAATCACGGAGGGGCAGGCAACTTAATCTACTAGCTCCTCACAGTAACACTATGATAAAAGGCAATGTTTATGCAGTATTACAAAAGCAGTGACATGCAAATTAACGAAGGGAAGACATACAGATTGTAACCACACAGAGGTGCGCTAAACTAAAAGAAATTGAGAGCTTTTTTTTAAACCAACCACAAACTAACAAACATGAAAACAAAATGTGCAAATGAAGAAGCCAACAAAGATAAGGAGCACAAGAGGTCATATAGAAAATATTTTCTGAAAAAACTAAAAGTCTTTCCTGATTCCAAAATCCTGTATTGTTCATTATAAAGAACCTTCTCATAACATGGCCTCTCCTGGAATACAATCCCTGTGCCAACACAAACATGGTCTTGAAAAATAATGCACATATTGAGAGGAGGGAAGGGCATGACATTCCAGGGTGCAATCCAGACCAGTGAGGGGCTATGTCACCCTTGCCCTGCAAACTGGGCTGCCTCGTTTTGTTGCTGTAACTCCCAACCTGGGCTCCTCACAAACAGCATGCAGGTCACACCCTGAATGTCTGTTTATAGCAGGGGTCGGCAACCTTTCAGAAGTGGTGTGCCGAGTTGTCATTTATTCACTCTAATGTAAGGTTTCGCGTGCCAGTAATACATTTTAACGTTTTTAGAAGGTCTCTTTCTAGACGTCTATAATATATAACAACTATTGTTGTATGTAAAGTAAATATGGTTTTTAAAATGTTTAAGAAGCTTCATTTAAAATTAAATTAAAATGCAGAGCCCCCCGGACTGGTGGCCAGGACCTGGGCAGTGAGTGTGCCACTGAAAATCAGCTTGTGTGCCGCCTTTGGCATGCGTGCCATAGGTTGTCTACCCCTGGTTTATAGCCACAGCCCTGGTCCAGTAACTCTGACCCCAGCAGCCTGTTAGCAAACACCAACCACACTCTGGTTTCAAACAGCCTCGGTTACTACTTGCAAGGTGACCTCAACACACGCCCAGTCGATTTCCCCCCAAAATGTGTGTTTTGCATTTTCCAGCCCTCTTCTGGACAGTCCAGATTTATTAGGTCCATTGCCCCTCTAAGGGGCTCAATATACAACTGTCGGCTAATTTACATGAAGTTACTCAAAAATTCACAACACTGGATTAGTTTTAATTAAAGGATAAAACAAGTTTATTTAACTACAAAGAGGTTTTAAGGAGTACAAGTAATTAGGCATTAAAGTGAAATGATTATAAGAAAAATAAAGTGCTTTCTAAACTTATTAAACTAGACTTGGTTTAAGGTGAAGTTCTTACCACAGGTTTCCAGTAACATTGCTGATCAAATTTTCAGGCCAGAATCTGCTCCCAAAGTCCAATGGCTTCTTCTTTTGTCTTCTTAGGTGATAAGAGAGAAATGGATAGGGAGAGAGAACTTGGTGTTTTTCCACCTCACTTTTATAGTTCAGTTAAACTTTGAAAGGCATTTTCCCGAGGGTTACCCCTAGTTAAAGTTCATTCAAACAGTGAAGAAGGTGACATGGTGTCTAGTGGTGAAAGAGGTTTCATGCTGTTTTTTCTCACCTCTGTTTGCTGAAATGCAGATTTTCCTTGCCTCCTGTCTTCACCCTGAGAGGACCCTGTTTACAATTTATGTGTAAATTGAGGTAAACACACATTCCTCTGTTTAGGATATGCTTGACCAGTCCCGCCTAATCAGGGCTATGTGGGTTTGAACATGTGCTACCAGCGTCAATTGGGGGAATTCATAACTTTACATATAATGTTGCTACATACATTTCATCATATTATTGACAGTGAGTTATTCGTTTTCAAATGATACCTCACAAGGTATATTTTGTACAAAAATTATTACAATGGAGTGTAGGGTGTGAACATAGGGGTGCATTCTGTCACAGAGGGAAGTGAACTAAAGCGTGGAGAAGAGAATAATACTATAAAAAGGCAAATTAATAATTTAATAGTATAGTTTATGCTAGTGACTAAACCTGTTTCCTCTTATCCTAACACTCATAATAATAATTTAGCATGTATACAGTACTTTAATCTTCAAAAAGGACATTAAATATTGTTCTAGTTAGAGATTCATTCTGAAGATGACAAAAAAAGTCAGAGGCTTACACAGCTTCGAGAAACAAGAAGTCCCTCCTCTATATTGCTTATTTCTCTGGAACATGTGATTATCGGGTGACTAGACAGCAAGGTGAAAAATTGGGAGAGGGGGTGGGGCGTAATAGGAGCCTATATAAGAAAAAGCCCAAAATATCAGGACTGTCCCTATAAAATTGGGACATCTGGTCCCCCTATATGATTCTTTTATCAGACATCAAACACTGTAGTAATGAAGAATACTAATATTTGTGATGTAAATATTTAAAAAGACATTTTGCTGTCAGTTTCCTTTTTTTCTGTAGCATTATTGAATAGATTGTGATATCTCCAAACCTTCATTTTTCCCACTGACCAGCTTTCAAAATTATTATACAGTTCTCAAATAAACATTTTAAAATAGCAGCTGATATTTTCAAAGCAGTATAGGGGACTTAGCCATACATTAGCCACACATCTTCAGTTTAAGTCCCCAGCATTGTTTTGAAAATCTTAACCACTGGGTTTGGTTCATATGATTATAACAGGAAAAAAATGGCAGTTAGACAAAGTGCCATTAAAAAAACAACAACTGTTGTTTCAGTGAAGAGAGATTAGGTAGGTGAAGAGTGGGAAGAGAAGTTTGAAATATTTGTATTTAAAAGTATTAGACAATCAAATTTTTGTGTTGTTGGTTTTGTCATTAACCCCCAACATACTTCCATGGGACAGCTTGGAATTTATTCAGACTTTCTAAACACAGGAGTATTGTAAAATCTGAGGAATTCAGGTAGATATTTTGTTTTGTTTTATTTTTTGAAGACAGCAGAATCACAGCCTAAGTTCATTTCTATGTGGAGACATGAGACTGACATTGATCTCTCAGTGTGTGGCACAGATTTTTTGGTGTGCACCAAATAGAAGATGGAGATGAATACAATATGAGTTAAAGAAGGTGTGAACAGAGAAAAAAAAGGGCTAACTGGTAAATAAAAGTGACATGAGGATGTTCAACTAACTAACAGCAGGGTGCCTGAGGTACATTGTCACTACTCAGGGTATGTCTACACTACGGGATTAATCCGAATTTATATAATTTGAATTTTGGAAACAGATTGTATAAAGTCGAATGTATGCGGCCACACTAAGCACATTAATTCGGCGGTGTGCGTCCATGTACCGGAGCTAGCGTCGATTTCTGGAGCGTTGCACTGTGGGTAGCTATCCCATAGCTATCCCATAGTTCCCGCAGTCTCCTCCGCCCATTGGAATTCTTGGTTGAGATCCCAATGCCTGATGGGGCCAAAAACATTGTCGCGGGTGGTTCTGGGTACATCCTCCCCCCTCTCCAGGGAAGCAACGGCAGACAACCGTTTCACGCCTTTTTCCTGGGTGAACAGTGCAGACGCCATACCACGGCAAGCATGGAGCCCGCTCAGCTCAAGACAGCAGTCATGAACATTGTAAACACCTTGCGCGTTATCGTGCAGTTTATGCTGAACCAGAACCTGCAAAACCAGGCGGCGAGGAGTAGGCTACGGCAGCGCGGCGGCGAGAGTGATGAGGACATGGACATGGAATTCTATCAAATCGCGGGCCCCAGTGCTTTGGAGATCATGCTGTTAATGGGGCAGGTTATAGCCGTGGAGCGCCGATTCTGGGCCCGGGAAACAAGCACAGACTGGTGGGACCACATAGTGTTGCAGGTGTGGGACGATTACCAGTGGCTGCGAAACTTTCGCATGCGTAAGGGCACTTTCTTGGAACTTTGTGACTTGCTTTCCCCTGCCCTGAAGCGCCAGAATACCAAGATGAGAGCAGACCTCACAGTTGAGAAGCGAGTGGCGATAGCCCTGTGGAAGCTTGCAACGCCAGACACCCTAACTGTGGTGGGGCAATAGATGGAACCCATATCCCTATCTTGGCACCGGAGCACCAGGGTACCCAGTACATAAACCGCAAGGGGTACTTTTCAATGGTGCTGCAAGCACTTGTGGATCACAAGGGACGTTTCACCAACATCAACGTGGGCTGGCCGGGAAGGGTTCATGATGCTCACGTCTTCAGGAACACTAATCTGTTTAAACGGCTGCAGCAAGGGACTTACTTCCCGGACCAGAAAATAACCGTTGGGGATGTTGAAATGCCTATAGTTATCCTTGGGGACCCAGCCTACCCCTTAATGCCATGGCTCATGAAGCCATACACAGGCAGCCTGGACAGGAGTCAGGAGCTGTTCAACTACAGGCTGAGCAAGTGCAGAATGGTGGTAGAATGTGCATTTGGCCGTTTAAAAGGTCGCTGGCGCTCGTTACTGACTTGGTCAGACCTCAGCCAAACCAATATCCCCATTGTTATTGCTGCTTGCTGTGTGCTCCACAATCTCTGTGAGAGTAAGGGGGAGACCTTTATGGCGGGGTGGGAGGCTGAGGCAAATCGCCTGGCTGCTGATTATGCGCAGCCAGACACCAGGGCGATTAGAAGATCACACCAGGAAGCGCTGCGCATCAGAGAAGTTTCATGACTGGCCAGGCTACGGTGTGAAAGTTCTGTTTGTTGAAAACCCGCCCCCTTGATTGACTCATTCCCTGTAAGCAAACCACCCTCCCCCCTTAAATCACAGCTTGCTTTTAAAGGAAATAAAGTCACTATCGTTTAAAAATCATGTATTCTTTATTAATTGATTATAAACATAGGGAGAGAACCGACAAGGTAACCTGGGTGAGGTTTGGGAGGAGGATAGGAGGGAAGTAAAAGGCCACTGAAAAAATTCAATATAATGACAGCCTTTTGGTTGGGCTGTCCACTGGGGTGGAGTGGGAGGGTGCACAGAGCCTCCTCCCCTCCCACGTTCTTACACGTCTGGGTGAGGAGGATATGGAACATGGTGAGGGGGGAGGGAGGTTATACAGCGGCTGCAGCGGCAGTCTGTTATCCTGCTGCCGTTCCTGAAGCTCCACCAGATGCCAGAGCATGTCCATTTGATCACGCAGCAGCCCCAGCTTTGCAGCCTGCCACCTCTCATCTCGAGCGTCCCTCATGACCTCACGTTCACTGGCATCTTTCCTGTATTTAGATACCGTGTCCTTCCACTCATTCAAATGAGCTCTTTCATTGCGGGTGCATTCCATTATTTCCGAAAACATCTCGTCTCGCGTCCTCTTTCTCCGCCGTCTTATCTGAGATAGCCTTCGGGACGGAGGAGGGAGGCTTGAAAAATTTGCAGCTGCTGGAGGGAGGGATGAAAAAAAGGAGAGAAGTTTTTAAAATGATACATTTTACAGAACAATGCTTATACTCTTTCATGGTGAACAACACTATTCACATTACATAGCACATGTGATTTCAGTACAAGGTCGCATTTTCCATCTTAATATTGAGTGCCTGTGGCTTTGGTGTTAAAGATCACAGATGCAGGTCCAGACAACAGAATTCAGCTTGCATGCGGCCATGGTAAGCCATTGTCTTTCGGCTTCTGCGCCCTCCTTTCCCACATACCAAGCAAAGCCCGTTGACTGCTGCGGTTTTCCTGTTAACCTTCAGCAACAGAAAACCGGGACCATACGCTGCCAGGCTTTGTCATGCAATGATACCAGATTACTTGCTACTAGCATGGCGTGGTCAAGTGTCCTACCATGGAGGACGGAATAAGGCTGCACTGCCCAGAAACCTTGTGGCAAGGCTTTTGGAGTACCTCCAGGAAAGCTTCATGGAGATGTCCCTGGAGGATTTCCGCTCCATCCCCAGACACGTTAACAGACTTTTCCAGTAGCTGTACTGGCCGCAAATGCATCCCAAGTCCTCAGGGCAAAGTAATCATTAAAAAACGCTTGCTTTTAAAACAAGTTTTATATTTTAAAAGATAAACTCACCTGAGGTCCCTTCCATTGGGTCATGGTCTTGGATACTGGCTTGGGAGGGTACTTCAGTCAGGCTGAGAAAAAGATCCTGGCTGTTGGGGAGAACGGAGTGCTGTGTGCTCTCCGCAAGCTCGTCCTCCTCCTCTTCCCCGTCCGCAGAATCCTCAGGTGTAGCTGATGAGATTACCCCCGCCTCGGAATCCACGGTCAGAGGTGGGGTAGCGGTGGTGGCCCCCCCTAGAACTGCATGCAGCTCAGCGTAGAAGCGGCATGTCCATGGCTCTGACCCGGAGCGACCGTTTGCCTCCTTTGTTTTCTGATAGGCTTGTCTGAGCTCCTTGACTTTCACGCGGCACTGATCTGAGTCCCTATTGTGGCCTCTCTCCATCATGCCCTTGGAGATTTTTTTCAAAAGTTTTGGCATTTCGTCTTTTCGAATGAAGTTCTGCTAGCACTGAATCCTCTCCCCATATAGCGATCAGATCCAGTACCTCCCATACGGTCCATGCTGGTGCTCTTTTTCGATTATCGGCCTGCATGGTTACCTGTGCTGATGAGCTGAGCTATCTGGGGTCACCTGTGCTCTCCACGCTGGGCAAACAGGAAATAAAATTCAAATGTTCGCGGGGCTTTTCCTGTCTACCTGGCCAGTGCATCCGAGTTCAGATTGCTGTCCAGAGCGGTCACAATGGTGCACTGTGGGATAGCTCCTGGAGGCCAATACCATCGAATTGCGGCACACTAACCCTAATTCGAAATGACAATATCGATTTTGGCGCTACTCTCCTCATCGGGGTGGAGTACAGAAATCGATTTTAAGAGCCCTTTATTTCGAAATAAATGGCTTCGTTGTGTGGACGGGTGCAGAGTTAATTCGATTTAACGCTGCTAAATCCGAATTAAAGTCATAGTGTAGACCAGGCCTTAGTCACTTTCTGTGCTGTAGCTGCTGAGAGAATAAAATGCTTCAGTCACCAGCGCTGTTAAAAATCAAGACTTTTCCATGAGCATGAAGTTTACTTAGGTCTCCTACCTCCTAAGTAGGAGCCTGACTACTGGGCTATTCTGGGACAGGGCTCTCCTTAGTTGAAGGAGTTCCACTGCGTAAATAACTACTTATTTACTGGCACAGGGGACTGGGACTGGAACTTGGGCCTCCCGCATGAGTGCCCTAGCCCTCTCTTTCTAGTCATTCTCTTTCTCTCACTGGCCCAATGAATATTTAATACAAAGCAAAAGTTTCAACAGGAGCGCTTGAGAGCCTCACCACAGAATACCATACAGCCCAAGGGTTAGGACACCACCTCCTTCCCGTTTTGTGTGTGTGTGCGTGTGCACAAAAACAAACTAACCTACCTGTCTTAAACATCCAACTCCAGGGAAGGGTTTACAAATGTGAATCCCAAGTGAGAGTAGGCTGGAAAGAGATGCCTAAGTTCTTTTGAAAGACACAGTTTAGGCCCCACCACATCCTTGTCATTTCCTACTGACTAGTTTACGTGCCTTCCCCTACCCCCAGTTTATTGTTTTTTGTGAACCATATAGTTAGGCAACTAACCTTCCTCACACATTATATAAGGAGCCTGGGCACATAACTCAAAGTTGTAAATTCCGCTGGGTGGCAGGGCACCTAGGGGTTAGGCATTGCAATGCCTCAGGCCAGGTCTACACTACAAATTTACACACCCCTGAGTGACATAGTTATACTGACCTAACCCCTGGGGTAGACAGAGCTATGTCAACGGGAGAGCTTTTCCCATCTACATTGCTACTGCATCTCAGAGGTGGATTAACTATGCTGACGGGAAAAGCTTTCCCGTTGGTGTAGTAGCATCTTCACTAAAGTGCTACGGCTGCACCAGTACAACTGTGCCACTGCAGCTTTTTAAGTGTAGCTCTGCCCTAAATCCCTTTTGAATCCTACCTTATGTGTAGTAACACAAACTAGTATGTGGAAAGAGAACTCATGGCTTCTATTGGAACCATAATTTTTAATTTCTGTGGCCAAAACCTGCGGTCCTTACTCAGAAAAATCTCACTCAATGCCTGAGTAAGATGTGAGCATAAACTCACACCCCTATCCTGGAAAGACTTATGCATGTGCTTAATTATGCACTGCAAGTAGTCCCCTGCATAACGTCCAGCACGTAAGTCTTTGCAGGATCAGGGCCTAAGATCCTAAGGCTGCAAGTTGTTCCACACAGGCAGAAGTCAGGGTCTTTGCACAGGTGCAGGATGGGGGTCCACTCACACACAGCAGCTTTCATGATCAGGGTTAAATAAGCAAGGACCTCAAGATATAGACCTGTATAATTAATGCAACATTAAATTTAAGATTTTAATGTAGTTTTATATGCTGCAAACCGGTAAATGGGAGCTGGGGGGGGGGTTGCCTGCGGGTGAGAGTCACGCACCTCCGCCAAGGAGCTGGACTTGTCGCTGGCTGCTTCCAGGGCGCAGTGTAGTCCGCAGTGCCAGGACAGGCAGGAAGCCTGCGTTAGCACCCCTCCTGTGCCACTGACCAGGAGCCTCTGGAGGTAAGTCCACGCCCCAACTCCGTGCCCCAGCCCTGAGCCCCCCCAAACCTGGAACCCCTTCCTGAACCCCAAGCCCAAGCCCCCCAAACCCAGAACCCCTTCCTGCACCCCAAACCCCCATCCCTGGCCCCACCCCAGAGCCTGCACCCCCACCCAGAGCCCTGACCCCCTCCTGCACCCCAACCCCCCTGCCCCAATCCTGAGCCCCTCCCACACCCCAAACCTCTCATCCCCAGCTCCCTTGGGTCACAGGCGTCAACAATTTTCTTCAACTGGGTCTTCAGAAAAAAAAGTTTGAAAACTATTGGGCTAGAGAAACCTTTGCCCTGTGACTGATATTGCTGCTAAAAACAGCCCAAACATGAGATTATCTAATGTTTTCATCAAGTACTTTGGCAACTAATTAACTTTGTAGCATGTTTGAGGCCACTCTATCCAAGCTTTTCTACAGACCTATTACCCCAGTTAGTAAGAATTGCAGAGTATTAAGTACTCTCTTTATTAGAAAGTTGTGAAGTGTTTTCCATTTTAAAACCTTGATTCCCTCCTCTAAATCTCTAATTAAAGGTCTACACTGCACCTTAAATTTCATCTGTGGTCTGCTGCCAGTGAAGAACAGCAGACACAATTTAAAGCTCATCAGACAAGCTTTTCAGAGATGAAGTTTTTAACAAATAAGTATGGCTTATTTAATGGCACGTCCTCCAATTGGTTTGTGTGTGCGCCTGATATCACCTTAAAAATAGCTCGGCAGTCAAATTTTTTCCATGTAAGCGCCCTTGACGGGGTTATTGTTCAGAGGTTGAAGCACTTCACTAGGGGATTGTTCGCTTCGGATGCACTGAGATCATCATAGCAGCCTCCAGCAAACTTCCCAAAGATCTGATGGACTCTTTATAGTTGCACCTATGGCCCTGGCGCGGTGTGTGCACAGAAGCTCCTACCTGTGCATGGATTGCTTAGCCCCCCCGCCCCCAGCGCGCTCCCAATCCCGGGCAAGGCGCTGCTCCCCCAGCCCCGAATCTCCCGCTTTGCCGAGCGCCGGACACCGCTGCTCGTGGCCCAGACCCGTTCTCTAGCGCCCGCCCACTCGGGCCTCTCCCCCGCCGGGGCTGCGAACGGGCCCCGTGCAGCACAGGGCGGGCGGGCGGAGAAGCCGGCCGGCCGGGGGAGCGGGGTGGCGCTGGGGAGCGGACGGGGATAGTTGGGAGCTGCCGGGCCGCGTGGGGCAGGCGGCGGGGAAGCGGCTGGAAAGAGACAAACCCGCCTCGGCGCGGCGCGGGTGTCCCGGGGGCGGCCCCGGCCCGCGACAGGCCCGGGCGGGAATCGGGATCCCCCGGCCGGCCCGCGCGCCGCTCACGCCCGGAGCCGGCTCCCATCGCAGGGCCCGCCCGGAAGGAGCTGGGCTCCCCGCCGCTGAGTGGAGAGGGCGCGTCACGTGCGTGTCCCGGGCCAGCCTGACCCCCGCCCCCCGCGCCCGCCGGTTCCTGACCGAGGCGGAGACAGAGCCCCAGCGTCGCGTCCCGGCTCCATCGCAGCATGTCCCACCAAACCGGCATCCAAGGTACCGGCCCGGGGCTCTGCAGTGTCCCTCTCCCCCCAGCACCGCCCCTGGGGCTCCCCAGTGCCGCTTTCCCCTCCTCTCCTCTC
>NW_020664419.1:50005908-50006256 GCF_002925995.2 Terrapene triunguis | reverse complement strand
CTCCCCCCAGCCTCTGCACCCCCCTGGGGCTCCCTAGTGCCCCTCCCGCTCCCCCCAGCCTCTGCACCCCCCTGGGGCTCCCAGTGCCCTTTTCCCCTCCCAGCCTCTGCACCCCCCTGGGGCTCCCCAGTGCCGCTTTCCCCTCCTCTCCTCTCCGCCTCTCCCCCCCCCCCTCGTGCCCTCTTCCCCTCCCCCCCGCCTCTGCACCCCCCTGGGGCTCCCTAGTGCCCCTCCCGCTCCCCCCAGCCTCTGCATCCCCCTGGGGCTCCCAGTGCCCTTTTCCCCTCCCAGCCTCTACACTCCCCTGGGGCTCCCCAGTGCCCTTTTCCTCTCCCCCCAGCCTCTGCA
>NW_020664419.1:49954463-50005808 GCF_002925995.2 Terrapene triunguis | reverse complement strand
GCCTCTGCACCCCCCTGGGGCTCCCTAGTGTCCCTTTCCCTTCCCCTCCCCCCAGCCTCTGCACCTCTTTGGGGCTTCCAGTGCCCCTCCCCCCAGCCTCTGCAAGCCCTGGGGCTCCCTAGTGCCCCTTTCCCCTCCCCTTCCCCTAGCTCTGCACCCCCCTGGGGCTCCCCAGTGCTGTTTTCCCCTCCTCTCCCGCCTAGCCTCTACACCAGTCCTGGGGCTCCCAATTGCCCCTCTGCACCTTTCCAGTGCCCTTTCCCCCTAGCTTCTACAGTGCCCCCTTCCCGCTTCCCCCAGCGTCTGCACTGCCCCTTCCCTTTTCCTCCCCTTTTTTCTCCAAGCTGCTTTCTCCCTCATCCCACTCTAGGGCTTTTAAACTGCCCCTGCTCTCTTGGGGGGCTGAACTGCCTGGTCTTTCCTCCCTTCCCCAAACATTGAATTTGCCCCTTCTTCTGCCCTTATCCTTCTGGGTTGGAGACCAGGACAAGGTCCCCTTTCCATGCCTTTGTTAGTAACCAAGCCATCTGGGCCCTGACTGTGGGTATGTCTACACTACGGGATTAATCCGAATTTAGATAATTCGAATTTGGGAAACAGGTTGTATAAATTCGATTGTGCGCAGCCACACTAAGCACATTAATTCGGTTTTTAACCACATTAATTCGGTGGTGTGCGGCCACACTAACCCTAATTCGAATTAACAAAATCGATATTGGCGCTACTCCACTCGTCGAGGTGGAGTACAGAAATCGATTTTAAGTGCCCTTTAATTCGAATTAACTGGCTCTGTAGTGTGGATGGGTGAAGGGTTAATTCGGATTAACGCAGCTAAATCCGAATTAAAGTCGTAGTGTAGACCAGGCCTAAGATGTTTGGGTCCTCTGTTATCCTTTGCCTAGAGCATGCAGCTATGATGTATTAGCAGTCTGTTTGTGGGGCATCCAGTGACCCCAAAACTGTGAAGCACAGATGGGCACAATATGTTTTGTGAATAATTGTACAAACCATATAGCTGGAAAGAGGAGCATAGAAATGCAGGGCTGGAAGCATCCAGAGGAGTCATCAAGTCTAGCCCCTTGTGCTTGAGTAGGACCAAATAAACCTAGACTATCCCTGACAGGTGTTTGAGATGGCTGGGAAGGGATCAAATGTTTTAGATGTAATCTGATGATTTAGAATAGCTGGGGAGTTATGGCTTCTCTGCTCCTTCCTTGTGCCCCAGTATAAATTGATTATTTGCTCCCTGTTGGAGTAAATCTGAGTATTTGGCTTGTTGCTGATACTGTGTTAATTGGACGCTTTATGTTAAAACCTCTTTTGCAGTAACTTACCATGTCCATATGGGAGTTAATGAGATGCTTAATGTATTTCAATGTCTCTGCTTTTGAGGAATTCATTTTCTTCTTAAAAAATCCAACTTATCTTTGATGTTGCTTTTATTTAGTTCCTTTGTCTTGTTGGAACGTGTGGCAGGCAAGTTTAATAAGCTAAAATTCACATCTTTGAGTCAGACATCAATTTTTATCTGGCTACCATCTTTTAGATTTTGGTCTGCATTGGACAAAGTCTCATGGCATTATGACATCATAACTTTTGAGGTTGTTGCATTGCAGCTTTGTCTGGCCAATACAAAATCTTACTTTTTATACACCTCTATCTCGATATAACGTTACCCAATATAACACGAATTCGGATTTAACGCGGTAAAGCAGTGCTCCGGGGGCCGGGCCGCGCACTCCGGCGGATCAAAGCAAGTTCGATATAACGTGATTTCACCTATAACGCGGTAAGATTTTTTGGCTCCCGAGGACAGCGTTATATCGAGGTAGAGGTGTATTGCTAACCGTACTTCTCGACCTTTGGATGACCAAGACCAGAAGTGATGGACAAAGGAGAAAACATTCATGCAGAAAACTTAAAATAATTTCTTTGGATTCAAATACCTTTCTATACCTTATTTTACATATTTTGGATGTGAATAATTTTTAACAATAAAAATGAGGGTAATTGGGTAGGTAACTGGGACTAGAATGAGTGACTTCCCTCAAAATGAGGGACACTTGAGAGGTATGATGTTGCTTGGGAAGCTGTTCCTGACAACTGTACAGAGTGGAGTCATTAATTTCTGCTTGTTTCATTTTAAATGAAAGTTTTCCTTTATGGGTGCAGTGGTAAGTTTTAGAATGGGAGCAGATATAGAACAAACTTCTTGACTGCATTGCTTTTGCTGCTCCTAGTAGCTCTCCCGAGCAGCTGCTGCAGTGTAGTTAACATCTATTAATTTTTCACCACTGCTATTCAGAATCATTTGGGCAGCCCTGAAAATGCCAAGAATCATGTCAGGTTTTTCTCTACTACTTCTTTGAAGGCTTTGAGAAATAGCTGAGACAGAACTTGGAGTGAACACATAGAGGAAGAGTTAAAATTGTGGAGAGAAACACACATCCCACAGCAGAAGGCTGGGGTAGGAGTATAGTAGCAGAATACCCCCCCCTCCCCAAACACACACACAAACACCACTTCCCTAGTACTTGGCGGCTATGAGGTGAAGGTAAAAGAGAATATATTTTCTGTTTCTGCAGCCAGAGAAGAGCAGGTAAGGACAGAAGAAGTGCTTCAAAATTTAGACCCCAAATTTTGGATCTCTAATCAGGATAACAAATATCCATGATTCCTGATTATACCTATGTTGGCTTGCATTATGCTATGGGGGAAATCCACCTAAATGTATTACATGAGTCACATTAAAATAAGCACAATTGCATTTATGTTAGTATATAGCACTATAGGTATAATTACTATGCCAGATTTTCAAAATGAACTCTCACAAGTCAAGGCATTTGCACATCTACAGTAGGTTGTGCACGTGCACTTTTGAAGATTTTGAAATGTTTAACACACACACACACACACACACACACACACTTCTTCCCCCAGTGTCTTCAATTTCCATATTTTTAAAAATTCCTATCTGGGATAATTTTGTGAAGGTTGATTATTTACATTCTAAACTCCTGCTGGGGCATGGCATGGGGAATTTCTGTGAATACAGAGGTTCTCTCTTCACCAAGCAATTGCATTGCCACTGATGCAATTCCATTTGTGGGAGCTCTAAGTGTAAACAAGACACTGGTGTTTTTACCACTGTCATATTTATAAAAGATATATTCCAATTAAACCATAAGTTGCTAGACTAGCTGCAGGAAACACTGGCTGAAATTCTATGGGCGTGTATTACACAGGAGATCAGACTAGATGATCATATAGTAGTCCTTTTGGGCCTTAAAAATCTATTAACCCTAATTAGAAAAAGTATAAATGACCTGGTGGCAAAAATGCTGCGGGACATTGGGGCCTTGTCTCTTGTTGTTACTGCAGTTGGTACAGCTGTACTGATGGTAGTGCAGTGGTGGGAAACTTTAAGAAAATGGTCTGTATACATGCCAGAACAAAACTGGTTACATGTTTTGCTATCATTTTGGTGGATAGGTTTAATCCTGGAAAAGAAGGAGCAGAAGACATCTTTGGGGGAAGGGGACAAACAATTCTCAGGAAGATGCGGGAATGTATCATTTGAGAGGGGGGGGAAGGGGGAGAGAGAATTTCTGGAAAAGGGAAAGGACCAGGAAAACTTGGTAGCATATTACTTACATATAGGGCTGACATTGGTCCTGGGTGTATGTGTGAAGGTGAATTAGTCTAATTATCTGGCCAGACAAAGATACTCCCTCTGAGATACATCTTTATACCCCGATACAAACAAATTAGTACTGTCCCTCTAACATAGTTACTGCCCTCTGACATAGCTAGTTATCACCCATCACCTTGTACATATTGGTTCGATCAAAACATCTCTATTACGTACTGTCATCCTGACCGTATCTTTTATGAGGAGTCAGTGTGTTCCTGTTATCCTCGGGGAATGTTTTTGTACCATCCTTGATATCGAGATGTTCTGGTACCACTTGATATCGGGATGTGTTTGCGTGAGTACTCTGACTAGCACTTCTTAGGAATGTGTATTTCTGCAATATCAGCTCTATTCTTGCCAAATTCTATGAGCAGGTCCTGCCTCATACCAGGTCTCTGATACAAGGACTTATGTCTCAGGCTCTCTTCCTACTATGAGAATAATCCTCGCAGGGTTCAAACACAATTCTTCAACATGCTTGTATAAATGAATTTGCTATCTTTCCTTCATATAGATGTTAATGATTTTAAAACATGTTTAACTACTTTCATAATATAGTTTACTAGTGTGGTTAGGGCTATAGAAATATAATAGCACTAGAAGTGGTGAAATCTCACTGTTTACCTTGATAGGTAGATTTGAAACCTAATTATGACTACTTAATGCCTGCATATTAATCATTTCTGTTGTGAAAATGAAACCACAAGCATCCAGTTAGTGCGCCTTCTACTGTTGCAGACCTCGTTACAGTAGTTTTTTGATACTACAGGTATAAACAAAGATAATTTGCATTTCTTTGTGGGAGAAGTGGCGTAACAGACCTTCTCCTATTTCCTTCCCAGTGGCCTGCAGGCTGTGCTTGGCAAGGAAGGATGAAAGAAACCAAAAAGCTGCTTCTCGCTTTCAGCAATTAGGAGGGGGCAATGCTTCATTGGTTTACATGCAATTTGCATTTTGAAAGTTATTTTCACAACCATTAGGGCTAGAGACTTTGAGAGAGATTTTCAGACATCTAAGTTACAGTGACTTACAATGTGAGTTGAAAGTCTAACTGCCATTAGTACCTCAAAAAATCTCCCCCTTAACTTTTTTTTTTTTTAGATGGTAGAGAGAGGGAAAAACCCTCCAGGGGAATGAAGCTGCCCCAGTTCAACCTCAGATCCTTATAATACACAAAGATACACCAAATATCCTGGATGATCTAATCAATCATCTATAAATTAATTCATTTCCAAAAATGATTAAAATGTGACTTTGCAAAGTATATTTGAGTCTGTAAAAAGATGCAACAAACAAGCGCTACAAAGGAAATTAGAGGTTAAGGCAGATGCTTCATTCTAAACTTGTCCTATTATGAGAAGTGAGGGACTGAAAATTGTTATCAGACACATAGCAGTGTGAGGTAGATATGAAAGATGGAAGGGAAGCTTCATCCGTGGTACTCAGGGGCCCCTAGGAAAGACCAACAACCAAATGCTAAAAATATCCACCTGTATGCTTTTTGGGGTTCTCTTTTACACATCACTCTTGCATTGTATCTAGCTAGTAGGCAGTTCATAAATTTGAAAATTATATACCTGAGCCCGCAGGAATCCTGAAGCTATTGCTTTAAGAGATGTAACACAATCCATCTCCATGGAGTATTAACTGAAACCTAAGAATGATGACGTAAATGTCAGCATTGTTAACTGTTTTATTGCTGAGTAAGGTATACAAGAGAGAAATGCTTGTTTAGATAGGGTTGCCAAACCTCCAGGATTGGATTAAACATTAAAGAATTAAAGATTAATCTTAATTAAAGTTTGTCATGTGATGAAACCTACAGGAATACGTCCAACCAAAACTGACAACCGATAGTTCAGACCTTCATAACACAATGTGAGTGGAGCAGGAGTTGTGGATGGAACTTGGGGAAAAATAACCGATGATTTGTTTTCAGTCTGACTTCTGGTAAAGGTGCAGCTGAATGGTTTAGTACTAGCTTCTTTTTACGATCACATGAACAAGTATACTTTAAACATACACATCTGAAATAGGTGAAATGCATGAATTCAATTAATACTATATTTTTTTCTTTTCCAGCTTGTGGAGATGTTAAAGATACCTTTGCCAGAGCAAGATATGGACAATACAGGATTTTAAAAATAGTTATTGAAAATGGTTAGTTATATTTTAATATACATTTTATTTCTGTTATGTCTCATTCCTTTTTAGTATTTTACTAGTTATGTTTTAGTGACTTGCATGTGCAAGTAAAGAACACAAACCTGATCATTGCTAGGGTCTTCCATATATGAAGATAGGATTGAATTTCAGTGATGCTTCAGTGCTTTCCAGTATTTTCATCTTTTGCTTCATATTGGGGGGAAAAAATTGTCATTTCATGTCAGAGTAAGTAGTGTTTTGTGGCTGGTCAGAAATCTCAAAGGATTGAAACAACTTAGGAAAACCGTTAAAAATGGAGAGATGGGTAAAGAGTGGTAGGAACACTTGTGTAGATTCTTTTGGGGTTTTTTTACTCAGGTTTTTAACACTGCAGCAAACCCCTTGGATGCATTTTAAATGTTCCTACAACTACAGTAATGTAGTCTGCATCCCCAGTCTTGCAAGAAGTATAACTGTTCCTTAGTTCTCGTGCACAAATAACTAGATATTTTTTATTGAAAATAATTTGGTGCAATACATGAAATTTATCTTTGAATTTTTGTAGCAAATGTGCAAAGCTGAAAACGTATGGTCAAAATATGGCATTCACCAGCTTTTTTTTTTTTTTTTTTTTTTTTTTTAAATTAACTTATAGCCATTAGCTTTTTAAACAAAGCTTGTTGGCTTTAAATCAACAGTTGAATCAAACTGTTTGAAACATTGTATAACTTAGTGCATAGCTAAGCACAACTAGACCTTTTGGTTTGTTCCCAGAGCCCAGGCATCAGCACTGCTCTGAAACAGTAAGTTGGGAGAAGCATTTTTGGTATTGCAATGTAAATGAGTCCACTTTGACCTTCCCTGCACTTGTCTTTTTTGGGAAATCTCCCGCCATTGCAATACCCCCGCTCCAGCAGCACACCACTGGCATAAGCAACAGTAGATATTCTAGTGTAAGGCGGGGCAATATGATAAGGTTTTTCCAGATTAGGTTAGCAAATATTGACACACTGTATGCCTGTTGAATTTCATTGACATCAGCAAAGTACAACACCCGGCTTTGTGTGTATAAATTTTACATTCCATCTCATCTCACTTTTAAATAAAGCATGGAGGCAATAAGTGGGAGTGTCTTCCGTTTTGAGTTTAATACTCAGCGTGAAGACACAGAAAATGGAAACAAAAACCAATATGATACTCTAACATGTTGTTCTGGACACCCAGAACTGAGAGCCACTGTAGTATAGGTAGTTTCCTCACCACTCTTCCTTTTCCAGCAATGGATATGGGGATCCTGACTAACAGCTAGTCAAAGATGCTGGTTTTCCCTGTTTCTTCAAGTGAAGGATAACTTAGGGGTTCTCTGCCACTCTCTTTATAGTCCAGTAAACCTTTGAAAAGTATATTTCTCAAAGTTCATTGACCCTGTTTCAAGAGGTAGGAAGGCTTCCTGGTGGTGCAGTCTCCATCCTCCACTGAGAATAAGTGATCACTTTTTACCTACTTGCTCTCCAAATAGTTTGTGTGCTTTTCTTTGTCCTTCATCACACCTTCCTCAATTTACATGGGAGACACATTCAGTCAGACAGAACCACATTCCTTTGTCTGAAGAAATCCTATTTATTAATTCCCCGATATGCCTGGTTTAAACACATTTTCATCATAATTCCAGCACATCTGTATAATCCTTTGTTGTTTGACGGTACATACATCATGCAAGAATGTTAATGATCAGTGAGCTGTTAGTTTTCCAATGACATATTACATGACACCTTGTACAGATACAGATTATAACTAGGGCTGTCGATTAATCGCAGTTAACTCACCTGATTAACTCCCCCGTCGACTTTGCTTCCGCCTCTCGCCAAGCTGGAGTTCAGCAGTCGATGGGAGAGTGATCGGGGATCGATTTTATCGTGTCTACACTACACGTGATAAATCGATCCCCGATAGATCGATTGCTACCCGCCGATCTGGCAGGTAGTGTAGACGTACCCTGAGTCACCATGACTAGATAGGGTTCATTCTGGAGCATGTTGATGTCACTCCTCAATCAGCTAGGGTTGCTGTTGAGCAACATAATTTTATTCTCCACCTTCCAATCCCCTGTTCTGTAGCTTTCAAAAGTGGCCACTGATTTTGAGTTCTCTGATATTTTAGGTGTCCAGTGTATGACACTTTGAGCCTGATTCTCAAAAGTGTTGTTGAGTCCCCCTAATTCCCATTGAAGTCTGTGAAAGCTATGAGTGCTCAGCACCTCTGAAAAATAGTGTTAGTGGCCACTTCTGAAAGTTGGCAGTAATTCCACCATTGTGCAGCACACTTAGTCTGCAGTGGGCTGGAGTACTAGAGGCCAGGTCTAGTACTCTAACAACACATTCTGCGTGGCAGGATAGAACACTACAATAAGACTGTCAAACCAGCACCATGTCTATGTATTTTATCAAGCTGTGTATTTTTGTACATATCAAACTATATATTTTAAATATTTATTTTTATTTGGTATTTTTTATAAGGCAGGTAAATATTTTGAGAGAGATTACTGACATACTTAGTTTGAAATTGAGACATGCTTCATAACAGGGGGAGGGGAGGAATCCTATCATCACATCTGTTTCAGTAATTAAGTCTTCCAAAACATTTCATATGAGAATTAAGCCTATTTAAAGATGATGATGATAATAAAAACATTGTCAGTTGGATAAAATAGTGATACTTATAAAGTCATATTTGAAAAAAGTTTATCAACTAAATGGTCAAATTAAGCAAGACACAATCAATGCAGACATAGTCTTCCCAACCTATTTGCAGTTTATAACTGGGTTTCTGAATCCTACGAGGTAGAAACAAGACACTGAGGGCATGTCTACACTACAAATGTAAGTTAACCTATGTTAGGTTGACTAACAGCCACCACAGTAATTACTGAAATGGTTCACGTCCACACTGCCCTTCTTCTGTCAGTGGTGTGCATCCTCACCAGGAGTGCTTCCACTGACTTAAGAGGTGGAGGGCAGAGAGCCAGGGCTCTCAGCTTCATGCACAGCTCCCCACTGGGAGCCAGGCTGCTCCTCCCCCCCCCCCCCCCCCAGCTTCTTGGCTGCTCGCTGGCAGTGGGGCAAGCCACACCAGGCTTATCGGCTCCCTGCCAGGAACGGGCCAGCCGACTAGACCCTGGGGGGAGATCCGTGCCCAGAGTCCGGTCAGCTGCCATGCTCCTAGCAGGGGGGCAGCCAGGCTCCTGGCAGGGAGATCCATGTCTGCTTGGCTACCCCGTTCCTGGCAGGGAGCCAAGAAGCCCAGTGCAGCTCCCCCATTCCCAGCGGGGACATCTGCACACACAGTCTGGTCGGCTGCCGTGCTCCCAGTGGGGAGCTGAGAACCCAGGCAGCAGCCCAAGTCGGAGCTGGGAGCCCAGGCGGCAGCCTGGCTTGGAGTGGAGAGCTGGGACCCTGGGGGGGGCAGCAGGGTTTTGAGCAGAGAGCCCAGGCAGCAGCTTGAGCTGGGAGCCTGGGTGGCAGCCTGGCTTAGAGTGGAGACTGGGCAGCAGCCCAGCTGGGGAGCTGGGATCCAGCTTTCTTTGAAATTGATAAGAACGACAGCCAATAGATGTAAGTAATGCAGTGTCTGTAGGGACACCGATATAAGCCCTGTGCCTCTTGTGGAGGTGGAGTTATGTCGGTGTAGTAGGGCACTTATATCGGCGGGAGCAAATGTAGTGCATACACTAACATAATTAGGTCAACGTAAGCTGCCTTATGTCGACCTAATGCTGTAGTGTAGACCAGGCCTGAGCTGCAAACACTTTAGGCATATGCTTAACTACATACCTGAATAGTCCCATTGATGTGTGTTTGCAAGATTGAGGTTTAATCCTAGTAGATTTTTGATGGGACTGCTCTTCATGTACCACTGAGAGATTAATAGATTTTTCCCTAATATGGTTTATTTTATGTGAAATGCTTTCTAGGTGATAACTCTTAAACTGTAGCAAACTAGGATGAACTGTCTGTGCACTAATGGAAATAAGAGAAATTTTAATAAAATTTAAGCATTTTGACTGGATTCTGCGAGGTGCTGAGCACCCTCAATCCCATCTACATTCAAAAAAAAGGTTCATTTTTGTATGGAAGCAGTAAAACGCAATACATTCAGTTGATGTGGAAGGACATTTTGCATGTATACTGTTCTTGGGATGAATTAAGCATCAAATTCCTTACATTAGATTTTTATTCTTTTTCCTTATGATTCTCTGTTTCTGTTGCTCAACTGGAACAAGGGAGATCTGGTGCTAATTTTGGGTCTGATTTAACCTCCAATTGAAGTCAAGGAAGTTCAGCCTGATCTTGTGAATTGCTGAGGCATTCCATGTTGAGCTTTTAATTTGAACACTACCTGTTTAATCTAGGTTTACAGAGAGGTTTTAATATTTAAGTTTTAGTTAAATGTTTTAATGGTGACTTATAAGTGTTAGATTAACTATAAAGTTTTAAAAAAATCTATAGCTCTTCTGCAAGATTCCAAACAACGACAAAAGTATATAGCCATTGTGTACAATGTCTCAAATTCTATTAAAATACATCGCTATTTGTCCAGAAAGACATTGTTGCCTTAGAATCCTGAGAAATTTAAACTGAGGACTTCTTGGTCTCCATACTAGTGTGTGTGCCCTCATAGTTATCATAAATAAAGGTTTCAAAGAGCCATTCTGTGATGGGTTGGACCCCTTCGGAAGCTACCTGATAGACTCAGTGGTATCTCAGCACATCTGTTCAGCCAGCATGGGCCTCCTTTAACCTGTCTTGCTGAACCAGGCTCTTAAAACCTCCTCTAACACACACACAGGCAGGGCCACACCCAGCTGCAGATCAGCTCTGGGAAGACTCAGCTTAAGGGATTGCTCCAGCACTCAGATGTCCACCTCCCTTGGAGTGCAGACAGACCCAAAGAGATATTATGAAATTTGCCCCCTCCCTCAATGTGGAGAGAGGTGTGCACACTTCTTGCCCCCCCCCCCCGTTAGAAATTACAGAAATTGGGTTTAATAATAAACCAAACAAATTTTATTAACTATAAAAGGCAGATATTAAGTGGTAAAAGGGGTAACAAACAGAACAAAGCAGATTACTAAGCAAAGGAAATAAAACATGCAAACTAAGCTAGTTTCACTAAAGAAATTGGTTACAAATAGTATTTCTTACCCTAGATATTGTTGCAGGCAGTTTGCAAAGTTTCTGTGGTTCAGAGTTCCAGTTATATTCCTTTTCAGACTGAACCCCTGTCTCAGTCTGGACCCCCTTCTTCTCGCTCTCCCCCCCTCCCCCCCCCGCCTGCCTTCTTGCAGTCTTTCTTCTTGGGCAGACAGACCATGGAAAGGAGTAGTCTTGTTTGCCTTCCTCCCCACCCATAATTAGGGCTCTAGTTAAAACAAAATTCTGCATATGATTGTACAGCAATTAGGTCTGTTGAGAGAGGACAGAAGGAGTGAAAGTTCCAATCTTTGCAAGGTGGCCTAGTGGTTACGGTGCTGGACTTGGGAGTCAGGAGACATAGGTTGTTATCCCAGTTCTGAGACTGACCTGCCTTGGGCAAGTTACTTCTATGCTTGTTTCCTCTTTCATCCTTCACCTATCTTGTCTATTTAGATTATAAGCTCTTTGGGTGCAGCGACTGTCTCTCACAGCAATTAAACACCCATTGCTGGCCTGGGTCAGCTGACTTGGGCTCGTGGGGTTCAGGCTGTGGGACTAAAAATTGCAATGTGGAGGCTTGGGCTGGAGCCCAAGCTCTGGGACTCTGAGGGGGGAGAAGCCCTGACTCCAGCCCAAGTCTGAATGTCTACACTGCAATTTTTAGCCCTGCAGTCTGTGCCCTGCGAGCCAAATCAGCTGACCCAGGCCAGTCACAACTGTGCGCTGGGTCTTTTATTCCAGTGTAGACGTACTCTGTGCATGTATGTACAGGTCTGTTGCAACTCTGATCTCAGATGGGGCCTCTAGGAACAATAAATAATAATTAATATTGTGGCTTTCCATGAACTTGAGTCTTATATAGTGCTCTTTTTCTTTCTATCTGCTATTATTATGTACATACATACATTACTCTCTCTCCAAACCGGATTTATTTATTTTAAGTGAAAATCCCTTCCACATCTACTTGCAAGTCCTTGCTCTAAAGACCTTGCAGGCCAACGATGAAATCAGACCAACCGGTGGATATTTTCTTATGTTCTAGTATTTAAGAGTTGAAATAATTTAGGGCTTGATCATGCAAACAGTTATACGTATGTGTACCTATTGCTGCATGAAGTGCCATTGTTTTCCGTTCTCATGGGCAGAACTTTGCAGGATTAAGCCATAAGTATCTTTAATTGCAAAAGCTTAATGTTTCAAACCATTTCACTGACCTGCAGTTTTTGTTTTTGTTTATAGAACAGCTTGTAGTGGGATCCTCTAGGCAGCCTGATGAATCATGGGAAAAGGATTATGATTCCTTTGTTCTTCCCCTTCTTGAAGACCAGCAACCATGTTATGTATTATACAGATTAGATTCTCAGAATGCTCAAGGATATGAATGGATCTTCATTGCATGGTCACCAGATCATTCTCATGTAAGTAATATTAATGTCTTCGTGTTGTTAAAAACACATTGTCCAAAAGTCTGAAGGAGCTACAGATTTCCAAACTATCTGCAGTATCTTGGCCATCTGGTCTAAATCCCAGGTGAGCAGGAGCTGGCAGTGTTTTGGAGGTGGCCTGCTTAACTCTGGAAGGAAGTGGGCAAGCATCTTGAAATTTATTTCATGCTGATTTAGGAATTGTATTCGTTGGCTCCATATTGAGTCCAGCTGTTTTTAGCAAGAAAATATTTCCTGGGGACTTCTGCTCTACAAATACAGTGAATAAATAGATAGGCTTGTTGGCCTGTCTCAGGATTGGGTTGCAGAAGAGAAAAGGGGACAAGAAAAAATTGGGTAACCGAGGAACTCCAGAACGGTAAAGATTACAGTCTACTTAATGATAATTATGTATTGAAATAAAAGGTTTTATTAATATTAGATTTATTTAGCTGAAGAGTGTAAGTTTTTGATTTCATTAATTAAATTCATGAAAGGAAACACCATCTTTTTAGAAGCATTCAGCCATAAAATAAACAAGAACTTGAATATTTTCTGTGATACAGATGTGTCTTCCTCAAAAAGTCATTATCCTTTAAATCTACTTAAACTCCATCCTAATCAAGAAGGAAAATTGGATTAACAGGGCTGATTTATGGAGCTATTTCTGTTTGTAAGGCAGGTGACTATGCTTAGTGCTGCTTTTATAGGCTCCAGTAATTTTTTTTAATTAAGTTTTTCTTAAGTACATCTTAACTTGGATATTCCACTTCAGTATTTATCTTTTATTCCTTCTGTGGTTGCAATAGTTATTCAGATGCATTATTGAACCAAAACAGGGTAATGGGATGTTTGTAGGCTGTGTCGTCTCTCTCTTTTTTTTTTTAAGCCAGTTTCTTGCAACAACAGAATCTAGAACAGATATTTTTTTTTGAAAGATGTTACTATGTTATTTGTAACTTTTGCAAACATCCCCCATACTCTAAAAATTACCGTAACAGTTGCAATTTAGAATGACTTTGATTGGGTTGTTGTAAAACATCTCTCATCATACCCTTCAAATGCTTAATAGCATGTCAAATTATCACACTCCAAAGCTCATTGTACTGAGTGTATTCCTATAGCTTTAAATTGTAACTTATTCTTCTTGTAACTTTTATTTTGCTTTATGAAATATTTTAGAAGTCCAATAATAATTTTAGCATGAAAATGCACTAGCTTCCATGTACATAAAAAAATCAAAAGCAACTCTTTTGCAACATAACAGGTTCGTCAAAAAATGTTGTATGCAGCAACACGGGCAACTCTGAAGAAAGAGTTTGGAGGTGGTCACATTAAAGATGAAGTCTTTGGAACAACAAAGGTATATTTTTAATGTCAGCATATATGCTGTTTTTCAGGAATAATAAAATTCTTCTATGGGTTAAGTTGCATAGTAAAACATTTTAAATAATAATTGTGGTCAGATGTTCAGCTGCGTGCGTGTGTTATTCCAGCTCTGCGCAGATAGCTGGCACAGCAGATCTCAAGTGAACTGCTGAATAAGACCACAAGGCTTGGTTTAGTAGCGAAGGCGCCCGGCCAGGTTTATTATCGACGAAGCATGGTAATAGCACCTGGCAGACTCTACGAGGATACTAAGACATGTATGCCAATGACAATGGACTCAGCTCAATCAGTGGCAGGACTTTCCACTGCCCCCCTTTGTCCCCCTGGACAAAAAGACTCCCTCTGAGATACATCTTTATACACAGATACAAACAAGTTAAGTATCACCCTCTGACATATCGGGGCACCATCCATTGCCTTGTACCTGTAGGGTCGATCAAAACATCTCTGTTCATCATGCTGTCATCCTGACCTTATCCTTAAGATGGGTCAGTGTGTTCCTGTTATCTTTGGGGAAAGTACCGGTATCGAGGTGTTCTGGTACTACCCTTCTGGAATGTGCTTGCTTGAGTGCTTTGTGCCTCGCATCTCTTAGGAATGTGTGCTTTTGCAATATCAGCCCTATGTTTGCCAAATTCTGTGAGCAGGGCCTGCCTCTTGCTCACAACCTGAATTTGCTTTATATCAGCAAAGTTTTTTTGACCACTACTTTAGCCCAGGCCTCTAATACAAGGCCTTATGTTTCAGGCCCTCTTCTTGCTACAATAATTTAAATATAAATATTTTTTCCTTTTATTTAGAAAGAGAACAACAGTATAAAATGTGTACAGAACAGCATTTCTGTTTTAAGTGTCACTTTATTTTAAATTCCTTTTCCAAACAGTTTGTTTTGAGGCTGTGTATTTCTTGTGCTTAATTACTGTAAAAAGTAAACAGTCACCTCTAGGAACAGTTGGAGGATCTTCCCATTTTAAATTATTTCTTGACCAAGGATTCTACAATCGGGCCCAGTGAATTCTGATCATCTGTCAGGCTGCCACAAAGGCCTAAGCCTTTCCTTTTGCCCTGTGTCGGCAGATGTAGGAGCTTGTGTTGCAGTTGGAGTGCTCTTCTGCACAGATGATATCTTTAGAGAAAGGAAAAACATTTTGCCTTGTAATTCTACTTCTCTGAAGAGATCTTCTTGCAGGATTCTCACTCACAAATCCACTTGCCCCTTAGAGTTTGGAGGTTACTATTTAGAAGTGTCCCCCTTTGTGCACTTTTAATTTTTCTGAGACATCTTTTATTATTTTTCCCATATTGATCCTCTTGAATTGGCTTTTTCTTTCTGGGTGCTTCACCTCCCATGCAATAAATTGAACTGACTGGGGTGTAAGCATACTTAACCCTCGGTAGGAGATGGTGCATGACAGCCAGTTGAGGGAGCCCTCACTTACACCCTACCTTGTTATCCCTTGCCTTTAAGGGTAAAAAACCAAAATCTTGAGAGCTAGGAGAGTTCTGCTGGGCTCTCTACTGAGCTACGCCTGGGACTAAGAATCCTGCAAGATATCCTCAGAGAAGAAATGTTACAAAGTAGATAACTTCCCTTTGTAGAAGTTTGGCAGATGCTCCAACAGAACCCTTTTTAAATACCTTTTTGTTTGGGGGAATTTGGTTCATTTCAGAGGCAAAACAACAACCAGCCCACTTTTCATAAGGGTTTCTTTGAACCCAGGCAAAAATGTGATCCCTGGAAGGAATCGTTTAGAGCAGAATCCAGGAGCTAATGAATTCATTGATGGCATAGAAATCTTTGTTCTCTTTCAGGTAGAACAGGGTGGGGAAGGGGTAGAAGAGCGAGAGAGATGATCACATTTATTTTATTGTTATATATTAGCATTACATTTCCTTCTCTATTTGCATATGCTTTTATAGCTTACTATGTTCTGCCATCTCTTACTTTCATTATCCTCTCTCTGGATGTATCTATTTTTTTTAAATCTATTGTGGTCTTTGTCACACTCTTTCCTTCTTTCCCGTCAACCCATTGATTTTTCTCTCTACTTCCCTGTGTTTTTCATTTTTTTACCATCCATTTATCCTTCCCTCTTTCATTTTCATCCCTTACAATCTCATCCTCACTTCTCTAGCTTTTTATCCCTAAACATATTTATTCAGTAAGGTTCTAATGTGGGTATAAAGTTCTTAGTTGTGTTTCACGTCTGATTTACATTTCTGTAAAAATCCCAGCTTCTTCGAGTATTTGCTGGTGTGGATCCCACTCTGGCTGTGCATACACCTCATATGCATGACACTGGAATCTTTGAACAGCAGTGTTGGGTTTCACCTAGGCTGTGCATGTCTTGCTGCCCTCCCCAACATAAGGACACAAAGGGCATATCAGTTGTAACTATCTCTTACTTTCCTCTTACTGTCAGTGACAGAGACAAAAAAACAGACTGTGTCCAGCCACATGCTACTCCTTAGTATATTCTCCCCCTTTTCCTGTTTTAGATTCCAAGGAAAGGTAGAGCAGGATACTGGACCGAGCAGGATACTGGACCAAACATAGTTCCCATCACCAGTCTACCTCCCCTAGTTGAGAGCATAAGAAGAACTATTTGCCTTCGATCTACCCACAGAAATTGAGTGCAGAGCCTTCTTGTAATACAGGGGCAAGTGACACAGGATCAACTTCCTACTTTGTACCTAATAACACCAAAACAACCCCAGTACTTATATCTGGTACCAATGTGTCTGCACCAAATCCCTCAGTACCAACACTGACAATCAAAGCCCTAATAGTTCCAGCAGACTTGTTGTCAGAAGTCACTAGTTCTCCAGCACCATCATCTCATCCTCTGTACCGAGTACACAGCAGTCTAAGAGAGTCAGATAGCCTGGCCTTTTGAAGGCTACTCCCAAAGACAAAGATCTTAAGAAGCTAGAGCTCTCTGGGAGAAAGGGGTTATTCCTCTGCCGTTCTCTAATCACAAATAACAAATTACAAGCTCTGTTTGCTAAGTATGATTTTTTTATTTTTAACCTGGGACAAAGCATCTTCCTCAAGGTACCAGGGAGGAATTAAAATCTGTAATTGAGGATCTGCTAGTAGCAAAAACATCTCTGCAAGCAGCCATGGATGCTTTGGACATGGCGGCTCAATCCATGGCCATTGCAGTCACAATGAGGAGAACATCCTGGCTACAAGCATCAGATATCCAAAAGGAGGTGCAGAATACCATTGAGGACCTGCCCTCTGAGAGCATAGACATATTCATCACCCATACAGATGATGATTTTTATTTGCTGAAGGATTCCATAGCCACTTTATGATCACTAGCTATACCCCTGCCTCATTGCGGAAGCCCTTCGGATACCAAAGCCAGACCAGGTAGAGAACACCCAGTTATTCTCAACAACAGCCTGCTGATTGAGGGGGCTGGAGAACATGGCTTATGAGGAGAGGCTGAGGGAACTGGGATTGTTTAGTCTGCAGAAGAGAAGAATGAGGGGGGATTTGATAGCTGCTTTCAACTACCTGAAAGGGGGTTTCAAAGAGGATGGATCTAGACTGTTTTCCGTGGTAGCAGATGACAGAACAAGGAGTAATGGTCTCAAGTTGCAGTTGGGGAGGTTTAGCTTGGATATTAGGAAAAACTTTTTCACTAGGAGGGTGGTGAAGCACTGGACTGGGTTACCTAGGGAGGTGGTGGAATCTCCTTCCTTAGAGGTTTTTAAGGTCAGGCTTGACAAAGCCCTGGCTGGGATGATTTAGTTGGGAATTGGTCCTGCTTTGAGCAGGGGGTTGGACTAGATGACCTCCTGAGGTCCCTTCCAACCCTGATATTCTATGATTATCCCACTAGAAAGAAGCTTGGGTTTTCATGACAGAAACCATGGTCATCTGTAACCACCAGCTTCATGCCCTCCTACGAGACTGGGGTTGTGGAGCTCGGGGCTTCAGCCCTGCGGCAGGGTGGTGGGGGTAGGAGCTTCTGCCAGAAATGACTGGTGTCTGCTGGGGGGAGGGGGCACAATGTAAAGGGTCCCCCCAACAGCTTGAGTCATGCTCCCCGCCCCTTACCCTCAGCCCACTCCCTGCAGCTCCCAGGTATTAGCTCCGTGTGGAGAGGCAGCAGCAAACCACTGGGAGCTGCACGAAGGGGCTGTTGCTTTAGCTCCGTGAGGAGAGGCAGCAGCAAAAGCAGCGGCTCTGTCTGCAGCTTCCAGCTATTTGTCGCTCTCTCACCCCATGGCAGCAGCTCCCAGCTTGCTGTGGGTTGGGGTGCGATGGTACCATGTGACCAAGCAGGGCCAGTGCGTTGCCTCTGGCTTCTGCCCAATGGGGAGGGGCCCCCCCATGGGCCAATGGGCTGAAGCCTTGAGTCCTGGCAGGCACACTTCGGCTCTTGAATTTCTGAAGATTGTCGTATGCAGCTCAGAGGGTCAGCTAGTTTGGCCATCCCTGCAATATTTTTCACTGTGTTAGGCAGTAGTCTCAGCACACCAGCAGGAATCAGGGTCTCCTGTATGCATTTCCTCCAATTCCTTTCATACCCAGAGTGATAAGAAAAATCAGACAGGTTTAATAGCTTTTTAGTCATCCAGACAGTTCTGACTGACTGATCTAATTCAGTAACTCAGCCTAAAATACATTTGCAGACTTGACATATCACAGAAATCAGCCAAATTCTACATTCAGACCTGAAACCATTACTTCTAACAGCCTGGAAGTTGGCTGGCTAAGTACTACTGAGAGATTGTTTGTTGTAGGTATGAGAAATCTTACTACAAAGCAGGAAGCCCTCCATAAGGGGAACCCAATCCTCAGAATGGAAACGATTCTCAATCTTTGCAGAGCTGTGACCCTTTGGAGAGCCGTATCCCCAAGATTTTGGCTATATTCTGTACTTGAAACTTTCTGGATTCTCCATCACTTTCATTAGGATCCGCCTTGCAGCAATTTCAGCATGCCAGCCTCTGGTTCAAAAGTTTACTGCACCAACACAAGCTGGTCCAATAAAAGATAACATCTCACCCACCTTGAGCCTCTGGTTCAGTCATACTCAGTATTCTTCCACCCTACTATTTCTAGATTTTTTTTTTTTTTTTTTTTTTTTTTAAATTTTCTCTCCGAGGAGAGAAATAAATAGTGTAAAATTAACTTTCCCTCCACTCAGGGAGTACCCTTGTTTTTGAGATCTCGTATTGTGCTTGTGAGTCTCGTGGAGCCCCCCAACCCATTTGGATCTCTCGGTGATTGCTCTCTTCACCACTTTACTCTCCAGATGGCCTTTTGGTGGCCTTTCTATCATCTGGAAGAGTCAGTGAACTCCAAGTCCTCATGGCCAACCCTCCTCATAGCATATTCAATCAAGATAAGGCTGGTGTCGAGACTTCATCCTAAATGTATTCCCAAAGTAGTTCCCATTTTTCCATTTAACCCAGTTGATAGAAAACTGGGGGAATCATTCTTAAACTCCATTCCACTCCAGGGGAGAAGAAACTCCCCACCATAGATGTTTCTAGGGCCCTGCTATGTTGCCTAAATAGTACAAAGAAAGCCTTCTAGATAAGCTTCCTATCTTTTTATTGCACTAAATAATATTGTTTAGGGACAATCCTTATCTTCTCAGAGATTATTTAAATGGATTATGCAGTAGGGATGTAAAATATTAACCGGTAAGCGTTAGGCTTACCGTTAACCAACCTTAACCCTCTGCATGCTGGCAGGAGCGGCCCCGCCCCCACCCCGGGCCAGCTGGAACACCCCCAGCCCCTCTCCCTTTAATCAGTTAAAGGATATAATTTTAAGGTTACATCCCTATTATGCAGTGTATTTCAATCTGTTCCCTCATGGCAGGTGTACCTCATCCCCCGAAATATCAATTCAGTCAACCAGAGCTCAGGCTGCCTCCTCTGCACATTTATGGGAATATTCCCATATCTGACATCTGGAAGGTAGTGTAGTTGTAGCCATGTAGGTTGCAGAATATTAGAGAGACAAGGTGGGTGAGGTAATATCTTTTATTGGACTAACGTCTGTTGGCGAGAGAGACAAACTTTCAAGCCACACAGAGCTCTTCCTCAGGAAGCCGCTTGGGGCAAGAAGTACAAGGCATTGGTAAGACCTCATTTGGAATACTATGTACAGTTCTGATCATCCATGTTCAAGAAAGATGCATTTAAACTGGAACAATTGCAGAGAAGAGCTATAAGGATGATCTGGGGGCTGGAGGGCCTATTTTATGACAGAAAAGTGGAAGAGTTTGCTTGTGTAGTCTTGCAGAAAGAAGGCTGAGAGAGGATATGAATGCCCTGTATAAACACATTGGGGGGTAAATACCAGGGAGGGTGAAAAGCCATTTAAGTTAAAGGATAATGTTGGTACAAGAAAAAGGGATATAAACTGGTCATGAACAAAATCAGGCTGGAATTAAAAGAAGGTTTCTAACTATCAGAGGGGTCAGGTTCTGGAACAGCCTCCCAGTAGGAGTTGTGGGGCAGACAACTTAATTAGTTTTAAGAGCGAGTTGGACAAATTTATGAGTGCAGTTTGTATGATGGGATTGGTTTGATAGTGGGGGCATGGCTCAACAGCCCTGAGGCTTTGTTCCTAAATTTCATGCTATAGGGTTTCTGCCAGCCACCAGCAAGGCCAGAAATGGATTTTTCCCCTAATGTGTATTTTTGAAGTTTTTTTTTTTTTTTTTTTTTTTTTTTTTTAAATCTCCTTTCTCTGAAGCATCAGGGATGGCTACAGCTGGAGATGGGACACTGGGCGGGGTGGGCCAAGGCTCTTGGGTGGCACCGAGCATTCTCTCTCTCAGGTGGTTTGCTGGCTCATTCTTCCTCACATATCCAGGGTCTAGCTGATCACCATATATGGGGTGAGGAAGGAATTTTCACCCAGGTCAGATTGCGAGTGACCTTGGGGTGGTTTTTCTTTTGCATTTCTCTGCACCATGTGGGAACAGGTCACTTGTCAGGATTATCTGTGTATATCTCACATAATCATTTCCTTGCCATTACAAGGGCCTCAAGCACTCTTATTCTCTGCCTGTGGCACATAAAAGTCTAGTCTCCTGTGGGCTGTAATTCTTTGGCTAATTTCAGTTGTTGGATTTAGTGTGTGTGCGCTGTGTGGTGATGGTGGCATGTGATATATGGGAAGTCAGACCACAGTGGTTCTCAACCTATTTACCATTTTGGGCCACATCCAATACTGTCTGTATGGCCCTGAGAATGTCACATGGGCTGCAGCTTTGTGCTGATTGGGCTGCAGGTTGAGAACCACTGGACTGCATGATCTAGTAATCCCTTCTGGCCTTAAATTCTGACTCTGTAACCATGCCTTTGACCTGGACTTGAGATCAGATGCCAAATTTGAGAAGGCAGTGTTACAATCATAGTTAGTGACAGCTAGGACCTCTTGATTCCATTTTCCACATGGGGTACTGTTAGCTGTTCACCTAGAGAGGGATCCATGTGGACAAATACTCAAAGAAAGAATTGTTACTTCCCAGCAATAACTGTGGTTCTTCAAGATGTTCTGTCCATGTAGATCCCCAAACTCACTCCTATATCTGCTTCTTCAGTCTTCTCTAGTTGTGATTCTGGATTAGTGAGGAACTGAGGGATGGCTCTGGCCACTCTGCCCTTTATGCCCTCATGTGGGGAGGTCATGAGGATATGCAGGGCCCAAAAAGACTCAAAGATTTTGGTCTCGTACTCATGAGGTGAATGCACACTTAGAGTGGGATCCACACAGACTAAACATATCAAAGAACCACAGATTCTGTAAAGTAAATTAACTGTTCTTTCCCTTTCTTCCTTCCGAGTATTAAGTATCTTCAAAGAAAACTTAACTGAAGAATCATTGATGCCAAATACTGATTCTGTGTTTTTCAGGATGATGTTTCGTTGAATGGATACAGAAAATACTTGATATCACAGTCCTCCCCTGCCCCTCTAACTGCAGCAGAAGAGGAACTTCGGCAAATTAAGATTAATGAGGTACTACATTGGGAAGACAGGCAGGGGGATGAGTGGAGAATTCCTGAAGTATTGTAAGAGGAAGCTTGCAGGAGGAGAGAAGCAAACAAGTCGAAAGTTTTCAGAAAGCCTGCAGGGTGGGACAGGGACACACAGACTAGGGTTGGGCATTTGACCAGTCCAAAAAATAACTGGCCAATTGACTGGTCAAATAATGTAAAAAATGATCCAATATTTTCAAGTACTAACTTATTAGCACAGTAACAAAAAAGAATAAGACTTAGCCTTAGATAGATACTTGTGCCCAATTACCACCCCCCCAAAAAAAAAACCTAATTGAGTTATGTTAGCTCAGAAAAACATGAAACACAATGAAAAGAAAATTATAACAAATGAAAGAATAATCATATCACCTTTTTCAGTAATGTTAGGTTAGCATTTAAATGTGAACGTTATTCAAGACTGAACAGTTACAAAAGAAAAGAATAAATAAATAAAACACATAGCAAATATAAAAGGAAAAGCCATTTTTAAATGCACTTCTGCTTAGTAGGCAGGAGTCCAACTCTTTAAGCAGTTTAGTGGTTGTCCATCTTTTTTCTGTGTGTTGGGGGAGGAGGTTTAATGGCTGTTAAGCCTCTGTTCCCTTTCCTGCTCCCTTCCGAGTTGATTTCTGTATGTTTGTCTAGTCAGTTTAGATTATAAGCTCTTCAAGGCAGGGAACCGTGTCTTTTAACTTGTTTAATGTGGTCTGTAAACCACTATGTACATTGATGGCCTGATATACAAATAAAGCTATACATACATACTTGACCATACCAACCAAACATGAGGCTCAGCTTTCAGTTAGTTCTCCTTTCCCCCCCAATAGGTGAATAGCAGGTAGTGAGTGATCATGTGAGTGATCAAGACTTTTAAGTAGGTTTGCTAACAGAGGCTGCTGCCTACATCAGGACATTCTTGCTGGAATATTTGACAGTTTGGCTGCAGTCAACTGACATTACTTGACTGGTCAATTGACTGGCTTGCCGAGCCGAAGCACAAAGAATGTCATATTTTTAGTTACTAACTGGGATTTAAATGTATACTTTAACACATACAATATGTGCAGTGTGATTTAGCATTGCCCCAAATACTTTAATCTTTTCATTTCCTGTTTTGTATGATTTTAGATTTTTAAACTTTAATGTTGCATTAACTTCAGTTTTTGATTTTAATATTAACATCTTGGGTTTATTTCGATTCAAGTCTAGCCCTTTTAATGTTGTACTTCAGTGATGATGATGAACATAAATCAACCACAGGAAAATGCTTGTGTGGCTTTGGAAGATATAGTCTATATATAAATAAGCTGCCGAGGTAAATTCTGATCAGTTAGATTTGGAAAATAAAATACAGAGCACAGAGTTCATTTTATGGAACATTGCACATGTGGACAATAGTTCTTCTCTGAAAAGTGACTCTAAGTGACATAATTGGTTTCCATGTTTGTAGGCTTTTGATGAGTTCCATATCAAATCTGCTAAGTTTACAAGAAAATACGTTTTTTTCTAACTGCCAGCCAGCACTAGGATTCCACCTGGAATATGAAAGTCAAGCTGTTTTCTTTCTGGTTTGTACATAATCATCAGTATTAAAGATTCTGAAATTGCAACTTAACTAATTATTCTGTTGATACTTCAGCACTGCAGAGAGCTTAGAGTTATGGGAGAATGATATAAAAAAACAGAAAATTGTGGGGGTTTTTTTGTTTTTGTTTTTTGAAAAGTAAGCAGATGTGATTCTATAAACATAAAAAGGAACAGATCTGTTGAGTAAGGCAATGCCATTTTAGTCATTTTTTTAAAATCTCTGTCACTCACTGAATGCAGAATGAAATAGTACTTACTGTGAGACTAAAATCTGTGTGAATACTTTGACGATTTTAGATTATAATTAAACTGATTTATATTAATTCCAGGTACAAGTGGAAGTCGGTGTAGATACCAAGCATCAGACACTGCAAGGAGTAGCATTCCCTTTGGCTAAGGAAGCTATTCAGGCTTTGGAAAAACTGAAAAATAAACAGCTCAACTATGTGCAACTGGCAAGTACAAAATATTGCATTTAATTATTGTACAGAATACAATTATACAGTAGTTTAAATTGTGCATGTATGAATATGTACTGCAAATGTTTAATTCAGAATAGGATTCTAAATTATCTGTTTTCTCATATCAGGTTCTCTGTTTATGCTGCTCTCTGTATCTGCTCTAACTTGTGTTTGTTTAACAGCAAATTGATATAAAAAATGAAACTATTGTTTTGGCCAGCACACTCCATACTGAACTTAAGGATTTGCCAAACAGGATTCCAAAGGATTCTGCACGCTATCATTTTTTCCTTTATAAGCATTCCCATGAAGGAGATTACTTGGAATCCATAGGTATGAGAATTCCTATATATGAAATTTCATTTGTTCATTTCATATAACTTAGAAGTAATCTTGAGATGGGGAAGATGGTATGTAAATGATAAAATTTGCTGCATAGTTTCAGTGGTCAAGGCTTTCAAAAGTGGCCACTGATTTTCAATGTTCTTTGAGTGTCAGACTTTGAAACTGCTTTAAGAAGGCCTGATTTTTGGAAAGTGCTGAACACACTCTGAAAATCAAGAACTTTTTAGAGTGTCTCCAGTTGGGCACCCAAAACCATTGTTCACTTGAAAATATTGGCCAATATCTTTCCATTCATTGGTCACTTATAAGTTTACATTGTAACTAAAGAAGTGTAGTGCTGTTATTTCTTCCCCTTCAGACTTTGTAGAATATTTTGTTTAAATGTCTGTCACAAGTCATGATTTTAAGGTAATAGTTCTTACACCATTTTCATTCTGCAGTATTTATCTACTCTATGCCTGGGTATACGTGCAGTATTCGAGAACGGATGCTATACTCTAGTTGCAAGAGCCCACTGTTAGAAATTGTAGAAAGACAACTGTGGATGCAGATAATTAGAAAGGTAAGCATATTAGAGGTCCCATATCTGTTCAGTGAGGGAAGAACATTAATTTCCTTTATCTTGAGTTTTATCTTCTGTATGGCTGAATTTTGTTGGTTAATGGACTTGCGTGTCAATATTAAAAATGTTTGAGACCAAATAACCAAGCTGAGCCAATTTGTCTATAAAGAAAACAATATGATACAAGAAAGAAAGTTTAATACATCACCAGTCCTTCTGGGAAGCAGGTTCTCACTGCATGTTCAGTTAACGTTACACAGAATGTGTGATCCCAAAATACACCCCCAAAACGACCTCTGTTTATATTAGACCTGTTTACAAGTAAGAAGCACTGTATACGTCACCCCTAGGACTAAATTTTCTCCAATTACCTTGTTTTACTGGTACCATGGTATACCCCTCTTATCTCTTGTTTTCGAACACCGCATTCCAAACTAGTTGGGTCATGAAGGCACTCCCCTACCTCTACCAGGGTAGAATATTTACATATATTACCTTTGACAGGTTTCCCATTTGCCTATGCAAAATGTTGACTTGTACTTTTACATGGTATTGTGGGATACTTAAGTGAGCAAGAGAAGGCATAATACAATTTATGATTACCCCACAGTTAATATAATATACCATGTGTATAATACCTATTAATACGTGAGTGTAGCCTGTATGCATTGGCTAACAATGGTTTATGAGGTCAAGCAAAATTTTTAGGGCTGTCAATTAATCGCAGTTAATACATGCGATTAATGCAAAACAAATTAACTAGATTTAAAAAAAAGTTTCGATTAATCGTAGTTTAAATTGCCCTGTTAAACCATAATAGAATACCAATTTAAATTTATTATAAATATTTTGCAATGTTTTTCTACATTTTCAAATATATTGATTTCAATTACAACACAGAATACAAAGTGTACAGTGCTCACTTTATATTATTTTTTATTACAAATATTTGCACTGTAAAAAAGATAAACAAAAGAAAATGTATTTTTCAATTTACCTCATACAAGTCCACTCAGTCCTACTACTTGTTCAGCCAGTCACTACGACAAACAAGTTTGTTTACATTTACAGCAGATAATGCTGCCCACTTCTTATTTACAATGTCGCCTGAAAGTGAAACAGGTGTTTGCATGGCAGTGTTATAGCTGGTGTTGCAAGATATTTATGTGCTAGATGCGCTAAACATTCACATGCTCCTTCATGCTTCCATTTGTAGGCTCTAAAGTATTGTTTTATTTCTGAGTGCAGTTATGTTTTAAAAAAATTTTCTACATTTGTAAGTTGCACTTTCATGATAAAAAAAATTACACTTTCAAAAACAATTAATTTTAGGCAGTGACCCTGTAACTTTAATTGCTATCTTAAGCACCTTAATTAGTGCAAACTAGGATTTGTAAATAAGTGCATGTCTTTTCTTATAAAGAATTCCAGTCCTGTATTACCATAAAGAAAAAATTGCTTCTAAACTCAAGAACTGATAATATTCTATGGGGCTCTTCAAGGACTGCAGTACATCAGGTCATGTTCTTAAACTGCAGATGCTACAAATGGGGGCGAGCTTTTTAATTTTGTTTCTGTGGATCACATTTCAGTATTAAAATCATGGCAGGATTAATAGCAACCAGAGATTCTCTTTCATTGCAATGCTTATCTATTGAAGCTATGTCAAAAGTAACTTTGTATATACATATTTCTTAGATAGAGGTCAATATGCTCTCCTTTCTTTAAAATTAAATAACGCCCTGACATGACCTTTGAAATGACTAGGAAAAGTATTCCTGAGGATTTGTTTGACCTCTTGCTGCAAAGTAGTTGCTGATGGATCTATTACTGGCCCTGGTTGGGGTGTCAGGAAATTCTAAATGCTCAGTGGTACAGGATCAAAGAATTTTTCAGAGATCTAAATTCATACAATAAAACCTGTGGATTTTGGCTTGAGAACAATAGTTTTCTTCCAGGCAGGGCTGTGTTTTGACACTTTTATAGGTAAAGATTTTAATTTATTATAGTTTCTTCCTTGTCTGAATAGTTACACTGGGCTGGGCTGCATTAGGCTGCAGATCATTCAGGTCCATTTTACTCTCTCTGCAGGGAAAGCAACATGTATATTGGTTGCCTTTACAAATATTATTTTTAAAACACTTTTATTAGGTAAAATGGTTGTTTTTCTACTAAAAGTTGAAAGGTTGTGATAGAATATGAGATTTGAAGGAGTTTCTTCCAACATGAGATACATTTGTGTTGTACTCCTGAAAAACAAAATGGGAAGCTAAACCACGAAAACTGCATACCAGTAAGGGTCTGACAAACTCAAAAAGAAATGTAGTTATGTTCAGTTTTGTAGAGGGCGCTGGACACACATGAATTAAGGGTCAGCATTTCACTTTGAACTCTGAACTTTCTTGCTTATGTTTGTTTGAATATCGTTTTAGTGCTTCAGTAAATATAAACTCTTTCACAAGTTGTTAGTAAAAATCATGAAATACATTTAACTGTCTCTTATCCTCCTTGGCAGATTGAAATAGAGAATGGTGATGAGTTAACTCCTGACTTCCTTTACGAAGAGGTTCATCCAAAACATCATGCACACAAACAAAACTTTGCTAAGCCAAAAGGTCCTGCAGGAAAAAGGGGAATCCGAAGACTAATTAGGGGTCCTGCAGACTCTGAAACACCTACTGATTAAAATCTATTACTTGCACTGGTAATAATACACTACAATAGGAGATGAAAAATTCCAATGTTTAGTAATGAGCTGAAATCATTCCACACCGAGATATGCTAGAAATAAGCCTTGTTTTTCCATAGCACTTATCTGGCTCTGCCATTTTAGAGTTTATATTGTTCATATACTGTGGAAGAGTTGTTCATCAGTTCAGAACTAGAAAAGGATTACAAAACTAGTAGTGCTTTATTTTTAATTATTTAATAGCTATACACTTTATAATAAACTCCTGATCTCTGTACTGAATATTGATTCTATGTAATCTGCAGTCAGTTCTTACTATTGGGTTAACTGTCACTGTGGGGCTAGATTTGCAAACATTTACTCACACGAGTAGCCCACTGAAGCTAATGAGAGTACTCATTTGAGTAAAGATGTGCAGGAGTGGATTCTGTAGCAATGTTCCAAATAAAGACTTATTTTTTTTTCCTTGCAGCCATCATGAAGGAAAACATTTTATTGTATGTAATGTCTGTCTCTGAATAGAGAAGCTGAATGAAACTAGTATACCTGATGCAAATATTCAGGAATAGCTAGATTATTTTTCACACAGAGGTTTTGCTGCTTGAAATTAACTTCTAGTTTTGTGGAACTGTTATTTAAAGAAATCTGACATTGAAAGCACTAGAATTATTCATACTTTTATACCACCCTTAAACTGTTATGTACTGTATGATCAAGTAAAACATTACAAATTTGCATAAGTCAATGCATTCAGTCAATTATGGAGCTGCTCTAAAATCACTATATTAAAATGTTTCTAAATCATGCTGTTAAATTATATTACCTGTACACTCTGATGCAAAATTGTTTATGCTTAGTAAAAGGCTTCATGATACTGAATCAGTTCTTGAAAGAAAACAAATTGATTACAAATGGTTTTCCAGTGCATTTGCCATTTCTACTGCAATATAATAAATACATTATGAAGGCAGCTTTTTTCCTTGGATTTGTAAATGTTCATGCTATTTAATTTCAAAACATTCAATTTGTTTAAAAAAACCTGCTGGCAGAAACTTAATAGCTTTCACTTTAGTCCTTTTATTGTTTTTCTAAATCAGCTACTAAAATAAGCCAAGGAGAGTCTAAATTTGCTTTAACTAGATCTAATCTGTTCAATAGGAATAGCAAAAATACACATTTCATAATAAATAGGTAAGAAAATCAAGTATTAGACACGTCAGTTAAGTTCTGGATGAGCTTAAATAATTAAAATGTGCTTAAATGTGACAAATGGTCCAGTGGTCAAAGTATATTCCTAATAATGCAGTGGTTCTCAAACTTTTGCATTGCTGACCCCTTTCACACAGCATGCCTGAGTGTGACCCTCCTTATAAATTAAAAACACATTTTTTATGTTTAACACTATTATAAATGCTGGAGGAGAAGCAATATTACGGGTGGAGGCTGACAGCTGGTGACCCCCCCCATGTAATAACCTCACGATCCCCTGAGGAGTCACAACCCCCAGTTTGAGGATCCCAGTACTAATGGGACTTAGGTTTTTTTAAAGATCTAAATATAAAGGGTTTGCAGGTCTTCGATCATTTCATAATACATTCTAGGTGTTGGGCATGTACATTAACAGATGGCAACATCACAATTGTGCTTACTTTGTGGGGGATGTATTTTAATCTCATTTTCTGTGGAGATAATGCATTAGCAGTAATACTTCCTGGTGTGATTTACTTTAGCTCCACTGATTATTTCCATTATTAAAAATGGCTTGTTACCCAATCTGTTGAGACCGCACTGAACAATCTGAAAACTACAATAGAGACTTTTAAGTCTATTTTATACTGCAATAAAATTTTACATTTCAGCTATTTTTCAAAAATTGCGTATATTGTATCAGTGCTGTTCAATATATTTCTCTGATCCTCAGTTAATCCCCTTCCATCCCCTCACTGCTCTGATCTTCCTCCTTTGTCTCTTTTGCCCTCTTGTAGGGCAAAGAGGTGTGTTCTTCCATAGGTTTTTTTCCCCCTCTCTTCCCTGCACCTATCAGGTATGTCTCATGTTTTAGCTTAACAACATAATGTCTGTGTAGTATGTTGAACAAATCACTATAAAATTGCTAAGTGTTTATTTAAAATAACTGAATCAGGAGCTACTTAGTGCTCCCAACTCAATTTTTAAAAAATGTGAAGTTAGACCCTCATGATTAAAAAGCACTGCCACAGAAGAAACTTTAGAAACATACTTCAGCAGTGAAAATGTTTTTCTCACTGTTTTTCTGTCAGGAATTTATTAGCCCTGTACTTGTGGCTCAGTTGACTTGTGCATTTAAACTTTTACTTTGAAGTGGGAATATTAAAGGCTTTCATATTTTAGGTGTTATGGTTTTTGGTAATGAAATGGTGAAGTCTAGTTGGATATATGTAGGTAGTATTACTACACTGCACTACTAACTGGGTGAGGGTTAGAAATCTTGTGTGGGATGAAATTTAAGTTTTTGTTTTAAATGTAATTTTAAAAGGAAAATAATAAGACTAGCTGTGGTAATCCTGGGACTCAATCAAATAGAACATATGTGATCTGATCAATACAACTTTCTGAAGTATGGAGCTGTAGCGCCATTACTGCAGCCTATCCAGGGGAGCTGCTACAAAAGGGCAGAAAAATCCAACTCCTCTCCAGTTTTGTCAAGGAATTATAGACCTGGAAGAGAACTAGCAAAATGAATGCTCTCTTGTACCACAAAATACCCTATGTAGGCCCTTTCTGTGCCCTCTAGTCCTGTGGTGTAGGTCTGCAGGAAATTTTGTATAGCCTTTGTGACAGATATTACAACTGCATGCAATATCTGTGGGGACCGTTTTGTCCGAAGTGTATGAGTGGTCTATGTAACACTTGCTGGGCCAGGAATTGTATGTAACTCCAAGGGAGGAGGGTTGCACAGTTCCGCTAGGAATTAAAAACAGTAGGAGGTGATTAAGGTGAATCACTCAGGTTGTAAACACCTCCAGAGAGGTACCATCCGTCACGAGGTTTGGTTCAAACTGGTTTGGACCCTGGTTCAAACTGGGTCTTCCCAGAAACCAGCAGCCAAAGAAAGTGCTTTTGAAATAAAAAGCCCGAGTTTAAACTGACTTGAGGACTTCTTTCTGTTCCAGAAACTAGATAGGACCATCTGTCCAAGGGCTCCAACCTTTGCAGGAGGGTTGGAAAGACTTTGGCCTACTAGGGCCCAATAAGACTGATGGGTGACCTCTGCTAAGCTTTTAGCACCTGTATAGGAACTTGGGTTTTCATGTTTTACTGTAATGCTTTTACCTTAAGAATAAATGTGCTTGCTTAGAAAGACTGTGCAGTAACTGGTAACAGTTGGCAGTATGCTGTTCATAGCCTTTGGAGAGAAAGTATAGCAGAGCCATGGGCCTTTAGGCAGACTGGCTTGCTAGGGATATCACAGTGTAAGGCAGGCAGCTGTGCAGGCTTAACCCCCCCCCCCCCCCCCGGTCAGTAGGGAGAGAAGTTGGGTGCTCTCAAGGGACCATGGAGGGGGGGGATATGGGTTACCGTGAAACTATCAGCCCTCTGTCAGGAGTAGGTCTTCAATGGTGCCTCAGGGTGTGGGGGAGAATTGGCTTCTCCACTTACCCTACAGGGGGGGTAGGAGAGACTGTTGTCCCCATTGCTTAATCATCAGACTGCTGATGTGGGGGCTTATGATCTCCCTGTCACAATCACCTAATGGGCTTTTCTGGAACCCACCCAAAGCCAGAACATGTCAGACTGCAGCCTTTAAAAAAAAAAAATGTCATGTCAACTGATGGCCAGCAAGCGCTGTGTAGTCTTTGCCAATATACAAGCAACATGCAAGGTGGAGTGTTACTGCACTTTCCCTCCACACCCCAACCCAGAAAGACAAAGCCTGTGCTTATGGTGAAATATTCTCTTGGAATAGGAAGCAGCCACAGACACTAACGGAGTTGAATAGGGCCTTATGCTATGCGTGCTGAAGTATTCACCCCACCACATTATCTATTCTGTCATATATGTTCACAAGACAAAAGCTCTAAGTAGTATCTGGTTAATACTTTCTTGTCAGTGAACACTTAGAAGCAGCACACAATAAGAGCGTTAATAAAAACCGGGACTGTTGTTCCTTGAAATATTACTGGTCATTTGATGGTTGAATGACTCCTTTCTAAAATGCTGTTTGCCTTCATAAAGCACATGGGGAAAGATGTAGCTGCTAGAACAAATGAATGTTAGGAATGTAATGAATAACAACTCAAATCCCCTAGTTTATTTAGTAGATTTGTTAATAGAAAAAATATAGATTACTTTTGAAACACTCATATGGCAAAAGGTAAATATGGGAGAAATGAGATTTTTAAATTAAGAAGTTAACTTGTGTTAGAGGTTTGTGTAACATCAAGCTGTTAATATCATTTGCTCTATGTAGGCATTGGATAAATCTAAAAGTGATTAAAATACTGATTATGGAAACTTTCCCCCAGTACATAGGTATTGAATGTAAAACACCTTCAAACACTTCAGTTAACTAAACCTCTCCTTACTGTCTATTTTGTAATTTCAGTTTATCAATAAAAAAATGAAATTTTGGTTCATTGTTATCTGGGGTTTTCTGTAATATCTTTCAGCAAGAACTCACATTATAAAGCCATCATGCATAAGTATGTAATTGTCAACTTCTGTTTAGACACTGCACAGAATAAAAATATTGCTAGGGGGGAGATGTGCTCATGGGAAACAAAATCCTCCAGTTGCTGCTCGTGATGAGTATCAGCCTGTTAGAGGGTTGAGGAAGCAGTGGGCAGCTGTTTCTATAAAGCAGCAGAGAGGCCTTCAGAGTGGGGGAAAGCTCAGTGCCTTTCACACGTGAAGCTTGTGAATTTTAATTAAAACTATAAAGCCGTGTACTGCGCTCTGACTTTGAAAGAAAAATCTGAATTTATGACTACCACCTTGGCACCCATGCAAGATACATTGCGGTATATTTCAACAAAAATCGCAGTGCAGTTACAATGTCCATTTTACACCACATGTGGGAATACTATAAAACAGTATAAAGAGATTAGATGATGCCGAGCTGAATTTTGACCTAAAATGAGAATAATTTAGAACTTCAGTAGAGGAGTATTCAAATTGAGGCGAGAACAACTCTGGTATATTAGCACTTCATCAAGGTGTCCTGGCCTGCTATCACACTGCCTTTCTGACCAACTGGGGAGAAATCTTGTTTGGGGAGTTTGAAGGTGGCACATAAAAATAGAGGAAAGTGTCCAGAAAGAAGGCTGAGGTAAAGGTCAATGATAAGCGAGTTTAAAGTGAGGTTGGAGGAACAAGTGGTATAATGAATCCTTACCACATGCAGTCCTATAACAACTCCCTTATCTGGTAGTTTGATAGAAGGAGGCTGCCTTTGAAGGGATTTTCTAGCAGGTCTGAGAAGGGCCTGTCCCTTAGCTTCTTCCACTCCACCACTTCCTCTTAGGAGTTTGTGTACCAGTGGATGAGAAGCATGATGGGTCCTGCCATTGTTCGTTTGAGTCTCATGCCTTGCATGAGTAAATTGTGATGATCTATAGGTCTCCATGACATTGATATATAAAAAGGTTTGGAACTTCCATTAAGAACTGATCCTTTTGCCACCATCCTCCTCTCCCTCCCCCTCCCCCAGTCAGAGCCTTTTATTTCAACATACAAAGTACAGGGATCTCAGGTTGCCGGCTTGGTAGGGACAGAAGTGGCTGAGAAAGGAGCCTAGTGGTTACATTGCTAACACAGTCACCATGCGGTCATCACCCTCTCTGCGATAGCAGCATTCACACTTGGGAGCCCCAGGGCTCTGTAGGGTAATGCCAGCTCTCCCACAATGTATCATTCCCAATCTGAAGGGAGAGGGGGGCTTTCGAGCAGGACCTTCCAATGACCTCCCTCTGCCTTACTCAAACTCCATTAGGTGGCCCGTGCACAGATCTGATTCCAGCTGGGGCGGGGGGTAGCTGAAGAACCCAGGCTGAGCTGGCTGGGTGTACATGCAGGGAGGGAGGCTGCCCGTGCCCCCTGCCACACTCCAGGGGGCAGCTCCTACACTGGGGCTGACCTTGCAGTGCAGTGCCTGTTGACCCAGCGCCCCCCTCCTCCCCTCAATTAGAGTAACTAGTGGTGTTGACTTGCTACTCTGAGAAGCATGATTGGCGTTCCAGACCTGAGCTACCAGCTCCCTGCTCAGCCCCCATCTAGCACGCACTGGGAACAGAATTTAGCTCAGTGACAACTGTGGCTCCAGCAGTGACCCAATCTGAGGCTCCTAGATCATGTGCTCCCCTAGGCTGGTTCAGCCACCCCAGCTGAGACAGGAGCAGGTTCTGGGGCAGCGGCAGCAGCAGCCGCTTTCTTCTTTGCCTCCTCCTTGAGCTGTTTCTTCTCCATCTCCTGCACCAGCTCCTGGAATTTGGCACTGCGGTAGTCCACCTTGTGGCCAAAACGCTCCTGGGCCTCGGCCAGCAGATGCTCCCGCCAGGCATTGTCCTCCCACTCCTTCTCTTTGCATGCTGCCTTCTCCCGCCGCCAGTCCTCGATCATCTGCAGCATCTTGGCCTCCTTTCCAAGGCAGGAACAACAGCAATTGCATTTATAGTACAATCTGGAGTTGGACTTCATTCTTTAACTGCCTCTGGCAGATTGGTCCTGCGTTGCTGGTACCAGGTCAGAGTCCCCAGACCTAGCTTAGCTATGTGGTGTTGATAGTGACATGCTACATTACTGCTGATGGCAGGGATTCTCCCATCAGTATAGGTAATCCACCTCCCTGGGAGGGGTTAGCTAGGTCAATGGAAGAATTCTTCCATGAACTGAGCACAGTCTATAGCTGGGGTTTGGTTTGTTTAACTGTCGCCCGCCGCGTAGACACAGCCAGTTGACAGAAGACTGCTTCTGTCGACATAGCTAATATTGTCCGGAAAGGGGGTGTTCCTACATAAACAGAAAAAGCCCATTGTCAGTGTAGGCTGCACCTACACTATGGGGCAATCCTAAGGTATGTCTACAGTGCAATAAAACACCTGCATCTGGCCTGTGTCAGCTGACTTGGGCTCATGGGGCTATCAAATTGCAGTGCAGATGTATGGGCTCAGTCTGGAGCCTGGGCTCTGGGACCACACAAGGGGGAGGGTCCGAGAGCCTGGGCTCCAACCCAGACATCTACACTGCAAATTTAGAGTCCTGTAGCTAGAGTCTCACAAGTCCGAGTCAGCCGATATTGGCCAGCTGTGGGTGTTCATTACACTGTAAACATACCCATAGTGTAGATGTATGCTAAAAGCTACACTTAGTCTCTACTTTGAGAGGCAGGCAGAGGCAGTGAAATTTCACTTTAAATGAGTGAAATATTTTCTGCAAAATGTGGTCTTCTAGCAGCTGAACTACCACGATCTGAAGTGCCTCAGATGCATGGGCTCAAACACTGAAAAATAAATCTTGAAGCATACATGTTTGCGTACAGTAAGCACTAGAGTAGGGATCGGCAGCCTTTGGCACGTGGTCCGCCAGGGTAAGCACCCTGGCAGGCCGGGCTGGTTTGTTCACCTGCCGCGTCCGCAGGTTCAGCTGATCGCGGCTCCCACTGGCCGCGGTTCGCCGTCCCGGGCCAATGGGGGCTGCAGGAAGCGGCGCGGGCCGAGGGACGTACTGGCCACCGCTTCCTGCCACCTCCATTGGCCTGGAGCAGCGAACCGCGGCCAGTGGGAGCTTCGATCAGCCGCACCTGCGGACGCGGCCCGTAAACAAACTGGCCCGGCCCGCCAGGGTACTTACCTTGGTGGGCCGCGGGCCAAAGGTTGCTGATCCCTGCACTAGAGTCTACTTACACCATACATTGGCCCGCCACCCTGTGATACTCATGTGAAAATGGACACAGTGGTGCTCAATTTTAAAACAACCAGTTTAGTATAATTCACAAGTGCATCCTATTTTCTGTCAGATGCTGTATCACTTACTGCTTGAAGGTCCTAGAAATACTTATTAAAAAGTAAGGTGTATTAACTGTTTGAACATCATTTCTCTTGGTTTGAAATAACACCATTAATAAGATGTAGTTTAGATTATTCTGACAGTGTTTTCAAATCTCTTGTGAGTATAATGATATTAAAAGTGAATGCTTCCTAGTGTTATGCCAGCTCCACTTTGAGTTATGTCAGAATACAAATATATCTAATTAATGGTTAAAGTTCTAAAAGAGCCTTCAGTATCTATTGGTAAATAATGCTTGTTCATATAGTAATTCATCCATGTCCAAAATATCCATATAAGGCAGTGGGGTGTAAGAACAGCTGTTATGATTTAACTATACTTTGAATACACTCCTTTTAAAAGGCTTACTTGTTCTGAACATGTAGCTGAGTCTAAGTGAAGTGTGGTGTTCTTAAGTTGTACAACTAATCTATAAACAAATTTAGTATTTTTATTTGTAATGTGTCAGTTCAAAAGATAAGTATGGAGTTTATTCATGTTAAGGAAAGTATTTGGAAAACTACCTTTGGCAGTTGAGTCTACGAGGGACAGCCATTTTACCTAAATGACATTGTTTTAAAATAAAAACAGCCAACACATTTGTTTGGAACCTTTGGTCTACAGGACCAAGAACTAGGTTTTCTGTTAAAAGAAATGAAATTTATGTATGGTGAATTGATCCAAATACTTAAAGTTAGGAAGCAAAACAAGCCAGGCTATCCACACTTAAAACTGATATGGAAGTCTTTACTCCCCTCTCTGCAGGCACACACCTTATTAACATTGATAGAGCTACCTGTGTCTTGAATGTTGAGTTGATTCTAGATCCATAATTAGATTACAGCCTTAAGACTACTTGATTTTGTTTTGACACAACCCACTACTATTAAATGTATTGTATGACGTTTACAGACTAAGTTGAAGTCCATTTTTTAAAATGAAGATTTGAGTTATTTTGGAAAAACATGTGACAAGATTTTTTCTTTAAAAAAGAAAAGAAAGCACAAATGTATGTAAGCAAAAACTTTAGATTTAAAACATCAACCTGGGAATAAAGTCAGGCTCATAGGAATACCTATGGCTGAATTACAAGTGCAAAATGGGGAGTGAAAATGGCAAGACTGCTGTGAAGTAGCTCTGAGTGGGTATTATGTTTCTGTCCAATTAATTTGCATTGGTCTTTAGAAAAGTTACAGAGAAAAACCCTTTTCATTTGCTAAATTCAATAAAACTATATAACTTGTTTTAGTTGGGACTTTCTTCTGGTGTTAGTGAATTTACAGCATAATAGTAAATTGATACTAGTGATCTCATAGCAAATTAAAGTCATTTGGGTAACTAGATATAGCAAGTGTAAGGAATCCAGGGCATTGTCCTTATCAACAGTAAATCCTGTTCCTTAAATCCTTTTAATCACATCTAATTTTTAGCCTGTCTATTCCATTTTCAGCACACTTACATTTTGTATGTAGAAAACCATGGTAGATTATCCATCTCTTGAGCCACATTAGAATGTGACACGCAATACAGCATTCCCACTCCCCCAAAAGAGAGGGCCTTGCCTCCTGTTCCTCTGTCAGAGAATAGGAAGTGGTACCAAGCCCAGAATGTTCATAGCCAAATGTTCAAAAGTGGGTAGTGTTTGTCCAGCTGGAAAGGTTTGACCCATTTTCGAGAAGTGCAGAGAACCCACAGTTCCTATTCATCCCGTTCAAGATCATCTAGTCTGACCTATATCTCACAGGTCATTAAATTGCACCCAGTTACCCCTGTATTGAGCCAAATAACTTGGTTTGCTTAAAGTATAACATCCAGTATGGAATGATTTGAAGACACCAAGAGATTGAGACGCCACCACTTCCCAATGGTAGTTTGTTCCAATGGCTACTCACCCTGTTAAAACAAAAACAAACAAACAACTGTACAATTGTGCCTAATTTGAATATCTTTCATCCACTTCCAGCCACTGGTTCTGACTCTCTCTGCTAAAGAGCCCTTTAGTACCTGGTATTCTCTCCCCATGAAAAGGTACTTAAACATTGATCAAATCACCTCTCAATCTTTTTGATAAAGAGCTCAGTCAGTTTAGTTTAAGTCACTCACTGTAAGGCATTTTCTCTAGCCCTCAAATAATTTGTGGGGCTATTTTTGGCAAGCTCAATTTTTCAACATAACATTTTAAAAAGTAACACCAGAACTGGATGCAGAATTCCATGATCAGTCTCACCCATGCTGTGTGTAGAGGTAAAGTAGCCTCACTACTCCCCTGCATATAAAAAAAACCAACAAAGTCCACAAGTGTCTGAAGAGGAGGGGAAACAGTTGTGGGGCAACCTTTATTCCAAAGCTTTTTTAGTTAAGGACTCTTTTGTAAGAAAACCCTAGTATCTTTATTCTGAAAATGGAGAAGCTCTACCATAAACGGGCCTAAGTGACACATTCCTGCCACGTTAGTACTTAGAAGCTGAGATTTACAGCTGTTTCATTTTCTTTTGAAAATGGCTTCTTTGACTTCTAAGTAACATTTTGCACCGGACAATGAAGAACTCAGTCAGGTGCACTCAGGAGATACAGACTCCACTCAGTTGATGAAATGGAACAGTAGAAATCACCCATCATTTGCAATAACGGAGTGAAAGAGCATACTGTCGTCACTGAAGTACTGATAGAAAACAGAGGTCCAGGTGGGAGCTAAACAGCACACCAAAGTTGAAAAACAATTCCTGAGCTAGAAACATGTAAAAATCCTTGGCTGCTCACATACAAATGAGTGATCCACTAATGCTATAGAATAGGTGAACAAATGCACATTTGACAGGTTAGTCAAATTGTTCTACTGCATTGTTGGTGAGTAGTGATCTGTCTTCACTTCTCTACCTACCAAAGCAAAAATGCTTGAGAGCTGATATTTCATACATTAGAGGGTAGTAAGGCTGCACACAAGCTCCCGGGGATATGGAAGAGCAAGTATGTCATAGGAAGGTGTCCTCAAGAAATGCCCAAAGAGACTTTTTCTGCCTTCTTATAGCCATCTTTACTTTCTGTCTTCACAATCTGCTATTCTTCATTTTTATAAAGTTCAATTCTGAACAGGAATCTCTTCGCAATCAGCCTGAGTTACATTCAGGGTCCTCAGACACCTCCAATTCTAGCGCCAGAGTTACAAAGTGACCGTTTCTCAAAGCTGCCTAACATTCTAGCAGTAAGAATGTATATTAACAATTATGGCTCATTCTGACTCATGTTAAAACCCTTTAACCTATGCTCAATTTAAGTCACCCACCATAACAATGTTAAAGTTAATTTGTATTTAGATGTACGTGTTAGTCCATTTATTTAAAGAGGTACTTTAGGACTTATTAGCTGTATGGGAGGATTTGTTTACTAATATAATTACCAATTTGAAAATGACACATACCACACCTGTAATGGAGACAGGTCAAATCTATTCTACTCTGATTTGAAGTGCCCTAAATCCTACTGTTCTTGTTTCATCACAAGCATGGATTTCATTTTGTTCAGTTGTTTTCCCATCCACAATAAGTTGTCAAGAAAAAGCTGAATGAATAGTAGGTGCAAAAAAAGGAAAGTTTATTTGAAATTCATATCTTCTATTTACAAACAGTAGCATTTTTATACAAGATCAATGTAGGTTATTCGTTCACTGTGGAGTGATCAATTTTTAGCCTGTGGTTTGATCCATCAATATTTATATATTCTTTTATTATAAAACCTATCAAGTACACAAGTCATTTTAGTCTATATAAGCTCTTATATTAAACTCAGCTATTGGATGTGAAGACAATGCAAGTTGGTCGTAAAATGGCACTATCGTGATCACTTACAAAATGACTGTATTAATGATACTTTACATTTATATAGCATTTTCTCCAAGGATCTCAGAGTACTACAAAAACAGGTCAAACAGCTTTTTCCTAAATGGGAAATTGAGGAAGAGAGATTAAATGGTGTGTCATTAGGTCATATGAGTCAGTAAAAGTGAACCCACATCTATCAATTCTCAGTTCTCTACTCTCAATTTGCATTGAGCAAAGTAGCTCAGTTTATTTTAAATGGGTATTACCAAGATAACAGGTGTGACTATATGACAAGGTTGCTTGTGGTGGTGGGGGGCTGAGCTCAGCAGCCTTGGGGCTCACTTCTAGTTTATATCATACATTCTTCAAATCTCATGCTTCAGGGTTTCAGCTGGCTACCTTCAGGGGTCAGGAAGGGATGTTTTTTTAATGATGTCCTTCCTAAAGCATCAGGGATGCCCACAGCTGGAGATGAGACACTGGACAGGAAGGACCAGGGCTCTGAGGTGACACGGAGTAGTCTCTCTCTCAGGTGCTTGGCTGGCTGGTTCTGGCTCACATGTAACTGGTGTAACGGATCACCATACGTGGGGCTCGGAAGGAACTTTCCCCCAGTCAGATTGGCAGTGACCTTGGGGGGAAGAGAGGGGGCCGGTTCACCTTCTGCTGCAGCATGTGGGTGCGGGTCACTTGCCAGGATTATCTGGCTATATCTCACTTAAATCATTTCCCTGGCTTAGGCATTGGCCTGTGGCACTTAATAGTTTAGTCTCCTGTGGGCTGTACTATTTTAGTTTAATTTAGGTTGTTGGGTTGTGTGCGGGTGCTGGCCTGTGATATAGAGCCAGTCCGATTAGATGATCTGGTAGTCCCTTCTGGTCTTGAATTCTGACTATGACCACATGGAACAACAGATTAATGGAAATTACCTGAACTCCGGCTGAGAGCAATATAGACTGACCTCTTCAGTTTGAAATGTTTTTGCTTAGACTAGCTCTTTTTGGTTTCTACTCTTTCTGCTTAGAAGCAATTTACCAGTCATCAATTTGTTTATCATGGTCTTCTTGTAACGTACATTTTACCCAGGGAGCTGCAGAAGCCTGGATTCTAGTCAGGAAATATATTTAGAAAACGAAGTGGAGGTGGTATGGCAAAAGCACAATATGTTGCCATAAAAAGAACCTCAGCGTTCTTTCTCTCTAAGGCCACTGAAGAAAGTCTTATGGAAGTGATTTAAGATACCCGTTGTTTTAATCAGACATCAACTCCCTTAAATGACAAAAGCATAAAGTCTTTGAGAAAGTTCCTTGCCTGGTGGCACAGTGGTGAAAGGCCAACAACAGATTGCACATATAGGCCACAAAAGCCTCAAATGCAGGAATAGCACCAAACTGGTAAGAAACAGGTATCAGGCTTTTATCTCTTGTAGATGCTGCTGGACCTGCAAAAGTAGAACAGATGTGGATTAGTTACATTACCACAGGCACGCAATATATATTGGCTAAACAAACCTTAAAGTGAAAATCTATGTACCATCTTAATGTCTGGCCTCCTGTTCTTTTTTTCATTCAGACACTGACTAGCAACTGAATACATTTTGTCAATGGAAATGGTGTCCCAATCACTCATTTTTTCATCAACATAATCTTCAATTGTCTTTTCCTCATCTTCAATTTCTTCTTTGATACTTAACTGTAAGAGAATTTGGTAGTGTTAAAACTGTTTTGAGTAGAACAACTTTTTAAAAGGAGCAGTGAGGTTTAAACTTGTGAGTACTTTACATTTTTCTGAGAGATAGGGTGGGTGAGGTAATATCTTTTATTGGATCAATTTCTGTCGGTAAAAGACACAAGCTTTAAATACGTGCATGCGTGTATGCACAGACGTAGAGGACCAAAAAAAAAAAAAAAAAGCCACCATGGCTAAACAGCAGAGTAGGAAACACAGTTACAGGCAAAAAGGCATCCTTTAAAAATTGGATATCAACTCCTATTGAGGACAAGAGAAAGGAGCATAATCTCTGGCAAGTGTAAAAATATAACTAGGCAGCCAAAAAAGAATCTGAAGAGCAACTAGCAAAAAGACATAAAAACTAACAGCAATTTTTTTTTTTAAAGTACATCAGAAGCAGGAAGCCTGCCAAACAACCAGTGGGGCCATTGGACAATCAAGGTGAGAAAGGAGCACTCAAGGAAGACAAGGCTGTTGTAGAGAAGCTAAATGAATTCTTTGCATTGGTCTTCACTGCAGAAGATGTGAGGGAGATACTCATGCCCGAGCCATTCTTTTTAGGTGACAAATCTGAAGAACTGTCCCAGATTGAGGGGTCAATAAAAGAGGTTTTGGAACAAATTGATAAACTAAACAGTAATAAGTCACCAGGCCTCTTCATCCAAGAGTTCCAAAGGAAATCAAATATTAAATTGCACAACTATTAACTATGATATGTAACCTATCGCTTAAATCAGCCTCCATACCAGATGACTGGAGGGTAGCTAATGTAAAGCCAATTTTTATAAAGGGCTACAGAGGCGATCCTGGCAATTACAAGCCTAATTTTGGTACCAGGCAAATTGGTTGAAACTATAGTAAAGAACAAAATTATCAGACACGTAGATGAACACAATATGTTGGGGAAAAGACAACACTGCTTTTGTAAAAGGAATTCATTCCTCACCAATTTATTACAATTATTTGAGGGGTCAACAAGCATGTGGACAAAGGTGATCCAGGTAATACAGTGTACTTGGACTTTCAGAAAGCCTTTGACAAGGTCCCACACCGACTGCTCTTAAGCAAAGTAAGCAGTCATGGAATAATAGGGACGGTCCTCTCATGGATCAGTAACTGGTTAAAAGACAGGAAACAAGAGATAGGAATAAATGGATAGTATCACAATGGAAAAGAGGTAAATAGTGGGGTCCCCCAAGAATCTGTACTGGCACCAGTGCTGTTCAACATATTCATAAATGATCTGGAAAAGGGGTAAACAGTGAGGTGGCAAAGTTTGCAGACAATACAAAATTACTCAAAATGGTAATGCCCACAGCTGACTATGAAGAATTACAAAGGGATCTCACAAAACTGGGTGACTGGGCAACTAAATGGCAGATGAAATTCAAAGCCGATAAGTGCAAAGTAATGCACACTGGAAAACATAATCCCGACTATACATACAAAATGATGGGGTCTAAATTAGTTGATACCACTCAAGAAAGAAGTCTTGGAGTCATCGTGGTTATTTCTCTGAAAACATCTGCTCAATGTGCAGCAGCAGTCAAAAAAGCTAACAATATTAATAACCGTTCGGAAAGGGATAGATAAGATAGAAAATATCATAACGCCCCTATATAAATCCATGGTATGCCCACATCTTGAATACTGCATATTGTTCTAGTCGCCCCATTTTAAAAAAGATATATTTGAATTCGAAGAGGTACAGAGAAGGGCAACAAAAATGATTAGGGGTATGGAACAGCGTCCATCTGAAGAGAGATTAAAAAGACTGAGAATGTTCAGTTTGGAAAAGAGATGACTAAGGGGGGATATGATAGAGCTCTATAAAATCATGAAAGGTGTGGAGAAAGTGAACAGGGAAGTATTATGTGAAGGGGTAAACAACACAAGAACCAGGGAGTCACCCAATGAAATTAATAGGCAGCAGATTTAAAACAAACATAAGAAAGTACTTCTTCACACAGTCAACCTGTGGAACTCATTGCCAGGGGATGGTATGATGGCCAAAAGAATAACTGGGCTCAGAAAAGAATTACATAAGTTTGTTGTGGATAGCCATTGATGGATCTATTTGCCAAGATCATCAGGGATGCAACCCCATCCTCCGGGTGTCTCTACATCTCCCCCTGCAAGAAACTGGGACTGGACGACAGGGGGATGGATCATTCAATAATTGCCCTGGTCTGTTCACTCCCTCTGAAGCATCTGGTAGTGGGAGATGTAGAGACACCAGGAATATGGGGTTGCATCCCTACGTTCTTTTAATACAAACTTAGTATAAGTTAATTATTTCAGTATAAATTCCATTTTAAATAGAAGTTGTAAAGCAATTTTCTGCTTTAGATGGAACACAAGCTGTGAACTTTTACCCAGTTAAGGCTCAACAGTCCCTTACTGAGTTCCCCAATTCTCCTGTTTGCAAAACAAAGATGTGATAGCTGTTATGAGATAGCTAAATTTACTTCAGGAAATGATGAAGGATGCATGATGGAGTGTGACTGGTTCCTTTCTTTTGTTAGGAAAGGATTTACTTCTATGGAATTGTTGAGGCCCTTTTCCCAGATGTTGATGCCATGTGTCGCCCGTGGCCCAGAGGGGTAGGATAGGGCAGCTTCCTCAAAACTGGCCTTGTGTTTTTCCTATTCTTGATAAGGCTCTCTCCCACTAGCTCAAGAAACAAGGGTTCCTGCATTACTCCTGAAAGACGACTTTGGCAACTGGATGCAGTGTCAGTACCTCCTGGGTGGCAAAGCTGGGACTTCTCCAAACTGGAAACTATGGTTTATTATAAAACAATTCTGGGATGAGGAGAAAAAAAAAAGTAAGTACCAGTAACTGTGGCTCCCGGTTTTCATCTATTGGTGAAAGCCCAGTTATTATTTCCAGTAAAACCTACAAGAAAACCAAAAGAGGTAACAGCTAGGAAAGCATCCAGAAACAGTTAACACATAAATAATTTGAAACAAAGGAACAAGATCTTCTGTTTATATTTATAACAGTTTCAAGTGCAAGTCCCTAGGATCACGGCTTGCAAAGAAGAGTGCATTTTTGGACATAACTGGCTGACTCTTGCCTCTCATTTCCCCCCATTTCTGGAAGAGCAGGTGAACTCCTTGTCTTCTCTCACCCCATCCCTCCTAATGAGGTTCTCCATTTTCTCCCTCTCCTGCCTAGCTGATGGGAGAAATTGGTTTGTCACCCCATCTCTATTTCCCTTCCATTTTCACCTTGTGTGGGCATTCCCTGGAGTTCTTCCCCTGACCCCATATGGTGGTGTTCATTTTTCCTATTTACCACCCCCTTCCTCCCCAGCAGGTGGTAGGTGTTTTTCAGGTACTTAAACATTCTTCCTTGTCTTTTCATCCCCCAAGCTGACAGTCGGAAAGCAGGAGTTGACAGCTCTTGTGATGCTGGATAATCTGTTCATATTTGGGTTCACCACTTTCCTGAATAGAGCAAGGAGCACTAACACTCCACTCATACTGATTTACGAGCAAGCTAGGCAAGAGGGGCATCAATTACTGTGCTTCAGCAGCACACAGCATTCAGGTTTGGGGTTGTTTGTTTTAAAAGCAGAAAAGTAAGAGAACCAGTTCCCTGTTCTAAACTGTGCAAGTGAAAACCATATTTAACATATAAATGTAACATCTTAAGGATTGTAAAGCCAGGATTAAATCTAATTGGAACGTAAGTTTGTGATCTTACACTGATGTTCCACAGCATCAAACTCACTTTTCAGCAGAATAGCAGCCACCAGTAGTAGATTTAAATGCCAGTTCTAATTAAGTAGCATTTTCAAATACCTTCAAACAGCGCAACAAAACAAATATATTTACTCTTCAGGTACAAAGTGGTTTCCTTCAATCAGTAAACACGGTATATGCAAAACAAAATAGTGACAAATGCTGGGTTTTCCGTTTCATGAACTCTGGCTTGTAAACGTTTTTCATTTCTAAAAAGGAAGCAAGTACAACAGTTTTCTATTTGCTACTCACCACACCAAAACTGAAAATATCAGATTTGGGTGTTATCTCTCCACGCAGCGCTTCGGGTGCCATATAGGCTGCTGTTCCCACAATTCTATCGGTCATGATGGTTTGTGTGAATTTCACAGATGCCCTTGCAAGTCCAAAGTCAGAAATTTTTGGCACAAATAATTCATTTAGTAAGATATTTGCACTGAAAAACAAAAATAATGTTCTCTGTAGTAGTGGAATAACTCTATGTTTTCTATCACACTTCAAAAAGCGTTTAAACATCTGTACCTGAACTGTACTCACTATTTTAATGGATATTTGGAATCTGGAGAACTCTCTGAAGTTGATGATTTACTTTAGTAAGCAAAATATATGCAAGTGATCTTTGATGGGAATCTACCATAACTATCAAAACAAACTGCTCACTAAATAAACCAGTAACTGGCTGGCCAGCAGACTAATCCATGCACAAGCTCTCTTGGAGACTAACAGGGAGCATAACTAAAGTACAGAAACTACTTAAAGGCTACTAATCCTGTTACATTCATGTCCCAAAATTCTAGGCACAGCTTGAATACTCCTCCTTTAAACTGGTCGCAGTTAGACGAGAACTGACTTTTGGATACACTCAGCAATCACACATCAGCTGTTCTACAGTGGCAGCTCACACCACCTTGACAGGAGCAAAGTTTTAGAACTCTAGCTATGGAAATTCTCATCTGGCCACATCTTTGAAGCACAGACCCAAAAATAGTATGATAGAAATCTTTTGCAGGAAAAGTTCATGTCCTTGAATAATTTTTTGAAGTGATGTTTTGAAGGTCTGTTCAGTCTCACTAAGATTTCATTTGTGGAGGAAAGATGAAGCAGACTTTGGAAAGAGACACCATACTCAAGAGAGAGAAAGTATGTTCACACAGTGCAAGCATTAGGTGTAAAACAAAATCCAGAAAGACAGTATAATGAAGAGCAAGTTGCAAAGCCACTACGATACTTTGGAAAATGTGAAAAGATTTGGGGTCAATTACTTTGCATAAAACTGTTCTGTATACATATGTAGCTATTCTGATATTCTCATAGGTAAATCACTGTGAAATAAAGTTGTCTTTAAAATGACTGACAAACAGGCCTTGAAATCTTAGGTAAACAGTCCTGATATAGAAAAATAGAAAACATTGTGATAAGAATTCTATCAAAGTGGTATTTGTAAGAACTAGCCAACCTTGGCAAAGAGGACATACGTCACTTATCTTCTAATCTATTCTCTTCTCTCTCTAAAATGCACTCCATGGGAAAATTTGTGGGCATTACTGAGCATTAGCAGTTTTTACCTTTTAACATCTCTGTGAATATGATTGTTTTCATGCAAAAAGCTGATGCCATTTGCTGTACCTTGAGCAATGTTACACCTTGCACTCCAAGGAATTGGTGCAGTGTCATCCTTAAAAGAGAAAGGGGAGGGAGGGAGTGAAAATACATCAATATATGTATTTTATTTACAAATATGGGTCCCAAAAGAAGAGGTAGATCTATGGAGGACTAGTTAGTACAGGTTCCTTTATTCTTCATTCACTACATCAGTTTCTGCTCTCCACCCAAAAAAAATGTGCTTGTAATGGTAACTGAGAAGTCTGAGGTCTGGTCTATGTTTACAATTTAGGTCAACATGTCTACAGCGCTCAGGGGTGTGAAAAAAACCTATTGAGTCCCACAGCTATGCCTACCTCATCCCCGCATAGACATGGCTAGCTCAATGGAAGAATGCTTGTGTCGACTTAACTACTGGGGGAGGTGGTGTTCCTCTGGTGACAGAAAAATCCCTTCCGTTGCTGTAGGCTGCATCTACACTATGGTGCCGTAGCTGTGCTGCTATAGTCCCTGTAGTGCAGACATGATCTGATTTCTGATCTAGGAACATTTCTATACCTGAAAGGGGAACATAACAATCAGATACAGACAAAAGTGTCTGCACCACATTAGAAGACAGATGAAGGCCTCCTAATGCTGCATTAAACTCTTGAATAGCAGTACAGAGGCCTGATCCCAAGTCAATGGAAAGACTTGAAATCAAGGGAGTTAGGCATCTAGTGGGATTGTCAAAAATGCCTAGGTGCCCATCTGCATCTTAAGGCACCTAAATACATTTTAAAATGTGGCCCCTAGTGACTAAGGGCTTGTCTATACTTACCGCGCTGGTTCGGCGGCAGGCAATCGAACTTCTGGGTTTGATTTATCGCGTCTTGTCTGGACGCGATAAATCGAACCCAGAAGTGCTCGCCGTCGACTCCGGTAATCCTGCTCGGCGCGAGGAGTACGCGGAGTCGACGGGGGAGCCTGCCTGCCACGTCTGGACCGCGGTAAGTTCGAACTAAGGTACGTCGACTTCAGCTATGTTATTCACGTAGCTGAAGTTGCGTACCTTAGTTCGAATTGGGGGGTTAGTGTAGACCAAGCCTTAGACACTTATGTATCATTAAAATGGGGGTGGGGAGGAAGCATGAAAAAAGTAAGAAATTAGAAGCAAAGTTCATTTTGCTTCTGTCTCCTTTTGGGTCTAAAACAGGAAGATAGCTTGGGGGGAGGGATAGCTCAGTGGTTTGAGCATTGGCCTTTTAAACCCAGGGTTGAGAGTTCAATCCTTGAGGGGGCCACTTAGGGATCTGGGGCAAAATCAGTACTTGGTCCTGCTAGTGAAGGCAGGGGGCTGGACTTGATGACCTTTCAAGGTCCCTTCCAATTCCAGGAGATACGATATCTCCATTTATTTATTTAAGATTACATGGAGTTTAGTAAAGAGACTATAGTCTATAAAAAGCTGGTTTCAGAAACTCCAAGAATAAAAATTTAAAAAGCTTGTCTCTGCAATCTCAAAAGACTGATTATCTTTAAAACAGAAGATATAGAAATATTATTTATATCACTGGGACATCTATCATCACTCCACTTGAGGCCAATTAATTTCTGTGCTAAACGGATAGCAGACACTTTAGATTTTAACCATCCCTTGTGATTCCCTCAGTACTGATAGAACACAGCAAGCCCCAACAAACAATTCTATATGACAGATCAAGATCTAAACTCCAGAGAGTAGGTTTGGGATGCCAAATAAACTTGAAGAGACACTGTTTATCATTAGGTCATTAACACTTTTTCCTTATCTCTCAAGTGACCTAGGGAAGAGGAAACATTTTAGGATAATTAAAGACCTGACTTTGTAATTAGGGCAAACTCATTTGGATGTATTAAAATCTGAAGTGATAATAATCTGATGTTTCATTTCTCCTGCATTGCTTTCAACATTGGTCTGACAGTTTTAGATGCTTTCAGTAGGTCATTTTAAAGACTAATAAATGTTTCTCTCTTTCTTCACATGGGTAGCAATATATAGATTTGTCAGGTTACATTTCCTCTTCCCACCCCTTCTTATTTTAAGAACTGCATTAGGTTGTTTCAAAACTTGCTCTTTATTGCTTTGATTTTAGCCACATACCGGCAATCGCCAAATTGCAAAACGAAGAGCTAACTACATTGGCAACAATTACATTCTAGATTTTATTTCAGCCTCAGCAGTCGCAACATCACATCTACACAACCAGAACAAATTGTTCCAGTCAATAAACATGAATGACAAAGTGAAAAGCTAATGTTCCTCCATTAAATGATTGCAAACGTACAATTTACCAGCACAAGATTTTCACTTTGGTTCATGGCACTAATTATGCTGGGAGAATGCTGACATTTAACTCCTCCCATCCGTAGCCGAGTCAGCCACCTAGGGAAGAGGATTGACATGAATTCCCCTTTCTCCAGCTCAGCTCAGCCTAGGCTCTGTGTAGTGAAGGGGATGAGCCAAGAAAGCAGTGCCAAGTACCCAAGGAGTTCTTGAAAGTCAGCAAGCATAATAAACATTCCGACAACCCCTCATTTCCCGCTCTGGTCATTGGATGGAGAAGCCTTGGGGACATAATAGGGAATAAGCTTGGTCTCTCCCTTGCATGCAAGGTCCTGGCCTATTTCTGCCTCCCATTCAGACTAAGAGTGCTCTGCCCAGCTCCCTCTTTCCCTAGTGCTGATTCTTGAGGTTACAGGAGACAAATAGCAAAAGATTTTCACACATACCCCTTCCAAAGAAAGAGGCTTGTCTACAAGCCAACTTGCATCAGTTTAAAGTGTTTTTTTGGTTGTTTTTAAACAGATTTATTTACACAAGCACAAGTTGGTACACCAAGACACGCAGGGCTTGTCTACACTCAGATGTTGCATTAGTTTTAAGTCAGTTTTTAATATGATTTTACTAAACTGATACAAATCTAAGTGGATACTTTTATAGTGGGTTAACCCTGGTTTATAATGGCTTAGTTTGGGGCTTGCACCAGTTTAACTAAATTTGTTTAAAGTCACACCTTTAATAAAAACAGTGAGATTGTCTTTTACACCAGACTTTATTTCAGTTTAGCTTGATCAGTTTTCTACAGGATTAAGCTAAACTGAAATAACCTACTCTTAAACCAAAATAAAGAATATCTATAAGCAGACTTGCAGTTTAAAAAAAAAAAACTAAACTAAAAAAAATCAATTTTAAAAAAATCCCCAACAAACACCTTTTCTGAAACTGGTGCACGTCTGTGTGTAGTCTAGACTGGCATTTAAAGTCTTAACACTGACATAGTGGTTAGCTTGCTTATTTCATGTCTACAGGTAAAGTCTATTTAAAAAGTTACATTATAGTTTTTCTTAAATGATTAGATTTTCTTAGACAATTGTTTCCCTCTTGAGACTAATGCAAAAGAAACCAGTCACCAATGTCAGAAAGATGTGATCTTTCAGGTCTCTTTTCCTGAACAGGAAGTTCTTGAGATGAATGTGTATACTGTCAATTTATAATCTTTGAATAACTAGTTTTATTTTCTCCCTCATGTAGGTAGCTGCACATGTGCCAAAGACGGATGGCATTTATTAGTTACTAGGAGGCTCAAGCCTACAGGATAAGTCATTTCCCTAGATCAAAAGGAAGAATTTTACTTACAGAAAATATTTATTGCTTAAATACTACTCTTCTGCTTGCTAAGCCTGGTTTACAGTTTTTGACACTGACTCCCATGCTCTAGAAGTTTCAACTGATGTTACAAGGACAGAGACTAGGGCAAGAAACAAAGACTTAGATGCTGTATGCCTGACAAAAAATGGTTACAATGGACAGGGTGGGAAAAGAGCAACTTATCACAAAAGATAATAGATTGCTCTATGAATGATGCCATTTAAAAACCAAAGAACTCTGGCACTCACTGATAACAAAGTTACAGGTTTTTAAACATTTCACAAAACTTTCAGACTTTTTTCAGTCTCTCGGGGAGCTGCCATTTTTCAGACAGGTTGTTAAAGACAATGGTCTAGCTTGTTCTAATTAATTAATATTATATCTGATCTCTTAATAAGTTAAAATGTTTGTACAAAATGTTAACTGTATTTGCCTTCCAGCTGGAACATAGTAGAATATCATAGCTTGACCACTTCAAATCCATTAGTGTCTCAAGGACATTAGAATAAACTTCTAGTCATTGACAGAAGTAGAAGACAAAGTTAGAAAAGTAATAATAAATCTCACTTACCAGACAAGCCAGTCTGTCAAGCAATGAACCATTGGGCATGTATTCGTAAACCAGACAGGGCTGATCACCATCACCTGAGAAACCAAGCAGTTCTACTAGGTTCTCATGTTGACATCTGTGGCAAAGAGAAACCTTAATTATTAGTTCTGCTGCATGATACTTCTAACATTTAGAAAAAAAAGTTTAGTCCTGTTAGTGGTTTGGTATGGATTATTGATTAATAAGACATCAGATAACTCAGCTCAATTAGTTTATTAATCAAAGGTAGATCAGCATAACCAGAGAGGTTCATACATTATCAATCTGTGGGAAACAGAGTTGTAGCAGTTCAGTCCGTCTCAAAGTGAGAGCTTAATTTGACCTATAGTTATAGTCCACTTGTTTATGACAAGTAGAAGATTAATATACCTTACTCCCCCTTTTTTTAAATCTAGCTTCATAACTATTTTTCAGGGTGCAAAGACATCAACCATATGCAACAACATTCCAAGTGTTAGTAGACTACGGAATACAAGTTGCAGGTAGAGACATGAACTGTTTTGTGCTAATGGTACCCAATACGGAGAGGGAGAGGGAGAGGGAGAGGGAGAGGGAGAGGGAGTGTGTGTGTGTGTGTGTGTGTGTGTGTGTGTGTGTGTGTGTGTGTGTGTGTGTGTGTGTGTGTGTG
>NW_020664419.1:49946124-49954453 GCF_002925995.2 Terrapene triunguis | reverse complement strand
GTGTGTGTGTGTGTGTGTGTGTGTGTGTGTGTGTGTGTGTGTGTGTGAAAAACATTCCTTAACAGAACATACATCTTATTTCTGACACACTCCACACATCCGGAGAACAAACATTGGAACAGTTTAACCATTAGTAAATTTCTACAATAAAGCTTAGCATGATTACAAAGCATTCTAGGAATTCAGTTCATAGTTTTACAACTTAGCCTTAATGCAAAGCATTTTGGAAATACATGACATTGGCTAACAGCCCGCAAACCTGAAAACTCAATGGGACTACTAAACTGTGTAGAGTTAAACATAAACCTAAACCTTTATCTTGAGCAGAAAGGATCCACAATAGTTTTGCAATGTTTTCATTTAACAGTTTCCAAACTATTCCATGCAAAACTACAGCAAGGAAACCCTAAGGCAGCATGCTAACAAGGAAAACTCTGCAAATGTAGGTAGTCTATACCTACAGTTATGCTAAATTTGCATGACTTAGTACCTACTTTGCCATTATTTTTATTTCTTGATCAAACTGCTGTTTCAGATCTTGAATGCTTACATCAACCATCTACAAAGAAAATATTAGTTCTCCATTAATTTTGTAGGTGATATTACATACAAAACAAGTTTATTGCAAATCTTACTTGGGGACACCTCTTTTTGTAAACATCCTTATCACACATCTTTGCTGACCCAGAAAGACAGTACTGATTCGTATTCAGGTGGTTACTCTCACAGATGCAAACGCCTCCCCCCCCCACCCCAACCAACATCCTCCTGTAGAAACTGATGGGCAACCTCACCCATGCCCACATGCTTGCAAGGGAATTTCCTATTTGCCACTGCACTGGTCATTGCATTTCAAGTCCTATTTAACAGAACATTTTCCTCCTGTATTCATGCTAACGGGGAGGAAGGTTGCTCTTGTGACTAAAGCACAAGAGTAGGAATCAAGAAATCTGGGCCAAGATTTAACAAGAAAAAAAATTAGATGCCTAAAGTAAGACTCCTAAATCCATGTATAAGCACCTAAGCTGAGCACCTGTTGAAGTCAATGGAAATTAGTTGGTGCTCAGCATTTGGGGATGGGGATGGGGATGGAAAATCAGACCACTGAAAACTTGAGTTTCCTTAGTCCATATTTAGGCACATGTTTTAAAGTCATGGAACTGGATCCTATTCTTGGCACTATCAGAGATTTCCTTTGTGACCTTACAGAGTCAGAGTTTAAGGTCAGAAGCAATCACCAGATCATCTAGTCTGACCTCCTACACATCAGGTCACTAAACCCCATCCAGTTATCCCTGTATTGAGCCCAACCAAAACATTACAGTCCTCAGGAAATTAAACTACTGTGTACCACAGGCAGAGAATAGGAGTGAATGAATGCACCAATGCCAGAGGCCCCTTCAATGGCAGGGAATTGATTTGATAAAATAGACCCAGATGATCCTAGCAAGCAACTCCTACCTATGCCACAGCAAAAAAACAATGTCCCTTGCCAATCTGACCTGGTGGAAAATTACTTCCTAATCCCCAAAATAGCTATCAGTTTGATCCTGACCATGTGAGCAAGACACACCAGCCAAGCATCTGAGAAAGAACTCTCTGTACTGCCATGGAGAACTGGCCCCCTGCATACCATGTCCCATATCCAGCTGTGGCCGTTTCTGATGTTTCAGAGGAAGAAGAAAACAAAACCTAGAACTCCCTGCAGGTGACCAGCTGAAATCCTGAAGCATGAGATTTAGGGAACATAAAACACAGGACTGGAAGGAGCCCCATGTACCACTGAACTCAGCCCCTTGCCCCTGCAGGTAAGCCCATCATACCATCTCACTCTTAAATGTATCAAGCTCTATCTTAAAACTAATTAGGTTGTTTGCCCCCCACTAGTAATATTGGGAGGCTATTCTAGAACCTTACTCCTCTGATGGATAGAAAACCTTCTAATTTCTAGCCTAGATGTATTCATAGCCAGTTTATACCAATTGTTCTTGTGACAACATTTTCCTGTAAGTTAAATAGCTCTTCTCCCTCCCTGGTTTTTACCCCCTTGACTAAATAACTTGGCTTCTCTGCAACAGGGACTTTTCTCAGGGGGTCAATGGAGGATGTTCTCTCCATTTCCCCCTTGCGGATGGTTACAGTGTAACATTTATAAAATAAAATTTTGCCACTACTTGTGATGGAATCATTGACACTATATAGTTATTCTTTATCATTGTTACACAGTATTCTCTTGTTCTTTGAAATGCTGGTTAGAATGACAGAATTTCTTTAGGGTCTTCCATACAGAACTTGCACCAGTCCCCTTAGTAACAAAAAAAAAAGTAAGGCTGTAGACTTCTCTCCCCCTTAAATTTTCAAATCCTCCACAGCTAAGATGGTGGTCTGGACACTGAGCCTCAAGGGCCTGGGATAAAAAGCAGCAGTAAAATATTAGGGTAATATCAGAACTCTTACAGGGTTGTAGAAAGACATTTATTCCCTGGTATGACAGATCAGTTTTACTGTATGTGTTTGTAACTTGAGTGGTCCCACTGATTTCACTGGGACCACTGGTGGGGGAAGAGGGCTGCAGAAGTAGGCTCCCATTGTTCAGTTTACTAAGAGCTACAAGACTGCACCCTTGGAAAGAGAAATCTGGGGTCCTAAACAAAATTCCGGCAGCTGAACCTTAACTTAAGATATTTTACTCAGTGTTTCAAGATGTAGCAGCACAAAAATGCAGATAAAAGCTTATCTTTTTCACTTCCAATTTGAGACAAGCTACATTCTCCTCCCAAAATAAACATGTTAGTTGCACTGCTCTTCTGAATACCCATGAATGACCATGTAAATTACTTTAAAAGCTAAAAACACAGAACAATATGTACTAACCAATATTTTTCAAGAACTGAAAAGATTCTTTCCTTAGCAATTCAGTCCTTTCCCATTTAGAAAAGGTTATTTTTTTTAACTGTGTGGATTTAATGGAACTTGAAAATGAGATATCACAGCATTATTATTTACTTCCTTGATTTATAAGATAACTGGATCTAGGATGTCAACATAGCAGCTAGATCACCTGTTTTTCCTCTAATTGCAATACTGTGCTTAATAATACAAAAATAAATATTTATACTTAACCAGCAAGTTTATAATAGATAAAATTAAAAATATTAATGGAATGTATATTTAGCTGTGGGGTCACTCACCCAGTAATGAGGTAGAGAGCTTAAAACAAAAAACAAACACACACCAGACACATCCGAAGCACAGAATCACAGAAATCAGAATGGGAAAGACTTACAAAATCATTGCTCCAACCCTTACCAGTACTGGATTATTCCTTACAATAGTTTCTTGGCCTTTAGAAAACTCTTTTTAAAAATGGAGCTTCCACATCTTACCTTAGAAGCACCTAAGTTGAACTAGGATAAAGTTACAGAGACTACGCATTCTGAAACTTCAGAGCACAAACTGATCACCAGGCCAAGAAAAACTTCACCTCTACAATTTATCTATTTCAGTTGCATACTACTGCATCATCTGGTATATACCACAGTAGATGAGGGAAGTTACAGTCATCCTCTGAAACATCTAGTATCGGCCCCTTTGGAGACAGACATCTCAGTAGATGAGCCCTTAACCTCTTATATAGCAAAACCTATGTTACTAAAAATCCCAACAGGTGACTAACATTTTGATGAAAGAATAATGCAGTTTTTAAAAAAAAAAAAAGAATTCAAATCTGAGAAAGATTCTCACCCAACTGAGTTTTCAATGATGTCAAATTCTGGAGTATCCCTGTCACTTATAAAAATACTGAATATGTCCACTTAAAATACACACTAGTAACACCATAAAGCATATGACGCTCATACAAAATAGTTATGACAACTTACAGCAGCAAGTTTTTTCACTGCCACAATTCTGCCATCGATGTAGCCCTTGTACACAACTCCAAAGCCTCCTTCTCCCAGTTTATTACCTCCAGCTGATGTAGGTCGTTCATCGAAGTTGTTTGTAACATTTTTCAACTCATGGAACCAAAAGCTGTGGAAACCTGAAATAAAGAAACATTTTGGATGGAACTGAAAGGTCAATTTTTTATGTAAGCCACTTCGCACACATGTACCTATCTCCCTGCTTTAGCTCTATTTAAACAGATTTCCCAGAGTACAAATAATGGCATTGTGGAGCTTTAATTTTGGATTCATTGTGAGTTTTAAGCCAGAATTGCTCTCTCTGAGTAGACACCAGAAAGTAAGAAAGCAAACAAATTACAAGTGAGTTAGCTATTCTTTGATAACTTTGCTCACTACTTGCAGGTACTTTGAGTACAAATATCTTCCAGTTCCTTGTGTGGAAGAAAACAGATATACAGTCAATTCAGTTTTAATTTTAGAGCTCAGGAGACTAAAGCGTAGCCCATGAACCAAGTACTCCAACAGTTCATCCTCATCACTAATATTGATGTAGAGCACATTGGAATTAGAAGCTTCTATATCCAACACTCCACCTCAGTGGCCTTGTTAATATCAAGATGGAGCATGCATACTGAAAGTTTGATGACCACAGGCCAAAATCCTTTTGTGCAGGCAGCACAAAAACTGGACAAGAGGTCGGAGGCTTCTTACAGGGACTTGCAAAGGCATATCAAAATCTGGCCCCTTGGTTGCTATACAGTAGAACCTCAGAGTTACGAACACCAGAATTACAAACTGACCGGTCAAGCATACCCATCATTTGGAACCAGAAGTACGCAATCAGGCAGCAGCAGAGGCAAAAAAAGCAAATACAGTACAGTACTGTTCTAAACGTAATCTATCCAAAAAAATAAAATAAAGGGAAAGCACCATTTTTCTTCTGCATAGTTAAGTTTCAAAGCTGTAGTAAGTCAATGTTCAGTTGTAAAACTTTTGAAAGGACAACCATAACATTTTGTTCAGAGTTACGAACATTTCAGAGCTACGAACAACCTCCATTCCTGAGGTGTTCATAACTCTGAGGTTCTACTGTATGTTCTTTTTACTTCTAGAACTTGGGTAAAGGATAGTGCAATGATGGAAGGCGGCAGCAGCTGAAGCTGCATTTAATTTTACCAAAGTGCATACCTGTGTCACTAAGTTGCAGACTGTTGTTCTCTTGAGGTAAGCAGGAAGGAGCTGAAAGTTGTCCCTCACTACTCTGAGCTAAAAGAGGTGTTGCAGATATTACTGTTTTTTCCTGTACAGGCATAGTTTTATCTATAGGCATAGTTTCTTGTGAAGAAAGAGGTACCGTAACATCATCTGCCACCCTAACAGCATCTGCAAATGAAATTAAAAATATATTGAAGAGTGCTGGGAAACAGAAAATCATAGGTTATGTAGCATCAGCATTTAGTGAAGGCTGACAGATATCTAAGCTTCACTAAATGTGACATGTTCTGTATGTGTCTAAAATTTAAAAATATATGCCCCTTGTAACATCCTAAACAATTACTTTTAATCTTTATTATTAAAAAAAAATAAGTCAGGAGAGATGTAACCACCTTCAGTTATCATTTAAACAAGCTAGTCATTTCATTTCTTTTAAATAGATTGCTACGGTGAAGTTACAAGAGATCTGTGTAAATGAAGAATGCAATATATAGATACCGTGGAGAACAGAATTACCTGGAAGCAGAAGGCTAGCTGGTGCTAGGAAGTGATTCCTGGTCAATAGCGCCACAAGATCACCAACTGTACAGTTTGACGTTCCCCAGTCATAGAGTAATTCACAGGTGGGGCTCTTTCCCATCTTTATTAGCCCTTCAAATCTCCTTAAAAGACAAATTAAAATCAAATTACTTTTTTAAATAAGAAGTGACCTGCAAAGACTGGGGGGGGAGAGGGGGGGAGGGAGGTGAGAAGGAGGGTGATAGGTTTGCATCCTTTCTGTGTTTCTTCATGGCATAAGCAGGAGACCTGAAAAGTTTATTAAACAAAAAATAACAAAAAAAAAGAAAGCAGCACCAGCTTTCTTCTGTTTATACCTCATATTTTAATGGTAGAAAAATAAATCCTTTTTTCCTGTTTTTGCAAGAGGGTCCTGCTGGAAGACCCAGGTAAGTCGACTGGGAGCCTTCTAAGCCCTCAAATGAAGGGGAATGGGTGTTGAATATTTAGCAAAGAGAATGTTTCTTCCACCTGTTTTTTAGGTGTTCCAGTTAAGAAGCTGTTAAGAAATTTTAGACAGCTTAACTAAATCCCTCAGGTAGGTTTCACTTCCTTGGTATTCATCATATCATACAACTAGTGCTTCAGTTATTCATAAAGTCTTCCAGAAAATGCAGGGTAACAAGACCTAATGTAAATAACAACAAAGAATACACATGCAGAAACAAAAATCTCTTTCATCAGAAAGATCACAAACCCAATTTTAAAATACGTCTGTGCAGATCATTTGAGCATTCTTCCAAATACATACAATATTGCTGCATATGTGAACAACTACATGGTGTGTTATCAAAATAAAAATAATTCTTATAATTTTTGTTCCATTTTGACTTTGAGTTTGCTTGGACTATTTAACTTGAAAGGGACAGAAACTGAATGAAACTTGAACCAAATTAAATATCTTCACTGCTTTATTATTATTACAGAAAGGCAATTGAGGCTTTAGTGTTAAAAGGGTACTAAAAATACGTAACAATTGGGCTTAAAAATTTAACCTAATTGTGAGCTCAACTGTAAAAAATTATGTGAAAGTATATAAGATGTTACAATATCCTATAATAATAAATGTTGATGGGAAAAAGTATGAAAAGGAGACAGACTGAAAACTAAAAAATAAATTAATCTAAATAAAAGGGCCTACTCATATGGTTCAAGGGCTACGTTAAAATCATGGTTTGTAAAAAATAGAAGATATGGAACCAGAAATTAAGGAACCAAAGTTGGTGTGTTGGACATTAGACCCAACTGGTAGACAAAATAATGAGGGGATGGGCAATTCCACCCCTCACTCCCTTTTGGGGTCCTTAAAAAAAGAGACTTTAAGTGAATAACTCAAGTAAGAGACTAAACAATCAGTTTTTTAAGTAAAGTAAAATGGCTAATAGCCACTGATGGACCTATCCTCCATGAATAAGGATAAGATTTTGTCATGGAGGTCACGGATTCCATGACTTTCAGAGACCTTTGTGACATTTTTTGCTTCAGCTTCATCCCTGCAGCTTTAAGCGGATGTGGCCCCTGCAGCTGTCAGCAGCTGCCTCAGACAGAAGGGGCTGGAGCTGTCAGTCCCTCCCCTTATTTCAGTAAAAGTCACAGGTTTCCATGAATTTTTGTTTATTGCCCGCGATCTGCCTGTGACTTTTACTAAAAATAACTGTGACAAAATCTTAACCTTATCCATGAACTTATTTAGTTCTTTATTGAACCCAGTTATACTTTTGGCCTTCACAACAACCCATGGCAATGATTTCCACAGGCTAATTGTGCATTCTGTGAAGAAGTACTTCCTTTAGTTTGTTTTAAACCTGTTGCCTATTAACTTCATCGACCCGTAGTTTTCTTGTGTTATGTGAAGGGGTAAATAACATTTCCCTAGTCACTTTCACCACACATTCGTGATTTTATAGTCCTCTGTCATATCCTCCTTAGTCATCTCTTTTCTAAACTGAACAGTTCCAGTCTTTTTAATCTCTCCTCATATGGAAGTTGTTACAAGTCACAGGAATAAGGAAGTGACATCTACATTAAGTCACTCAATTTGATTAAAAACAACAAATCTATTTTCTCTTGACTTTGATACAATACCTTATATGCATTTGGTTGTATCTGTCTTCGCCAGAAGGGTCTTTTATATCTACTGCTAGCTTCTTCCATCCTTCTTGTGGATCAATGAAATCAGCCAGTTGCATCATGAGTTTATAGCCAATGCAGCGCACGTATGTTGAAGGAGTTATGGATTTGCTCATCTTCCTAACAAATGCATTGCATCCTTTTAATACAGGTTCTTAATTAAAACTACAATTGACATATGACTCACTGTTCTCTCGTTTTAATTCACTGGTTTTTAATTGCACCATCGCCTGCTTTCATCTTCTTGATTCTTGCCACTACTCTTTTCCCTCTTTCTTCCAGTTCCCCTGTGTTAACATTTATATTACGGTACTAGAAGTCAACTAGGCCAGAGCTCCATTGAGTTAGGTGCTATATAAACGTGCAGTCCTGCATTTACGTCCATCTCCAAGTCCCTCCCAGGTAGCTCACTTTCCCCACATCCTCTCTCATCTAAGGCCTGGTCTACACTACGACTTTAATTCGGATTTAGCAGCGTTAATCCGAATTAACCCTTCACCCGTCCACACTACAGAGCCAGT
>NW_020664419.1:49892559-49945724 GCF_002925995.2 Terrapene triunguis | reverse complement strand
TAGATACTACAGCTCTGGTCCCAAACGCTGTAGTGACTCCATTGTAAACTCTAGCCTTAGAGATCATGACTGCAGAGCACTGCAAAATTGCTTTCTGTGAGGGCTCCTAACTTGTGATCTCTGGTTTACGGGGAAAGGGTTCCTTTCCCCCCATGTACACATTCTGGAGAGATGAACTACTCTAGTTTGCACTCTTACAATGCTTTTCATTTTACCAGTGAATTATGCCTACATGAATCCTACGTGGCTCGCTCCAGGCCAGCGGGAGGGGCCGGCTCTCACTGCAGAGCCTGAGTCAGGGTTTCTCCAGCCCAACCTCCCCCCCCCCGCCCCCACATTAGTGCTGTTGAGAGCTGGGTCTGGCTCGCAGCAGAACCTGCCCTGCTGGGATCACTTGCCTGGGGCAGGCGGCCCCACTGTCCGGGCCTGTTTGCCTCTCTCTGCTACCTGTCACACTGCCCACACCCCTCTGACGACAGGATGGCACCGAGGAGCTTCGTGCATGTCGCGATGTAACTCCCCCCACCCCACCCCCGCTGGGCAAGTGAGTGTGGTGTGGCCAGTGCCTGTCACTGGGGGCTGAGACACCGCCCAAGGCCCGCCCTGAACCAGTGACATCCCCACAGGGCTGGCCCCTGGGCACTGCCACCGGGCTGATGGTGGCCGTGCCCCTTGTGAGCTGGAGCTGGCAACCTCTTGCTCCCTGGGCCGGCGGGGGCAGCCCCTCCCTCATGGTCCCCTGTCCAGACCCTGCGCTGTGCTATGACTGCTGCCCCCCCGCCCCCCCCCCCACACACAGGGCAAGGGTGGGGCTGGGTTCGCTGACTCCTGCCCCCCATGTACAAAGTGCAGGGGGTGGGTTCGCTGTCTCCTGCCTGCACAGGGCAGAGGTTGAGGGCAGGTTCATGGATCCTGCCCCTCACGTGCACAGGGCCAGGGGAGGAATGGTTTTGTTGGTTCCTGCTGCCCCTCACTCACAGGGCAGGGGGTGGGGCCAGGGTCGCTGACTGCTGCCCCCCACGTGATGGGAAGCGGTACCCCTTGTGTTAATGTTTTGTTTCAGGAGGCCCCGCTAGTAGCTAGTAAGCTGCAATGACCCCTGGGAAAAGTGGGGGTCCCCTGGCCGCTGTGTGATGACTGGTGCACTCTCTCTCACAGGTGTGTGGCCTCAGGGCAGGGCTGGCACCATGTCGGGTGTGCTGAGCATGCGGAGCAATCACACCGGCTTCCAGGGTAGTGTAAAAACCTCTGCCAGTGACTTCATCGTGACAGAAATTGATACCCTCGGGTGGCTGCTTAGTGAGAGCACAGCTGAGACTCTTCATGCATTTGGTGACACGCCTGCAGCCCCAAACAGCTGCTGCCCACAGAGCCCCCGCAGGCCCTGGCCAGAGCCTCCGGAGCTGCACAGAGAAGAGGTGGTAGGCCCATTCGACAACCCCAGTCATGCTCCAGAAAATGGCCTGTCGCTAGCCAAAGGCAGCACAGAGCACATGGCTGGAGCTGCACCTGAAGGTGGGCGCCATGAAGCAGGTACATTGGACTCCTTGTTAGATGAGTCTGTGAATGAACTGTTGAATCAGTTTGCTTGTAACATAAAAGATGGGTGGAACTCAGAAAATGATCCAGCCACTCATCCTGCTGAGTTCTCACTGGGGCCAGTCCTTGACAAGAGGAATCGAGCTGATTTACACAGCGGCATTAGACAGAAGTTTCCTTTCTTAATTACTGTTACAAAGAGTAATGAAATTATTGTCAAAGCAAACACTGATTACAAACAGCTCTGTCAACTAGTGTCTGAGGAGGAAGCATTTGATTTTTTTAAATTTTTAGATGCAAAACTGGAAAACTCTAAATTTTCTTTTAAGCCTGATGGGAATAAGGAGCACAGAAAGGCAGTCCACCATTTTGTCAGTCAGAAGTTTGGAAAACTTGTAGAAACAAAGTCTTTTTCTGTGACAGACTTTAATGGTCAGCAAAATGTAGCAATAATAGTAAGGTTTCGGGAGAAGAGTTGGTCAAGGAAAAGGCCGGCTGCTGATTGCCAGGAAAAACAAGATGTTTATACAGGTAAATATTTAATAATGTTTTATAGTTTCCTTGGTTAATTGTTTTATAATAATTGTTTTTTAAAGGAGTACAGAGAGTCTGATTCTCTTCTCATTTACACAGGCATAAATCAGGAATAATTCTACTGAGGTCAGTGGAGTTAAATTGGTGTGAGAAATGAATCCAGTTACCACAGTGAATTAAATAAATAGTGCAGTGGAAATGGCTGAAATACCCTCAATGCAACCTCTTTCCCTGTGTAAATTGCATGCACTATAGTTTCTTATTTTAAAATAACTTGAAGAATACTGGATGTTCTGTTAGGTGTTCCTAAGCTTTTAGCTGTTAAAGCTCCACCATTAATTGGAAAGGTTATTGCTCCTAGTTTTATAATAAGACCAGATTTGATTTCTGATTTCATTTTTTAAAACCATTACTTTTTGATATGCAGAATGATGTTCCTGTTAGAAGAGTTGTTTGTAGGCCCAACATTAAATCCACAGACCGTCTTAGAAACGTTCAGTATGTCTTTTTTTTTTTAATTGCTTTGTTTGATTGTTTTTATATGAAGTTGAAGAGATTTGCATCTTCTGAGCATTGAAAATTCTGTTGCTTTTATGGCTGACTATGGTTTCTATTAGCTGTAGTTTGAGCATCAGTTGTCTTCTATATCTTTCTCTTCAATACAAATTTTTTCCCCCCTCTACCAGTAGTTTAGTTTTGTGAACAATTGATTCTGTGTTCTTACCAAATCCTGTCCTGTTCTAATGTTAAAGAATAGCTGCTAGCCCATTCGTGATGACAGAGTTCCCAATAGAATTTGGAATGGTGGATTTCTAATAATTTTGAGATATTCGTTGCAGGTTTTACCCTTCGAAAAGAAAATCTGGAAACACTAGAAGCAATTAGCTATTTGTCTTCTGAACTTGGTGTGCTTCCTTCAGACTTCAGTTACACAGGCATCAAAGACAAAAAGGCCATCACCTACCAAGCTATGGTTGTGAAAAAAGTGACTCCTGAGAGGTACTAAAAACTTGGTTCCTCGCATAGAGCAATTTCATCATTGGAATAGGTTAATAAATGTGAAAGCACCTTTTAATATCAATCTTATTATATTGGGCCATCTCCACCTATGTTTGAGACTGCTTAGAGCAGTTATTTTGTGACTTAATGCTTTTGTTACTAGGGAATATCAGGTTAGACACTGGATTAGCCTTGTATTTTAAGGGGAAAAAAGTATATATTTTCTTATTCTTGCTTGTTGCGGAGAGCTGTCCCTGTCCTTTCCAATGATCTAGTGAACTAATCAGGGTGCAGCATCTGGGACACACTGAATATCAAAATCTACTTCTTGTGTCATCAGAAGAAGTTGCCCTGGGGGACAAAGGGGTGTCTTCCCTAGGGACATGCCATCACCCAGCACAGGAGAACCAGGTCAAGTTGCTCTTTCCTCTACTTCCTGGCATTGTCTTTCAGGGCAGCACAGTACTTGCCTGTTGTAAATATGTGGATGGAGAGGGTGCGACTTGCCATCAACCCTCTCTATCCCAAACTCTTAGTCCCTCTCTAAGTGAAGTGAAGAAAAGGAACTGCTACTGTAACCCAGCATGGAGAAAAGAGCCATGGTCACTGATGTGCCACCCCTTGCAACCTTGGGAGATGAAGAGTAGAAGCTGCATGTCACCCGAAAAGGTGACTGTGTCGTACAGCCCTTTCTCCTCAGAGAGTATGAATGACACATCAGCACTTGTTGGATCAGGAGAGGGGAAGGCATGTGGGTGGATGCCCCACAACACCAACAATAGTGATAGTTTTTCTCTGTAAGGGTTCTCTCCAGTATTACGTCGTCTCTGAAACAGCAGGTTCTTTCCCATGAGTGTGGGCATAGACAACGGAAGGCTTGAGGTAGCTTTAGTCCCCCAGAAATTTAAGGGTTGCATTAATAAATAAAGGCGATAAATGAGCTTCTGTTCCAAACTCAGTATCTCACATTATTAAAAGTGGACAAATTTTGTTGTGGTACAAAACTATTTATTAAAGCACTATTCAATAGCTATTTTATTATTATTATCTTGACAGCCATAGAATAGGAGAGAGCTCATAAGAGGGGAACCATGATTCTGACTCCAACAGTCTCCCTTCACATCTAGGCCTGAGTTTAATATGTTGAGGTAAGATAGCCTATTAGGGAGGAGGATGACAGGTTTTCCCTTCTAGCCCTTTTTGCCCTTCGATGTGCAGAACCCACTGCAATGGGATTTTGCTATTTACAGTGCTGTGGCTACTGCATTCAGATTCCTCTGTGGTGTCATAAACGGGGCAAAATCTTCTTCTGTCACAAGTAAGAAAGGGGAAGCCAAAGAGGAACCTTGTTTTTCTTTTTTTAAAGAAAGAAATATTTTACCTTTAAAAGAGAGAAAAAAAGATTGGTCTTTTGTGTAGCTTGACCTTCCCTAATAACAGAAATCTGAAATTAAAATATCGCTTTAATGATACATCTATCTTGAAACTTTGTGGGAAACTTAAACTTCAGGAGCTAGTTGCTGAATAAATACTTGGAACACCAGGGATTGGGAAATTCCTTTGGTACCACAAGAACATCCCTTCTTTGTGGTTTTAGTTCGATCCTGCAAATAATTACAACCAAATGTATGGCTTACTATCATAAATAGCACCGGTGGGACTTCAGCCGTAAACATTGCACTCGGTAATAAGCTTATGTAGGATTGTCATCTACGTCATTAATTCAAATATTAGCTAATTTTTAATTGCAGCTCAATTGAAAATGATCATCCTTGTATTCAAAATATTTATTTGATACTTCAGAAATATTTAAAAACACATTTGCTTGATTTGTGTTTATAGCCTTCATTGGACATTCACCAAAATGGAGTAACTTGAATATCTTAGAAGCATTCTCGAGGTTGACTGTACTGAATTTTTATTTCTCATTCTCATTGTTCTGATTCCTTAAAATCTGTTTTTCATCAAGCATAAAAGCTGTACTATAGCATTGTCTAAAACACAATTACTCTCTTCTGGTCAGCCTTATAAAAGCAAACTCAGAGTATTGATTCTCTCCTTGGGTACGCATGCACATGCTTGTAATTGGAAACACAACTGACAGTTCAAATATTTGGCCTTTTTATATATAGCCTCTTAATCTTTCAGTTCCTTTACACTCATTCAAGTCAAGAGAAGTTGTGTGTGTATATGAGCGGCAGGATTGAAATTGAATTTTAGCTGAATTTTACTATGGATAAATACTGCAGTTGGTAGGCCCTTAATAATCTGTATTTAAAGTTCCCTTATTGCAAAGCCAATTTCCTTGTGGCTCAGGACTAAGACCACAAGAAAATTGACTGCAAAAAGGTAAATACGGGAGATAGATTATTAAGGGCTTGATCCTGGATATGTTTACTATAGAGCTAACAGAACTGAATATACTCACTCATATCATTTACCTAGAGAGCGTGACAAAACCAAACAAAGGAAAACATTATTTAATAGTGCTATTTGTACATTATTTAGAATTTACTTTTGTCCTAATTTTGGCAAATTGTTTCTTACTTACCTCCATATTTCCAAAATGCGAAGTACAATAAGATTATAAATTTAAAATGTATAAGGAGAAATTGTCTATCTGCAACACATTTGTGAACTTTTTCTTTTTTTCTTTGTTTCTTGTTTTTCTGTAATGAGAGCAGTAGTTCTCAGACACTGATCTGTTGACCACCAGGGAGCATTTACTGATGGTCTGCAGAGTTTTGTTTGGTCACATGATGCTGGCTACTTCTCCTTGTTTCCAGTTACTAAACTGCATTAAAGAAACTATAAATACTACTTAATTTTAGTAATAGTTGGGGGGGGGGGGGAGTTATGGCTTTTCCCATGAAAGCAACTGCTCTAGTCACCAGAAAGATGTCATTCAATCACAAATAGGAGGGAAGATGGTCCATGTGATCATGAATTGGAGGGAGGTAGTCCATCAGACAATCTCTTTATTAAAACACGGTCCATATTATGAAAAATTTGAAAACCCCTATATAACATTAAATCCACCTGATAATTTTTCACTTATAGACTGTTAAAACCTTCCATTAAACTAATTGTATTAACTTGTTAGCATCATTTGATAAGAGGTTAATTTCTAGATCACAAATTATTTTAAATGCTCAGTCAGTAAGCACGACTGTGACTTATTTCAAGTAAGACAAAGGGAAAACCTTTGAATGACAAGTATTTTTGAATCAGTTTTACACGTAATTAGTGCTGAGGCAAACAAAGCATTTGTGAAGGAAACTTTTTTTTTCCAGTTGGAATGTCTTATAAACAGTTCTTCATAAACTCCCAATTTATCATTTGTGTAGGTTGAAAGAAATTGGAAGCACAATTGAAAAAAAAGGAATGAAAGTGTATAATATCCATTCAGTGTGCCAGCACCTTAGACTCGGTCAGCTGAAGGGGAACCACTTTGATATAATTGTGAGAGAACTAAAACATCAGAGCAATGACTCTTCTGCAGATCTGAAAGAGAGAATATCTGAAGCATTTGAGAATGTTAAGGTAAAAAGAGATGCCATGATTTCATTTTCAACAAGGAAATATTTTTACCTCATCAAAATTATCACTCTGCTTTTTTAGAACAAGATGGTTCTATCATGCTACCTCTTACCCGCAATCTCCACTCAGCTCTGGCAACATTTCACTTGTTCTAAAATTTAGAAGCTATGTGTCCTTTGATGATTAGTCTCTGTGGCTCAACAAACCAGGAACAGAACAACTTGCCAAAAAGGGAGGACAGTTAGTGAGTTCATTCTGTGCCACTGCTTTCTGGTCCCAGAGTAGTACAGGACAACAGATGAGGAATTTGACAGATACAGGGTATCTGTATGAACCACAGCTGCTGAGGCCTAAGGCTGGCCCTGATGGAGAAAATTTGTATCTTCAGAAAGGTGATGCTCCTGACTTCTGACAGGAAGAAAAGGTAGATTAATACCTGCCAACCAATTATAGACTTTGGCTGCATTAGCAAAAATGCAGAGACTTTTCATGGGAATGGGATGGGATAAATAACTGTAAAAAAATACCAGCAGCAGCAGAAGAGAGTGATAAAAAATTGATGGAGCCCTTTGTAGATGCTTTCCTGAGTCACTGAAAAAGCCACTGACCAGGAGTTCTAAGTTCCTCGGAAAAGTAGAAGGTCAGGAAAAGGGAAGACCTATTAGCTTATTTAGAAGTGTTTTATTTTACATTCATTTTTTTTCCCCATCCCTCAGTCTTTCTAAATAATGGCCATAGTGCCAATTTTTTGCAAGATGATTAAACCAGGAATTAAAGACCAAATTGAGAAACACCCTGTCTCAAAAGAGTAATTACACTGAGGAAAATTATTGGAAGTTATTTTTCACAAACAAAAGAAATGTTCAGTTGTTGCTTTAATTTTCTTTTCTGTGCCCTTCCTTCTTTTGACTTCACAGTGTACAGGAGAAGATGATCAACTGAGGTATTTTTTGGGGAGGAGGTGCGACTCTTCCTGAAAAATGAACATGGCCTGTATTTGGTCCTGTTTTATTAGACTTAACCTAATGCCAGACCCTGAAAAGACTTGTTCCATTTAGTCCAGCTTAAGGATTTTATCTCTTAATTACACATATTGGTATATGCATCCTAAGTAAGGTTACACCTATGTAGCTTCTCCAGTTATATATTTTTGAAAGGTAAATGCCCTTAAATTATTTCACATTCACCTTGCTCTATGTGTATTTATTGGTTTCCAGAAAATTAACCCTCATTGGGTTACGTGATCGTGACCTCACTGGCTCCATTTTACTAACACAGGTAGTGGCCAGAAAAACACTAAGAAATTCTGATCCTCACTCATCAGTAATGTAGTTGCTCTTGGGCTTTACTATAGTAATAGTTTTGCAGGTGGAGTCGTCCTGTGAAATAATATGAGTGTTTAAAAAATGCCCAGTATCAATTATTATTTGTATGTTTGTTTTGATGAGGCCATTGCTTGGTTTTGTACACAGTTCTTACTAAGGCCTGGTCTACACTACGACTTTAATTCGGATTTAGCTGCGTTAATCCGAATTAACCCTTCACCCGTCCACACTACAGAGCCAGTTAATTCGAATTAAAGGGCACTTAAAATCGATTTCTGTACTCCACCTCGACGAGCGGAGTAGCGCCTAAATCGATTTTGTTAATTCGAATTAGGGTTAGTGTGGCCGCACACCACCGAATTACTGTGGTTAAATTAATGGGGTAGTGTGGCCGCACACCACCGAATTAATGTGGTTAAAAACCGAATTAATGTGCTTAGTGTGGCCGCGCACAATCGAATTTATACAACCTGTTTCCCAAATTCGAATTATCTAAATTCGGATTAATCCCGTAGTGTAGACATACCCTTTGACAAAACTCCCGTTGACTTCAGTGAGAACTTTGAATAAATATTTCTGGAGTTGCTCATGGAAAATACTCAACTCTTTGATGTGATCTTTAGTAGGATTCATCGTGAAGTGATTCTACATATATATGGAGAAAGATTCTGGTTTGATTTGATTTCATGCTTATTTATTCAGCTTGCATGAGAGGAAGGATGGAGCCTTATGGTTAAAACAGAGGCATGGGACTCAGGAGATCTGGGTTTTCTTCCTGGCTACATTCTGTGTGTCTTTGGTTAGGCAGGTCATTAAGCACCTGATTTTCAAAGGTACAGAGCAGTTAAAGTTGCCATTGATATCATTTGGAGCTGTGATGTTTAACACTTCTAAAAAGTGGGCCCTTTAATCTCTCTCTGACTCAGTTTTCTCAGCTGTAAAATGGGGATACTTAAAGGGGTGTAATTAAGTTTATTTCATGAACGTTTATAAATTGCTGTATACTGATAAGTGTAAACTTTTGTCATTTTAGTATACGTTCTGATTGTAATAATGATCTGATTAAGAGTTGAAACGAAATTTACATTTGCCATATTTAGGCCCAGATTTTTAAAGATATTCAGGCATTGCTCTGCTCACCATTGCAAGGCCTAAGGCCCAGATCCTCAACAGTATTTCAGTGCTTAATTCCCATTGAAATCCTTTGAGGATCTGTGTCTTGGCAGCCTCTCATTGAAAGTCAGTGGAACTTAGGGTATGTCTACACTTGCAGAGTTTTTGCACTGTACGTTTCACCGGTGATAGGGAACCAGTGAAAGAAAAGCGCTGGTTTGTGTACTCACTTAATTCCTCAGGTGTCAGAGAGTGTTTACACTAGCAGCATTTCCATCGCGGATGAGAGCAGCGCTGTAGGGCAGCTATCCCACAGTGCAGCGCTCTCGATAGGTCTTGTGGGAAGGGGGGGGGGTGAGCGGAAGGCATTCTGGGTCTCTGCTCAGTACCCTGTGATGCCCTGCTTCATGTCCCAGCAGCCCCATTACTTCCTTGTTTCTTTCATGGCATTTTTTTTTTAAAACCCCCTGCTGTCTGGCTGCTTTCCCCGCCACATCTACAAGCAAAGGGAAAGGGAGTTTCAAACTTCCAGGGGCTTACAATGGGAGGTGTGGATGTCCCTTTACCTGGCATCAGAGCAGTGGAGATGCTGGCCAGAGTGGTCACTTTTGGAACTGTGGGATAGCCTCCAGAGGCCAAAAGCTGTTTACACAGGTAGAACCTGTCTTCACTTTCACAACAGCGCAAAAAGAACAGCAGTAAGAGCTGTATGCCTCTCGTGAAGGTGGCTTTCGTTTTGCGGTGAAACTTCTGAGTTTCACCACAAAAAAGGCATTAACAAGTGTAGACGTTCCCGCGGTTTTAGCGCAAAAAAGGGACTTTTTACGCTTTAAATGGCAAGTGCAAATGGGACTTAGCTGTCTAAGTTACTTAGTTCTCCCAACGCTAAGCAGAGCAATACCTGAATACCTTTAAAAATGTGCCCCTTACAGTTTTAATGAATATTTAATATTTTCATGTTTTAACCAGTTCATTTTTTTTTTTTTATTGTAGACAAATGGTTTTGTAAACTACTATGGACCTCAGCGATTTGGGCATGGACAGAATGTTCAGACAGATCAAATTGGACTGGCTTTGCTGAATGAAGAAATGGTATAATTCACCTCATAATCCAAATGACCAGTCTACTTCTTTTCCATGGCTACAGTTGGCATGTCTGAGTCAAGCATTGGAGGTTACCATCCTATTGAACGGTGATCTCCATGTGTGACAGTAGTAGTGTGAGTGTTGTTGGAGGAGACTGCAGAACCAACTCCCACCATGAATTAACAATCTTGTGTCACAATCATGAATGTTTTAACATTTAAACAAAATGTTTAATTTTAACATAAAGCTTAAACATTATTTATTTTAAATAGAGTGGAAAGTAGTTTTCAGTGTTTTTGTGGGTCTGTCACACTGCAATTGTCATATATAATATAATTTTACATAAAGACATCTGCTTTTAGTACTAGGCTCAGAACAATTTAAATCAAAAGCTCCTTTTTCCAGTTTGTTCATGATGACAAGTGCTCTTTAACTTGTGAATATTCAGACTGTTGGACTGAGTACACTGGGAGAGATTTTTTTTCTTAAATTTTTGCAACAATATTAAATAAGACCAGATCTAAAACCCAAACCCTTTAAGATCACAGTAGATGTATCTGCATTTCTCAATATGTTATTGCTTCTCATTATCCCTTGGTTACCATCCCTCAGCCAGTCTTCTTTCCACATAAGTTGTTCTTTGCAAGCCAATTTGAATTAATTTCTCAGATAATATTTCATGAGACATAGGTCCTGATTCTCCACTGTCATGTAACTTGTGTGACGGTTTGCACAGGTAAATTATTGCACAAGGTACGAAGCAGTAGAGAATGAGGTCCATGGTATCAGAAGTTATTGTTGAACTAGATATATAGGGTCTGATTCTTCTCTTCACTTACACTGATACAAATCTGAGAAACTTAATAGAAGTCAATATAGTTACACCTGCATGCAAAGAGACTCAAGCCCTTAGATCCCACTGGATGCTATCCACCAAAATAACTTGCACTTTATGCAAAATTTTGGCAAGGTAGAAATTAACATTACTAGTTTGCTGCAGATTGGTAGTTGTTAAACCTCTTATCTTAGTTCTGATACCATTTTGATTGTAAAATTATTTGATTAAAATATATAGAGTCATTTTTTATTAAAAATGCGGCGGCACTTGCTCTGCTGCACTGCCTGGTGTAGATGGGGACAAATGAGCATGAAAACAGGTGCTAATGGCCTGACACTGACAGGTGAGGGGAAAAGCAACTAGGGTCTTATATACGCTTGCAAAATACGTAGTTCCACTGGTAGTAGAAATAATGGAAGCTGTAATACAGACCATGCTCAGGTGTTTCTCTCACTGTATCATCTAATTTCATGTAGTCACAGCCTAGGCATATCATTGTCCCCTCTGTGTGAGGGTGTGTAAGCCCCTCCATGTGAACATTGTATGGTTAAGCCTCTGTGGGCTTTGTTTGAGGGCCACGAGGCAGAACCAGAGTGCTACTGCTTTAGGCAGCATGCTCACCTTGCAACCTGTTTCAGAGTAGCAGCCGTGTTAGTCTGTATCCGCAAAAAGAACAGGAGTACTTGTGGCACCTTAGAGACTAACACATTTATTTGAGCATAAGCTTTCGTGGGCTACAGCCCACTTCTTTGGATGCATAGAATGGAACATATATTGAGGAGATATATATACACATACAGAGAGCATGAAAAGGTGGGAGTTGTCTTACCAACTCTGAGAGGCCAATTAAGTAAGAGGAAAAAAAAAACTTTTGAAGTGATAATCAAGATAGCCCAGTACTGACAGTTTGATAAGAAGTGTGAGAATACTTACAAGGGGAGATAGATTCAATGTTTGTAATGGCTCAGCCATTCGCAGTCCCTATTCAAGCCTAAGTTGATTGTATCTAGTTTGCATATCAATTCCAGCTCAGCAGTTTCTCATTGGAGTCTGTTTTTGAAGCTTTTCTGTTGCAACCTGGAAGATTTCCAGCTGGAAACCTATAGAAAAAGTAATACTCCCTGCATCATTAACTTCCCCTTTGGAGGTTTTGAACTCTGTTCCCATCCCTTCCAAGGGGAGAATACAGTAGCCACTTGATTTCACACTTGTGACATTTTAGGACTTTCTTCTGTCGGAGGAGAGAATTTGAGCCATTGTGCTTAAGAAATGGTCAGAGTTTTGAGATGCTATATAGTATCCTACCACGGAACTGACATATGGTTGTCTTTTTCATCAAATAGGTAGTTACATTAAAACACAGTAACCTCATGTGTGTTGTTTTTTAAAGGTAAAAGCTGTGAAGTTGTTTTTCACACCAGAAGATACAGATGATCCTGTAAACCAGGCAAAGAGATATTTTCTTCAAAGCGGTAAATTCCACATTTAAAATGTTTTTGTCGTTATTCAGAACATGTGTTTTGGGGGGTGAGGGTTTTGCTGCATATTGCCTGAGTTTCTCTCAGTTCTTCTGGTGTCAATCAGTAGTAATTCCATTGAAGTCAATGGAATTATACTGGTGGAAGTGATAGAAGGCTCACGCTCTGGGAGCTTGACTTAATAAGAACTGAGTAAAAGCCAAGCAAAGACCCTAGGATTTGGCCCTATACATTTTGCATTGAAGCCATTTTTAGATATTTTCTTTACTTTACATTTTCAACAAGTATCTTGTAGAGACAGTGAGTTTTAGCAATTAGTTTAAATTTAATGAGTTTTGAATAATTCTATTGTCACTTAAAATTAGTCTTAATAGTCATATTTTTTCATACAATTTCTGCTTTTGCCAGTAGCTGATTCATTCTTTTATGTAAACTCACAATACAATAAATCACTCCACGCTTCTTGAGAGCGTTGGAATTTTGCGCCTCAAAATCTTCTGGGTTCTGATTCTCCTCTACCTTGCACTCTGTGTAATTATTTACACCTTGCAAGTGAGTGTAAAATGCTACCATCTCCCAAGTGCAGGGCAGTGGAGAATCTTTATTTCTGGTAGAGGCTTTATATCTACATAGTGGAAAAGATATGAGAAGTTCCTAAAGACTGTTCTTCTTTTGTCCTCCACCTCTCTTCTTCTTTTGAATTATCATATTCTCTTTGATTGGCAGGGCCGGCTCTGGCTTTTTTGCCGCCCCGGGAGGGGGAGGGGGGAGGGCGCCCAGAGCGCCGGGGGGAGGGCGGCGAGCCTGGCCGTGGCCCCGCTCTCCCCGGGGGCCGGAGCGCCGCGCCGCCCCCCTCCAGGTGCTGCCCCAAGCACCAGCTTGGTGGGCTGGTGCCTGGAGCCGGCCCTGTTGATTGGGAATTACAAAGTGTACAAAAGTTGGGAGCCCAACTGCAATTGAAACTGAATGAAAGTTGGGTTCCAAACTCTCTTAGGTCCTTTGAAAATCACAGCCTTTGTTTGCAGCTTTGGCCATTACGTCAGTGTAATTGACTTTCAACTCTGCATCTCCCTCCACTCTCTCTCTGACTTACCTACTTCCTATCTTGAGTTCCATTCTTCACTGAAACATATTTTCAAAAACTAATACCTGTCTTCTAAGTAAAATGCCCCGTTTGCCACGTCTCTTTCTGCTATCATTCTTCAGTCCCTAACTTTTCTCCCAGAGTCAGAAATCTTGAAGTCATTCTTGACCCCAAATCTCCCATGTCTGTAAATACGGTTATCGCTGTATATTGCCAGAACAGCTAGGGTATGTGGCTTCAGGGGGTACAGATGTGCTTCATTTCACAGAAGAGAGCCTTTGAGTCCTTCTGGACTGTAGCTTGTTGTATGATGCATGAAAAGGTATTGATGTGAACTCTGAAAACAAATGCTTATCTTTTCCCAAAGCAAGAAATAAAAGGCTACACAAATGACTTCTCATCAGAGAAAATCTGGATAAAATTACAAAGGAAAGAAGGAAATATTAACGCAAAGGGGTACGTTTCTATCCAGGTTGAGACTCAGACTCCCTGTTGTCAAGTGCAGTTTGCACCTACAAAATAAAACAAGCACATTATTTTTTCCTACAAAATTTGTGCCCTTAAATGACTTGGTGCTTACCTGTGTAGATTTTGTGGGTGCTTCCAAAAGGAGGTCCATCTTCTGACAATGTAGGCCTAAGTCTGAGTATCTCATATTCTTTGATAGGAATGCACTTCTCATTCACGTGTTACTTACGTGGTGTAAGAACACCCTGCTAGCAGTGATGTGATGTGCTTTTATTTCTAAGGAACTAGAAACTCTTTGGACTGAAGTAATGAACATAGTAAAGCCAGTTTAATTTATTTTTAATGTAAATTACAGAAAATGGAATTAATTAGCATAGGTTAAAAGGTAGATAAGATGGAATTTATCTGACATGAGAAGTTAAAGGCAGGGAATAATAAACAAAACAATAAAAACCAGTGTAAACAAATGAGTCTGACATCCTTTTCCTCATCTGATTTAATTTATCCTTTTATTTAAGTTTTTCACTTTCCAGCAGACTAAGTTTGAAAAGCAGATGGTTGTTCCAATGTTTATTTCTGTTTATTTCAGATGATGCAAAGGGAACCCTGGCAATGTTGCCCGAATTTAAAGTAAGAGAGAAGATGTTGCTTCGTGCCTTGAATCGCTATGGTGTAAACCATGAGGGTTGTATACGAGGATGGCTCAGCATTCCTCATTCCATGCGTATATTCTACGTTCATGCATATTGCAGTAAAATTTGGAATGAAGCTGCGTCTTTTAGGTTTATGACCTATGGTTCAAAAGTAGTGGAGGGTGATCTGGTCCTCTCTGAAGAAAATGTTGATGAAAATTCTCTGAATGACAGAGTGAGTGAGTTTACAAAATATTTCTTATAAAAGTTAGCTTAACACACTTAAATAGCTTAAGATATAGGAGTTCTGCTTTTTATGTTTAGTTAAACATTCTAACCCATGTATGCTACTTTTACTACTTACCTTTGGCTGATGTGGAGTGGCTTAGCCCTCCCTCAACTCCCCACAAGTAGGCCTACATGCTCTATACACCATAAAAGCTCTTTTCCGTCCTGACTGTTCATGCATTCCTACTCTTGCCATGAATACCATGAAGGTGTTTGTAGGGACCTGGACTTGGCTTGAATGGTTACACATACATGATGCCTCTAAGCTATTTTCTGTTACATCTTTCTGTGGATCTGGTCATGGAGGACCTAAAAGGCAGCCATCTTTCCCCTATGTATCAGCACCAGTGTGGAATTTTTGCACTATAGTAATGGTGTGCACAATGGCCAGAATATCACCCAAATTGTTTAGTGGAAGAGTGAATTTCTTGTAGATATTTCTGTGAGCAGTCACTGTAAATAACCTTCCAGAGCTCTAAAACAGTAACTTCCTATGCTCGTTGTGATTTTGCCAAAATGTTATTAAAAAAAAAGAGTGAGTTTAATAAACTGAATAGACCAAATTCAATGGAAAGCTGAGCTATCAAATTTAATATTAAACAATGGAGTCTGGTTCTCATGCTAAATGTGAATGTTACTGCATTAATCTCCTAGCATGAAATTACATTGGCACCATTAACTTGAGATGGGCAAGCATATTAGAACTATAGTGGTAGGTCCGTACATCAGCAGTAATTAACATTAGTTTTATTTAGTTTATATTTAATGCAAGGCCTTGTACTAATAAAATGATTACTTTGTGTTAAACACTTCTAATTTTTTGTTGAGTGAAACAATTTCTCCGTGGAGTAGTCAAATGGCCTTAGAATTCTTGATTTTAATAGAGGGTGGGATTAATACAAATATGTGATTGGTTCGTAATCTAGTTTTTCTACTGTTTGCCAAACTATATGTAATTTTTTAAAACATTTTTTATACCAGGTTCACATAGTAACTGCTCCAGAAGAGTCAGCTAACAAATATGCAATACATCAAGTAAGTTTGTTTGAAAAATCATGTTTAGGGGTTTATGAGTTAATGAAGATGAGTTTTGTTTTAAAAATAGATCTGATTAATTTACAGATGCAGTTTTATTTCTCTTCAGAGTGCACCTTTATGGAAAATGGGCATAGAAATTAATCTGCACTCTCAGCAAACACAGAGATGAAAGTCTTCACTCGTGTACTGAACATAAGGGCAATGTTATCTTGGTTGGATGTGCTTTTTTGTGCACTGTTACTGTCAATTGAGTGTTAGCAAACTACTAATTGTAGTTTTCTTGAAACATTTTGTTTCAATCCTCCCGTGATAGGAGAAGCATGAAGAGTATTTGAAGGTCAGGGTATGAAAAGAGTGAAGATACGAGGGTTTGGAGACTTACAAAGAATACTAACATATTCTCTAATTCTATATCTCAGAACAATCCAGAAAACAATCAGTTTGGTATGTTTGTAGTTGTTATTAGAGAACTGGCATTTTGACTGGCTTCTGTGCCTTTCAGTTTAAGCCTCAAATAACTGTCTTCCATAGCCTTGCTTGGGCTTTTATGGTGTGGAAGCAAGGTGGCTTCTTTGCAGAATCAGGCCCTAAAACATAAAGGAATTAAATTTTAAAGGGGAAAATGGTGGTTTTGTTTCAAACACATTTGTGGCTCACATATATATATTTTTTCCCTTGAGGTGGTTCTTCCAATGGTTGGACACAGTATCAAGTATCCCAATAATAAAGTTGGGCAGTGGTACCATGAAAGGCTTGCCAAGGATGGGCTGCAGACATGCAGGTTCAAGGTGTCTGCATTACAGCTGAACACACCTGGATGCTACAGACACATTTTGAAATATATCCACAATCTGTCATATCATTTCTTAGAAGACAATGAAAAGGGAATCAAAACGGAAGAAGACAGTCACCTAAATGAATCTAAAGCATCTCTTCTTTTGTCATTTGACCTTGATCCTTCATGTTATGCAACTGTTTGTCTGAGGGAAATAATGAAATGTGACCTTTAGAATGTTCATAATAAAAAGTTAGAGGAGTAACATAATCCATGGAGGTATTTTACATATGTTGCCTATAAAATAGGGAAAGCTAATCTTGTTCATCATGTACAGCATAGTTCAGAAAGAATTAATGAATAACTTAGGGTTTTATTACTTTGTTTTTAAAACTAAATTTATAGTCCTGAGTACATTGGAGCCAAACAATACTAAATTATATATAATGTCATACTTAGAGAAGCCAAGAGCTGCAGGTCTGGCTTTTAACCAGTGATATTTGCACAAGCTTTACACCGCATGTGCAAAGGGGAATTCTGGAGAAAGGGGAATATGGTGAATGGTTATTTCCTCCTTGCCTTTTCTATTACCATATTAAGGGCTAGTTATATATTTGTTGCTGTACCTGACACACAAAGACAGCTTCTGCCACAACGCGTTTACAATCAAGTACTATCTGTCTACTAGGAAAGCTGCCGTATCATAGGGAACATCCAGGCCCGTTGAAACCTTGCTGAGTTCTAAGGCCCATTCATCCTCACCTGCTTTCACTATGCACTTGAACCCAGAGCTAAAAGGATATGTGAGGTGAGTAATAGTGCTGAGTCATCCTGCTGATTGTAGAACACTTCTTCAAGCTCACAGCATGCTCGTCTTTCAGTCATTCCTGTACTGAAGAATTGAAGAAAAAAGGCTCAAAATAAAAATCTATGTAAACGGGTAATTCAAGACCCAGGAGTGAGCATGCCATTAATACACTTGCAGAAGAGTGTTAATGTTTTTATTTCCTGACTTCAGGCAGTTTGCTCGTTGCGGGTCAAACCTGCTCACTGCACAAGCTTAAGGTTGTGAGGAAATCTTGCAGTGATTGTCACTGGAACCTTGCTGTTATCACAGTTAAAAGTTATTTATAAAATTCTTCTGTGAAAGAAGTTTGTAAAAAGATGATATTGGCATGGATGGGCAGAAAATTGAATAATAAACTAAGAAGCAAAACTATCACAAAAGCTTTGAGTTGTGTATGTTCTATTTAATCTGTAGATGGCACTGTGACTTAAAAATAACTAGTGGAAGAAAACTACTTTGGCCATTTTTGAGAGAAGGGATATGTAAGTTACAAATGCTTCAATTTTCTCACACTCTGGTAAACACAACACTTATTTACTTTTGTCTGTGACCCCAGTCCTGCAATTCTTGCTCAATCCTTAGCAAGGCAAATACTCCAGGGTTGATTCATCACTTCTTTACACCAGTTTGACAGAAGTGTAATTCCAGTGATTTCAATGGAGGTGTAAAAATGGTCATCTAGAATGAAGGATCAGGTCCCCACTGTCTTCAGTGAAACTTTTTGTCTTTGTAAGGCATAAGTAAGTATTGCAGGATTTGGCACTGAAGTGTCAGGTGGGAAATAAGCTCTTATGCCAGTAATATTTGCAGTGTTATTGTACACTAAATAAACTATTGTGACTATTGCAACGCATCACTTTTAATGCATTTCATCATATTAAGCTAGAACCTACGTGAAAACTAACAACTTGCTTAAAGATTCAACAAATCACTTGAGAAACCAAACCTAAACATGTTTTCCTACAGTACATCCACTTCATCTGTCACTAGGTTTGCTGAATTATATCACTCATCAGAGGGAATTACTAGAGCCGATGAATTTTTATTGAGATCAGACTGGTGCTTTCACTGCTTGGTTCAAAATAGTTTTGAGGATCATCGGTTTTTACTGGCATCAACACAACAAATGAAATTTAAATGTGAAAAGTGTGTGTTGTTAATAGCTGATACTTGATTTGAAGGGACACATAAAAGGTCAGATTAAAAGATTTTTCACAGAAAGGTCTGCCATTTTAAAAATGTTCAGAAGATGATGTTAATGGAGTTAATCTATAGTAATTTTAGGCTCATTTGTCCAGTACTACTTCTGAGCATTGAAAGGACTAATCTTCTTAAGCAAATCATTCTTTCAGCAACTCTGAGCGGAAAGAGCTAACTTACTGATATCCATAAATATAATTCCTACAATAAAAGCGTTCTACTTGGAAGAAGTCAAGGTAGTAATTAAATTGTTTGTATATATGATAATCTTCTGCCTGCTTAGTTTTACTGTCTATTTTAAAAAAAAAAGTCAGAAATATTTCAGTATAATAAATATGCAAAAAAATAGGTTTGTTCATGCATATAGCCTTTGGGTCCAACTCTGCAACCCTTACTTATGTAAAAACTATTGACTTTAACGAGAGTTTTGCCTGAGAAAGGGATGTGGTATTGGATTCTTAAAGCCATTCTGTGTAAGCACAAGAGCTTTAGCAGTACAATAAAAAGATAATCACTGCACAGATCTGATTTTAAGAAGGAAAGATCAAAGAGCTGATCACCCCTTGACTTGATTCTTTGTGTTTCTATTGGTATTCACCCTTCCTTGATAAACCTAGTAGGCATTTTGTTAATACTAGTGAAAGCAGGCTCTGAATTTTTTCCTAACAAAAGAAGTTTTAATCTTAGTGGCATGTTGACTTTTCTAGTCATTGATGATAAATGTGCATTTTAATGGAGAAAATTCAAATTTTCTTTATTTGTGCAATAATTAATTTTATTGACTCAAATTGGAGAAATATCTTAATTTTAATCAGAATGTGCAGAGCTTTCAGAATGGAATGGATTTATATTACATTCACATCACAAAAAGCTTCTTCATATGATGTATATTTCTGTTCTCCAGAAGCCAGGTAGATGTTTTGTGATCCTCAGCTGGTATAAATCTGCATAGCTCTACTGACTTCTATATTGATTTCAGTTTACACCAGCTGAGGATTTGGCCTATTATACTCAGCTAATAAATCCAGTCCTACATTCCTTGTGCTCTGAACTCCCACAGAAACCAGCAACAAAAGTACAATGGTCCAAGTCAAAGGATGATTTGAACTTTTATTTCATCTTTTTCAAATCAAATCTGTTGTTGCAAAGCATTTAGAAGACAAAGGGAGCTTTAGGAGTGCTGGGAAGGCAGGATCAGGCCCAGACTTTTGTTTCCAGCTTCTGAAGACAGCCATCTCCACCAATGCTATGCAAAAGCATGTTTTAATTTGCATAGTAGTTGTGCTACCTGACCAGAAAATGGGTATATTTAGTCAAATCATAGGAATGAGTTATTTCACTTACATGAAACTACCTGTATTTAATAAATCCTAGTAATTTAAAAAACCAAACCCCCAAACCCACAGTTTTGTCATTTTACCTTTATACCTGTATTAAGGCCATTAATTCCTTGTAACTTTTAAGTTCATAGGTCAAATCTGAGAAATCCAGGGAAAGTTAATTTGGAATGATTCACATTGGAGCACTTACTCATTATACATCTATATTAGGTATGCATGCATATAGAGTCATACCGTATTGTACATAAACCATAATGCTTTATATGATTAAATAATGCTAAACTGCAGAAAGTATACCTGTGTGGATCTGGGCCTAAAAGTTTGAGGTGAGTCCATGAAGAGTATTACACTGATGCCAGCTTTGAAGCAGATCCTGAAATGAATGTGGAACCAGTTGGGATATCTGGAAATGGGGCTATTTAGTCATGCTTCTTTGCCCAGAGGATGCCAAAAATACACTGCACAAGCTAGAGATAATTTATGGCACAAAAACCACAACTGTATTAAGCAAATAAATAAATAACAAGAAGGTAAACAAAAGAGGGCAAGGAACATAATCTTTGTGGGAAAGGAGGTTGTAGATCCCCAGCCTGGTCATGAACCAACCTTAGTTCTGACTGACTGATCCCAAGGTCAAAGTGGCTACCCATCCAAAGAAACCATTCAGTCCAACTAGGCCTGGACATGAGGTTTAAACTACAGTCTCTACCCTTGTAGATAGAACTAAAGCTTCAATTGACACAGATTCCAGGCAATCTCTGCTGCTCAGTCTCTTGGTCCTAGCTACTTGCTGAATCCCAGAATTATGGAATTTATATCCCTCCCTATGATACTGGCCCAAACAGCCCAATAAATTTACCCCCTGCCAAGACTAGGGGTAAAATTTTCGAAAGTACATAACTCAGGTTAAAAGGTGGGATTTAGGCTCCTAAATCATGTAAGTGCATTTGCAATTTTTATCCTAGGTCCATGTCCAAAGTTGTGACATAATGTACTGAGATACATGGAAACCCAAACAATTCTATCTTGACCCAAACAAAACAGCAATGCAGTGGCTAGTCAGCATTAACAATAGTCAGCAATTAAATGCCAGTACAAAATCTCAAGGAAAAGACTAGCTGCTTGCGCTAACCCTCCTCCCCAAGGCAATGGTAGGGAAAGAAAATGCACAGCTGCAAGATGAGAGCATGCATACCTCTTTGCTGCTCCCCACTCAGCCTAAGGGGGAGGGGGTTAGCACCTCCATCTAGACAAGAGGGCTTCTTAGAACCAAGCCAGGCCATAGTTTCTCAGGAGGGGTAAGGTGGCCCTGGCATCCACCCTGAGAAGCCCAGCCAGCCACTGCCCTGTGAATCTATATGAAAGATGCTGCAAGACGGTGGCAGTGCTGTGCACATTCTGGAATTGGAGTCTGGGGTTCAGGAGAGAGTGCAGCGATCAAAGTGAAATGAGAAGAATGCATGTGTTGGGGTTTCAGCAGCGGTGGAGTCAAAGCAATGGTATCCATGGGCAGTATTGCTGAAGTGGTAATGGGTAGAGTCATAAAACTTGGTGGTGTGGAAGGAGAGAGATCTCAGAGTCATGGATGACATCAAAGTTTTTGAAGTCTGAGTTGAGGGAAACAGGAGAGAACTGTGAGGATGTACGCCAAACTCAGACCTCCTTATAGGAGGAAGTTTACCATAATCCTGTTCCCTAAATAATTAAAAGTCTCTAATGGAAAAAATACAACCACCACATTGGTTGCAAACAGACCAGGTAACTTAATACCAACATTCCCTTTGCATTGCCACATTCTTTAATTTAACACATTGCAAATGGTGCCTATCAACAGAATGGCCACCATGTTGCTAAACCACATTTCTCAAAAAGTTATATGCCAAAAGTCAAAGTTCACACTATCATGCCAGTGCTAAGAAGTCCTAATTCTCAGTAGTGCACCCACTACAGGTAGCTCTCTACTCCTATCAGGACATTCAGAGTAAGCTGAAATCAGAGTAAGCAGAAGTTCTTGTTTCACTGACCATATTTTCACATAAGCAAAACAAGGCAAGGTATTTTTAGCAAAATGTAAATCACAATATTACACATATCCTCTCTGGGTGTCGTAATATAACAATACATTTATAACTCATCTCTATTTATGCTTCCCAAGAAAGAACAAACTAATTTTTTTAATTGAAGGTACAGAGCCTCTAACATTTATTTTACCCAATATGTTCCCTGCCACAGCATGGGATTGGCATGTTGCAGGATTAGAAAGGTAAGAGAAAGCTATTTTCTCAATCAGTTGGCTGGAAAACAGAAATTTTGGGATGAAGGTTGTTAGTGAGTTGGGGTAGTGGAATGGGTGTTGTGAAGAAATGACTTTGTTGGAGTTGGAGAAGGTATTGTGAAAAGAGATTAGTGATAATATACGGAGTAAGGTTGGCAGGATTGTAGAAATGCTGGGAAGGAGAGGCAGTCTAGACAGAAGATAGTGTTTGTAAGTGTGGTTGATGACAGGAAAGGAGAAGCAAATTAGAAGGAAGACAAAGGTGTCGGTGAGTTCAAGTTTGGGTAAAGGAGATATAGGACCAGATCCTCAGGTTGTGTAAATTAGCACCTCTCCATTAGAGTTAAGAGAGCTATGCAGATTTGCACCTGTTGAAAGCCTGGCCCATTGAGAATTGCAGCGATCTTAGATTGAAAGAAGGAGGCATATTTCTCAAAGATAGCCCGTTAAAAGCTGGGCTAGCAGAGAAGGAGTGCTATGTGGACATTAATAGTATTAAGACAATAGAGATTGCCAGGTCCTATGGAAATGAGGGAGGCACAGAAATTGAGGGCTTGATTCTTCACTGCCTTGCAACTTGGGCAGACATTAACATTTACAAAATGGATGTAAAATGCTACCAAGTCAGAATAGTGCTGCTTTACACTTGCTTTACAGAGGTGCAAATGACTACACAAGGAACAAGTCAGTGGAAACTCAGTCCTAAGATGTCACTGCCCAGGAGGCATCCATCCCTCGGAAGTATCTGGGATTTCCAAATCTTGTCATGAATATGAAAAAGGGATATGCATCATTATTTTATGAAGTGCCAGTTTGTACTCATGAGGGACTGTAGATGGCCAAGATATATCAGAGGAACCAGCGTAGGCTCTCCCGGAACAAACTGGTTAAAGGGATTAGAGAGAAAGAGAGTTTAAAATAAAGGAGAAAGTCATGGAGAAGAAAGCATAGTTTTGGTCTAGATTACTACAGATGCACAGGCAGTGTGTTTGTAACATTTCTAACCTTACATTTGGTGTAAGGTTTCATTTTGTGTTGGTTCTTGTGGGGGGATGCCACAAATTTCCTTAAATGGTTGTGTATCATTGTTAATTTATGGCTTCTCTATTCATTCCATATTGCGTGTTTAATGTTAGGCAGCTAGTTGGGAAAAAATGTGTTTCAAATCCTCCCCCCCCCCCCCATCACATTCTTTTTCTGTTTTATTTAATATTTAACTCTTCATTTTAACCTTTCTCCCTTCATTTAAAGCCCCTTCTTTCCACTAGTACAGTCTAAAGTGCCTTCAGTATAGGAGGTAGTATGTAGCACTTGTCTTACTAAGCTAAAAACGTGACCTTTAATGCTAATCATTCCAGTTAGAGAACCTGCCTCACTCCTTCAACACCAATGCCTACTCAGATTTCAAAACGAGATGCAGCATTACACTGCTGACACCCATATAGCTTATTTGCAGTGTTGTAGCTGTGTTGGTGCCAGGATATTAGAGAGTCAATGTGGGTGAAGTAATATCTTTTATTGGACCAACTTCTCTTGGTGAGAGAGGCAAGGTTTCAAGCTCACACAGAATCCTCAAGAAGAGCTCTGTGTAACCTTGAAAGTTTGTCTTTCTTGCCAACAGGAGTTGATCTAATAAGAAATATTACGTCTCCCATCCATATAGCTTATGTAACTCATGCCAGACTTGCTTTCATATCTCACCGCTATGAAAAGAACTATGCAAAGTATAGTAAACTGCACTGCAATAGTTTATTTTTGCTAAAGAATCTAGACACACAAAAGCTTTTTATTTGCTCTCACACTGATCCCATTCCTTCAAGCAAGTCAGGACTTCACAGGGAGAATTGGATTGCTGTAGCACTTTCCAGCACCTCACAGATCTATCCCACTCTGAGTTACACAAAGAGTTTGACAATGATCACAAACAGGAAGTCTGCAAAAGGCCTACAGTACTTTTGCTTGGGCAAAGCAGCTGTCTTACAGCTGATACTTGATTTTCCCCTCAGGAGATTTTTTTATGCTGATTCTGTTGAGGAACTGAGAAGTGACTTGTCATCTTCAAAGGATAGGTTTGTCTTTAGTACTTTTAAGGCTTAGATTAGCAAACAGCAGAAATGTCATTCCTAGTGTGAAGTAAAGAAGTAGGTCTCTCTGTCTGTAGACAATGTAAAACATTCTAATGAATTTACAAGTGAGAATCAGATAGTTGTGAAAGGCCTTTGTGGCCATCAAACCATCAGACTGGCATTAACAAAGAAGGCCTTAAGAAGAGCTCCTTGTGGCTCAAAAGCTTGTCTCTCTCACCATCAGAAGTTGGTTCAATAAAAGATATTATGTCACCCAACTTGTCTCTCTAATATCCTGGCACCAGTACTGCTATAACTACACAGCATTACCAAAGAATGGCAGCAATATTGTATCAAAGACTTTCCTGTTACGGGATGGTATATTTGTTCTCTAATCTGATCTTTCCTCCCTTTCAGTCCTATATGCATGCACTATAAAGCAGAGAAAGGGAGGCCTGGAGTCAAGCCTCTCACAAGCGGAGGGCTGCTTAGGAGCTCATTGAGTGTTTCTCACTGGTAATACACAAGTGGCTTGCTGTGTCTCTTGACACATTCTTCATTCAGAAAACCATTTATGCTGATTAAATAAACTAGTCATGACTCGGTTTCTTATCAGTGTAATCATCTGTCTGAAATACAGTTACTTGCTTTTGCCTCAAACATCACAAGAAACTTGGATCCTAAGATTTTCATAAGTTTTAGACTTTTTAAAAAATATTTCCAGAATTTCCATGTTTTTGCATATGTGAATGAAGAGTAGCTGAATAAATTGTATTGAGGATCTTGGTGACAGGACGTGGCTGCATAGGAGCATATCAGGAAACAAGGTGAGGCAAGTTAGACAAATTCACTGAAGCGGGGAAGGTTAATGTCACATGCCATAAGCTCCAAACACAAGGGCTCTGTGTCAGAACTGAGAAAAGAGGTGGCGTGAAACAAGGTGTTCAGTAAACATGTAATTACTATAAAGAAGCCTATGCCCACAGGCAGGGCTGGCTCCAGCTTTTTTGCGGCCCCAAGCGGCGAAGCGGGAGGAAAAAAAAAAAGATAAAGCCGATCGGCGGCCCTTCGGCGGCGGCTCACTCACGCCGCTTCATTCTTTGGTGGCAATTCGGCGGCAGGTCCTTCGCTCCCTCTCTTCCTCTTCGGTGGCAGCTCAAAGAGGAAGAGAGGGACTGAGGGACCTGCCGCCGAATTGCCGCCGAAAACCCGGAGGTGCCGCCCCTTTCCATTGGCCGCCCCAAGCACCTGCTTCCTTCGCTGGTGCCTGGAGCCGGCCCTGCCCACAGGCAGACTATAGATGAAAGAGAAACTGGGGATCCAAGGAGACCTTTCTTAAAATTACATGTACAGGTGATTACTACAAAATAATCGGATAGACTTTTATGAATCTGATAAATGTTTAAGACAATGAAAATGTAACAGACCAAATTATAGCAAAGGCTGTACAAGAAAACCTATTCAGAGCAGCACTGAAACCCCAATTCTAGATCTCCCCAAAATGTGGGGAGGCCACTCCATGGACCCTTTGTGACTAGAACAGTGGCGATGCATTCTAGGATTGGGTCCCGATATTTGTGTGTGGTTGTGTCTGCCCTGGTACAGATCACTCTTACACTGAGCAGGAATAATTTGTGTGTGAAAGGTGATTATGCCTGGGGCTTCTACTGGCCACAATACTGGCATAAGTTAATGCAGTTTATGAATATTTGTGGCTAAATTCCCCATTTTCAAAATATGGCCTGTAGATATGGTTAAATGTAAAAAAAGGGTTCATATTAGTGAACACTGTATTCAAAATACTATTCGGTGTGTTTCACAATGAGCATGTCAAACAGCTTCATTTTATAGTTATTTCCTTTAAATTGTTTAATGAGGTTCCCTCAGGATACATTTTTAAAATATCTGCTGGATTACCTTGGTGCAATTTAATTAGATTGGAGAGAAGATGTTTAAAGATCTGTTGCAAAGAGATTCAGACATGGTATAATTTAAAAGCTTGTACTCTGAAAAGTGATAGCTTTGGTGAAGTTGAAGTAATGAGCTTTGAGAATGTCTAAACATAAAGATGAAGTTATGTAACTAGGGAGATTTGCAATGGAGGGAAAATTAGCACTGCCAAATATTTAGATTTTGAAATCTGAAATGTCAAGATTTCTATTAATAGTAAAGGAAGTAGATACAAACGGCTGGCCTATAAAGCTCTGCCCATCTGCCATCAGAAACAGACCTGTCAGCCCGGAATCATCATATGTCTAAACTTTCAGGCTATTGCTCTTTAGTGTTTCTCTGACAATCAACTGTTGTCTATATATCAAGAAAAGTGCTAACAACCCCTAGAGGACAGGACACTCAGTGACACTCCGTGAGATCATTTACAAGAGCCTCAGCGCCTTACATGCCAGTTAAGCTGGGTGGAGTTAGTGACTCCTCTCTGAAGCAGGGAGAGGGCATAGACTGCCTAACAAGGCCTTCTATAGCTACTACCAAGATTGGAATTTTTACAATTCTCCCTTAAGTTTAGGGATGACCCTTCCACAAATGGAGATACTCTATTGAATCCTTATAATTATTTTTTCCCTCAGATATCTGCATCCAACTTCTATTGATTTCAGTAGAATCTGTACATAGAACCAGAAGGGCCCAGATTCACATCAGGGTCTATGCAAGTGGGGTCTCTAGCAGCATGAGCTCTGCTGGGGTGCAGGCATACTGCAACAATTGAAAAAATGGCTATAACTTACCTTCCACAGGATAGCTTGCAGAGGGTCAGTGCAAACAAAAAAGTGTGGAAAAGGTGTCTGAAGGATGCACAGATGCAGCAGCTTTCCTGAACAGTTTCTGGAGACCTGCCTGCTGTGTGATCAACTGCCAGTCTTTCTTGGGGTGAATTCTCCTTAGGAACGTAGGGGACCAGGAAGGTGCAAAGAGGCATAAATAACATGTCTCTGTACAATTGTGGGTAGCCCAGATTGATGGTTATTATAGCTGGTACTGGTAGCAATGCCTATATTTAAGGTTGGTCAACACTTCCCATTATAAGGCCCTGTTTTCAGTTGCTTATAACTTTGCCAAACTTAGAATCATAGAATATTAGGGTTGGAAGGGACCTCAGGAGGTCATCTAGTCCAACCCCCTGCTCAAAGCAGGACCAGTCCCCAGACAGATTTTTACCCCAGTTCCCTAAATGGCCCCCTCAGGGATTGAACTCACAACCCTGGGTTTATGCTCAAACCACTGAGCTATCCCTCCCCCCAAACCATTCAGGCTGAAATTTTTCATGCCACATGTCTGTCAGGCTGTCTGTCTCTCTTTCTCTTTTTTTTTTTTTAAAAGCCTCAGCAAAAATGGTTCAGCTGTTTCCAAGACCAAGGTTAGGAAAAATGTTGTTTTGCCATGTTGAAAACATTCTTGTAACAGTTTTGTTGAGAAGCTCTAATACCTCAATGCTTTGCAATAGGGATTTGAAATTTGGTGGGGGGTCACTCTGGTGTCAAGGATATTCCTTCTGCCATCCTTGTGAATTTTTGCCCAAATTTGCCCAAATTATAAGCCTCCAAAAATAAAAAATCTCTGTTTGCACATGCTCAATAGAGACTTGTAGAGTTTGACAGCTGCTTTGTACAAAAATTTGGTCTGCACTGAGCATGCTCCCTCCCCTTACAGCTTAAATTTGCCACTGGACTACAGAGTCATTCTCACTCTCTTTCTGACCCAATGCATATTAAATTATTTAAACACAGTGGAACAGCTTCAATGGGAGAGCTTAAGAGAGACCCACATCAGAATAGCCCATAGCCCAGTGGTTATGGCAGTGACCTGAGGTGAGAAACCTGAGGTTAAATCCCTTCTCCTCATCAAGTAGAGGGGGGAAATGAACTAGGCTCTCCCACATCCTGGGTGAGTTCCCTTTTGCTGTGCTAAAGGGTATAAGGGAGATTGCTGCTGCTATCTCTTCCTCTGCCTTTCTACCATCCCCTGGGCCATTTGATGTAGGCCACCACTGTTCTTGCAGGAAATGGCTTAGGCACCAGACTCCAGAAGAGGGTTCTTGGCTGCAGATAAGTGTCTCCCTCCTGCCTGGACTTAGGTGTCTGAATCTTTGAGAGGGATGGGGCTTAGGCCACATCTCTTTCATTGGCATCTGCTATTGGGTAGGTTAGGCTGCTCCCCATCCAGTATGCTGGCTTCTGTGAATCCTATTCTTAGGCATCATCTCTCCCCATGTATTGTATAGGGAGCCTAGTTGTCTAAATCAGGGTTTGTGGATTCCACTGGGTGGCTAGGCACTTAAAAGTTAAGTATTGCAATACTGAGCCTAAGTTTCTTTGTGGATCTGGGTCCTAGAGTCTCCATATCCTGTTACTGGTCATTAATCTTTAAGTTTTAATAATGATAAATAGCTGAATGAAAGTGATTGACAGAGGCAATTTACTCTTTGCAGCTAAATGTGAAATTCTATAGGTTAACAATCTGTCCTTGCTCTTTTGATCCAAACCTTGGCTTGGTCAACCAGAAGCTGATCAATGAAAAGAAGAACACCTGATTTAACTGAACTATGAGATAATATGAAATAGCAGGCGAGGAAAAACCCCTAATTGTGAAGACAATGGAAGCTTTTGTCTTGTAGACTATGGCTGTTTAAATCTCCAAATAAAAGTATTAACTGACATCAAAGAAACTCATGCAGATGAAAAGGGAATGCCAGAAACCAAAAAAAAAAAAAAAAAAAAATGAGGTAAACTATATACTTTGACAGCATGATGTTTTTCATTTACATCAGGATTATGTTAGTAATAGCACCAGCTTCTTAAATTTAAGGTATACAGCCCTTTCATTCCAAAGTATTTTTCAAAGAACCACAACAATGGAATGAACCTAAGCAGCACTAACATCAGTTTGTAACACAGCCTGCAGCAGAGTCTCAGGATGCCCTGACTTATTCTCCAGAGACAGAGAGAAATGATGACTAGGTGACCTCTCAAGGTCCCTTCCAGCCCTACATGTCTATGATTCTATGACCTGCGGTTACGAACTGGGCTGGGACTCAGGAGATCTTGGTTCATTTCTCAGCACTGCCACATATTTCCTCTGTGACCTTTAGCAAGTCGTGTAATTTCTCTGTGTCTCAACTTCTCATTTGTAATTGGGGCTAATAATAAATGTCTGCTTTCTCTAAAATGATTTTGTGTCCCTTCATGTCTTCAACATGCTAAAGAAATTTTAATTGATTTGTCATCAGAATATGCTTTTGAACTAGATGATCTGACAGAAAAAAGGGAAAGGAAACAAGTGTTTTGTGTCCACAGCTTTAAAGCCTATGGTTATTGGAACCAGAACCCCACTGGGTATGCAGTTACCTCTATGCTGGAGGAGAGCACGCAGCACATTAAACAATGGAGGAGAAATTTTGGCAAAAGAGCAATGAAGAGATTCATAATAACCATGTTAAACAATCAGACTTCTGTTTAAGATGTCATTTAAAAATTATTCACTAGTAAACTGCATGCATCTTAATTTATATGGCTCAAAGAATGAAGGACTTAGTTGACCCCACTGGGACTTGACAGATCATTCCGGTAGCTAGGTATTTTGAACCTGATGGTTTGACCATTAAGTCATCCCCTCTGGCTTAATTAAATACTAACTTGGGTGCACTTCCTGTTTATGAACTATGGAAAATTCTTTTTCAGTAGGGTAATAACTGAAGAGCAAATAAACACAGTGCTGGATTGCAAACCCTCACTATCCCTGCATTTAAACGCATCTTAATACAAGAAACTTCTATTCAATTACTGAAGACATATAAACTGGATCATATCTAAGAGCCTACGCTGAAGTAAAATTCATTATTTTGCAACTAAATGGAAATCCTACACTATGCATCTTTATTTTCTGCAGTGAAAGATTCTCCATACTGTTTTGTAGTTAACCTAATATTCATACACAATTTTGTGTGTGGAGGGCAAATATAAGTTTTCCTATTTCAGATATATTCACAAAGACTGAAATAAAATGTATTCAGTAACCAAAGAAACTAACTCGCTACTGTTGTCTCATTTTTGTGAGTGTGGGAAAGAAGACAAGGAAGTATCTGGATGAAGATTATTCACTGACTTCAAGACTTGATAAGAATTGTTAGAAATGGTGTGAACTTGTCTTGTTGGCATCAGAGAAGATTAGAAACAGACAACAATAGTGTAAGACAGAACCCATGAAGTAAACCCAGGAAGAAAAATAAACTGTCTGTTCAAAAAGATGTTAGAAATGAGTTTTCTTTAGCATTTACATAATGTGAATACATAAATATGTGGAGGAAATAAAGGCCAATACATTATATTCCCATGTAAACTCAAAATGAGATAATAGGAATATCATATCAAGAGTAATACAGCTGCCCTATTATTATTGTTATCATTAAATAAATCAATGGGCCAGTTTATACCACACTGTCATGGACATCTGGCCATAGAGCCAGCATTACTGGACCTGGATGATCACCTGAATGCAAAGGGAATCCTCTGTGGCAAAGAGTTGGCATAGAGGGTCCTCTGACATTTTCTTCTCTGTTCAGGGTATAGTGTGTGTGGCTGAGGAAAGTGTTGCCCACTATGCTAGATTGATTCCTGTCAGTGGTTTCAATCCTTTGGAGCCATTGGGGGAAATAATTTAAAGCAGCCTGAGGGTTTCTCTAACTTATTCCCTCCTAATGGTGCCCATTTGCACCACTAGAGCAACTCTGTGCAGAACAGCTATAAAAATCAGGGGAGTGCAAAGCTGAGTTTTATGGTTTACCTCTGTGCACATTTTCTGAAATCCAAGATTTGGCCCTATGATTGTAAACTCACAACTGTGCTTGTCAGGTGTGCAATATTGTACTTTTAGTATAGTACTTTTCTCCCCGGGAATCTAAATTATAAACAAAATTACTGTATGTTTTTACTTTCTAGAAAAGTACTTTATTATCTTTAATATGGAACTCTGTTAACTGTTAACTTTCTAAAACTATTTATTTTAAACTATCACAATGCTGCTGTTCTCTGCATTTTGCTTAAACATTACAGGCATCCCATCAAGTGCCTCAGGAGAAGGAGAGATTGTTGGAGGAACTTTGAGAAGACTACTTCTTGCAATAATAAGCATCCATGTCTCTGGAGTAGAAATTTGGGCTAGTGAACTGCAGGAGCAACATATTAGCCGGGCATGTGGAAGTGGGACTGTGTATTGATCACTAAGGAGGCGGTAAACAGAATTTCTAGTGCTGCTCAGGACACTAAATCAGAATTTTAGATTATATGGTAAAGTAGCATTATACTGTTAAAATAAACTTCAGACAACCAAATACGTCGCTGTAATGTACACGGCAAACTAATGAGGAAGGAATCTCCTAATTTTATTCTGTTTATATAGCAATTTCTTCCAACAAATTTGGAGTTAATTATAGATAATTTTGGAGTTAATTATATAAATATGGAAAGTGTAGATACAATAGAACTATCCCAACATGAAAACAGACCTGTAGCACAAGTTTCAGAGGTACTAGAATGCAAAACTGTCAGATGCCAGAGATAGTGTACAAATACTAAGGGCAGCTAGGAAGAAAAGGAATCTTCAGTCCAAAATAAAGAAAATGTATTTTCTTCTGCTTCAAATCATACAGGGAACATAGGAGAATTTCAACCGTCATGACCTCAGGGATGAATATATTTCTCTTCAGTGGGGTACTAAAGATCAGACTACTTATTTTGAGCACCTAAGGCCCCTGTATCTCCCATCATTGCTAGCCCATCTTCATTACTCCATTTTATTCCAGCACAGTTTCTTCCTGTCTTCAGAATTAGAGGGCCAGATTCTCAGCTGGTGTTAAATCAGTGCAACTATTGAAGTCATTGGGGCTATGTTAATTTACACTGTCTGAAGAACTAGCCCAGATAATTAAAGTCTGTATCAGCCATGTGTCTATACATATGTTCTAGCCCCTGAACGTATATATAAAAATGATACTTAACAGCAGTGGAACAAGTCCCAAACTGCTAAGCAAGGACCCTGGCATTGCATAGTTAATTAGATGGAAGCAAAGTTGAGGGGCCCTTGCTGGCCCCATCACTTTGTCTGCTCTTGCTATCCTCTTCTTAAATTGCTCCAGTCAAAGATATTACCTTACTACCTTGTCTCTCTAATATCCTGGGACCAACGTGGCTACAACAATACTGCATCCTAGAGCTTTTGTCTCTTTCCACATTATGAATTCCTGACTTTGGTCCGTTCTTAGGTTCAGTCTTCATAGGTGTCTTCTTGGATCGTCTGTGTTGCTGGTCGTTGGGCTGTGTGAAAGGTGATGGCGATGTGTCCTTTCTTCTGGTACTTTCTGCAAATAACCTGGCATGCCCCGCAATCCTTCTCAGCATGTGTAGTTTGTACACAATGGTCACATAGAAATTCTTTATGTTCCCTGTTCCTCTGTCTCACTGATTCAGGAGGTGAACTTTCTCAGCTCCCACTAAATTCCAGAGAATCCTTCTCTACAGTTTGCATGGCAATAGCTATTTCAACAGCCTTCTTGAATGTAAGTGCTGATACAGTCGGTAATATCTTTCAGATCTGCTCATTACATAATCCAGAGAAGCAGTTCTCAAACTATGGAGTGGGCCTCCCGAGGGAGGCATGGGAATGTGTCAAGAGAGGTGTGAGCTGCGGTTTTTGTTGTTGTTGTTTTTTAAGAGCTCTGGCTGTCAGCCCCAGGTGGCTGGAGCTTGTGCAGAAGGGCCGTGCACACCCAGGAGGCGGGGATAAAGGGCACAGCCAGAGCCCTTCCACCCAGGCTCAGGCTCCCCTTCCCAACTTCCGTCAATCCCTCACCTGGAGACAGTCTGGGCTAGGGCTCTCCTTCCCTCCCTCAATCCCTCACCAGGAGGCAGCTCGGGTTCTCCTTCCCACCCTCACCCAGTTCCTCACCTGGAGGCGGCGGGATTCTGGCTGTCAGCCCCGGGGTGTCAGCAGCAGTGCAGAAGTAAGGGTGGCAAAATCACTTTTCACATTGCCACACTCACTTCTGTGCTGCTGCTGGCGCGATGCTTCCTTCAGAGCTGGGTCCCTGGCCAGCAGCCTCTGCTCTCTGCTCTGCCTTCAGAGCTGCGTGGCAGTATATGTACTTGGGAGGAGGGGGGTAAATGGATACAGACACAAAGAAGGGAAGCCCAATCAAATAAGTTTGAGAACCATTGACACAGAGACAAATTGGTCATGCAGGGCATCACTTAATGTTGCTCACTAAGGAGGAGGTAAACAGAATTTCTAGTGCTGCTCAAGACACTAAATCAGAATTTTAGATTGTATGGTAAAGTAGCATTAGACTCGTAAAATGAACTTCAGACAACTAAATACACCACTGTAGTGTACAGGGCAAACTAATGAGAAGGAATCTCGTAATTCCTAAGTAATGCACCTGAACTGACAGTGCTCTGACAATTTCCTTAGAGTAGCAACGATCTGTGCTACTGAATTTCCACTTCCCTGATGTCGCTGATGGAACCAATATCATTCTGCTATCGTTGATGGAGTAGGAAAAATATGTTCCTGCATTACTGTAGTAATTGCAGCGAATGTGGCAGTTCCAGGGACAGTTGAAGACAACAGGTCATGCTGCAGTCTGTATGCCTTTGGACCATCACTGTCAGCATGGTTGAAACTCTTTGTCCATCTGGAATGATGTTACAAGCTACATTTGCTCAAAAAATCCAAGGTACACCACCCATAATTTGCAGTTTTCGTTGAACTCACCAACATTGCCAATAAAAGTTTCTCTGCTCTCCTGTTGGACATTGTGCTCTCCCAGATGTCTCCACTGCCGCAGGTAACTGTTTGTTTTTTCCTTCACTGATACCTTCCTCATCTGTCCAAGTTCTTTGTCAAAAACTTTGGGATATTTGTCCAATATTTCTTGACGATTTTGAGATGCTTCTGTGTTTGCCTTGATCTCGCTTCAATTCACCTTGAGCTTCTCAAGCCCAGATCTGCCAAATAATGGTGGATATTTGCTTCAGTCACATACAAGGGTAAAATGACTGATTGTCCATCTAGTTGAACTTTCACCTGGAGTATCCATTTTGAGACTTTTTTCTCTGGTATAAGTCTTCAAAACCATGGATGTGTCTTCCAGAGGGACTTGTGACAAAGTCTGGTGATAGGTAGATGCACAAATCAGCGAGATTGCAGCTCCAGTATCAAGCTCTATTCTTGTAGGAATACCTTCAATCAATGCTGTGACTCCAGCTTCCGATAACAAGGTTAGTGCTGGGTCTTGGTCAGTGTCATTAGAGCTCTTAGAGATAGCTCCAGGCTAGACCCTCAGCCTCCCTGACAAGTACTGACTACCTGGATTTGTTCAAGAAGAAAAATGCAGACTCACTCCCACACAGAGAGACTACGACTGCCCAGTGGACCTCCAGCCCAGGGCAAAGGTGCCCCATGGATGGATATACTCCATGTCTGAGCCAGAGCTGGAGGCACTACGTTGGTATATCCAGGAAAGCATCTCCAAAGGCTTCTTTCTGTGAACCACCTCTGCCTACATTTTGCCTGTGTCTGCTTTTCTGTGCCTGGCTCCTTTAATCTCCCACTGGGAGAAAACTTGGTGTGCCTATCATCCAGTCCCCAGTCTAAAGGAGACTTGAATTCACAACCTATAGTCCCAAATGCAGCACTGCTGTTGACTGAGTCATAGTGCAACCTAGCTAATATAGTTTAGTGCAATGATATAAACTTGTAGCTGCCATCAGCAAAAGCACATTGCCCTTCTAACAATACTAGTACAGTCATTGAAACCAATGAAATTTCTTCTTGAAGTAAAGTGGAAATATTTCTTGTTTTTCAGACAGAAGCAGGTTGACTGAGTCAACTGTACATTTTCCCTCGTATAGTATAGCATGGCCTTTTAAAATGGATTAGGTTTTTTTCTGTAACCACTGTCCAGTCTAAGTAGTTTAGCAGTCTTAAACTTTTGATGGCCCTTTTAGTTTTAGTATAATAGCATGTAAGACAGATCACAGTCACACTTTCAGAGATGTGTAATAGATCTGCTGGTAAAAATATTTCATATGTGCACCAAAAAAAGCACTTATTATCTGATAGCCTTTTAAACAATATTGCGATGAAAGATCTACATTTAAAAATGGCTAACATTTATCAACATGTCAAAATCAGTGTAGGACTTTTTTTCAATTCGTATATTGATGACAGATAATGTCTGTTAGGACTAATATATATTCCAAATGCCGTTTTTTCCCCCCTAGCGTGAATGACTGTGCTGGTGATTGAAGTATGAGCTGGCACTTACTGAGGAGATTATATTAAATTAGCTTGTAGGCATTATATTTTCAGTTTCAGTAAATCTAATAAAAACACTCTTCATTCCTTAGTGATTTCTGGTTCATGCTAAATCTTAGAAAACCTATTTGCATGGAACTGGTTGTTACTAAGCCTAGCTAGTAGGTTACAGTACTTTATCTCTATCTTTGGGAGCTTCCTTCTTAAATTTTAAGAACTACTTCATCCATGTGTGTTCATATGTTTATGCTCTAGTTCAGCAAGGTACTTAACAATGTGCCTAATGTTAAGTACATGAGTCCATGGGACCACTGATGTGCTTAAAGTTAGGCATGTGCTTAAATTCCTAGCTGAATCAGGGTATCTGTCAGTTAAGGTGACCATGTGTGGAAAATCGGGACGGGGGTTGGGGATAATAGGCGCCTATATAAGACAAAGCCTCAAATATTGGGACTGCCCCTATAAAATTGGTACGTCTGGTCACCCTACAGTCAGTACATTGTAGGATAACAATTACTACATTCAGTTGGGGGAGGCTTTGATGTATCGTATATAGTTTGCCTAGCAAATACTGGGGGAATTGGCTCTTTTTAAAAAAAAGAGTTTAAATATTTTCAAGTTAAACTCTGTTTTTTCCAAATGTGCCAGATATGCAAAGTCATAGAAAGTTGGATAAAGACACAGAGTTCTATTGTTTTATAGGAAAGAAATATGCAAGCCTAAACAAATGATAAAGGATGTGAAATCAAAGAACTCAGGCCAGAATACATAGTCACTCTTGAATGATGCTAATGTTCCCTCCTCTGATTATTGCCTTTAGATTTTATTGTGACATTCATCTGAGGCAGTGACACTGTTACAGCCCATGGTAGTGATTATTAGATAAAGGTTGCAATTGTGTACTTATTTTCGCCTTAGAAAAGGCTCTGATTGTTAAAACATTCTCTGAAGAAGCTGTTTCAGGCCCTTTCTACTATGCTAGACTTCATCCCTGGTGATTAGCAGCCTCTTTCCTTTGAAGATTTAGTGCAAGAAAACTATACTTCTGTGACCTTTCACTTATCTTCTGAACTCAAAGAAAATTCTTGTTTGCCACAATAGCAGCAACACACATGCTGACTTGAGGGAAGGAAAACAACTTTCTAAAACTAAAAGGTATACATGGAAAAAGAAAGTAGTTCTAATTCCTCATCTCCTCATTAGTTATTAATACTTCATTTTCCCCCTCCACCATACAATCACTTTTTCAGGCACTTGTCATTTAGATTGTGTACCTGTGATAATTTTTTACTTCAGAATATTTTGTTAGAAGGCAGGATGGTATTGTGGTTAAGGCATTGGCCTGAGACTTTAGAAATCTGTTTTCCATTCCCAGTTCTTGGGCAAGTCACCAAATTTCTCTGTGCCTCAGTTTTCCATATTTTACTTCTCTTCCACTCCTTCTCTTCCTTGTCTATTTAGATTGCAAAATTTTGGGGGCAAAGTATCCTGTCTTATCACCTGTATAGCAAACTGGGGTCACAGTCTGAATTATGTCCCTCTGTAATACAAATAATAACGATCAGTCACAGACTTTCACTGAAATAGCATTCTGAGAAAGGTAGTTCACAAAGATACTTACAGTGCTTATACGTGCACAGCTTGAAAAACTCCACAAGACTCCTTGTGAGTTTGTATAGAGACCCTTAAAAGTTAACAATCTGAAGCTGTGGATGCCTTAAACTCCACAGGTAAAATCCTGGCCCCACTGAAGGAAAATGGTAACATTCCCATTGACTTCACAGGGGCCAGGAATTTGGCCCATAACCAGTGAAGTAATGGAGGGGACTTGTTAGAATCCCTGGTTAAAATTGTTCTACTCAACTGGTTAAAAGGTAGGGATGATTTATCTCCCTTGGTGGAGTTTGCACTATCTCTGCTAAATCTTGCCACAGATCACTCCTATCTAGTACTCCATACTACATGTAAGTACCTTTCAAGGGTAACTAGAGAGCTCCACATTTTCTTGGTTTTGGAAAGTCCTTGCTCAAGGGAGAATACTCACAGATAATGTTCTTATGCTGCTGAGGGCTTCTTAGTAGAATGAAGCTACAAAATACTATGTATAGTGGATCCTCTTTCCTGGTCAGATTCAGTTGTCTATGAAAGACACTTAAATTAAATTGGGAAAGTCTTGGTTCCCATCCCCAACACCTAAAATTGTTTTCATCTTAATTTTTCTCATCTAGGCTTTTGACTACAATGGATTTCTCTTTATTTGTTCTATTTCTCTCATCTTCTGCAATCTTTAAATGCTCCACAGTTACTGAATGGTTTATATGTTGCTATCCAGATTATCTAGTTTGGGTTCCAGAGAGCCAGTGAATTCCTATTGTTGATTGCTTTTCTTAACAAATGGTTAATAAAGGTCTCAAAATTAACTGGCTGCTTCCTGACATTATAACTGAAGTAGAACTACTATTTTGGGAGGCAATACCTCTGGGAGGGACGTGGTGCAGGTAATGTATGCAGTGTTGTTGTAGCCATATTGGATCCAGGATATTGGCGAGACAAGATGGGTGAGGTACTGCTACCATGATCAACACCCCCCACTACACACCTTTCAAGATCCACGGGTTCCACAAATGCCTCTCAAAACATGTGGTGTACCTCGTCCAGTGCACTAAATGCCCCAACAGCAACTGTGTGGGTGAAACCAGACAGTCATTACACTCCTGAATAAACTCACATACGAAAATATTAAAAGACAAAACCACCACATCACCTGTGGGTGAACGCTTTTCACAAAGCGATCACTCTATATCTGACCTATCAGTCCTCATCCTCAAAGGAAACCTGCCCTACACTTTCAAAAGTTAAGCCTGGGAGCTTAAATTCATAACTTTGTTAGATACTAAAAATCATGGACTGAATAGAGACACTGGATTTATGGCTTATTACAACAATCTGGTTGGGGCACTGTCTATACTGGGGCTTTACAGCGCTGAAACTTGCAGCGCTCAGGGGTGTGTTTTTTCACACCCCTGAGCGAGAAAGTTGCAGTGCTGTAAAGTGCCAGTATAGACAAGCCCTTAGTTTCTCAGAGCTAAAGAAGAGCTCTGTGTAAGCTTGAAAGCTCATCTCTCTCACCAACAGAAGTTGGACCAATCAAAGATATTACCTCGTCCATCTTGTCCCTCACAGAACAGGTAAGACAGAAGAACCAAAAAGAAACCAAATGTTTTAAAGGAAGTTACACAGCTTGTGGATTCATCTCATCCAATTTGGTGAAACATTTGATTTGTACATACCGACTGCTGTCAGTTACAGTAATGTAAATCTGAAATGACTACACTGTCTTCAGAATATGGCCCTTTGAATCTTCCATATGTGTCTCTGTGTAACATTTCTCAATACAGAGAAAATTCAATTGACTTCAGTGGAATTACTCTGGGTTTACACCAGAATTTGGCAAAGGAAATAAAAGCCAAGGCCAGTAGTATTAACTGCCTGTACCGAACTATGTTATCATGGGACTAATCCCATGAAGATATTAGGTCTGTTCAGCGTAGCTATATTATGTGTTGTTGCTTTTATTGTCCTATTATAATGGGCTTTGACTACACTAGCACTTTTGTCGGCAAAACTTTTGTTGGTCGTGGTGTAAAAAAGACACCCCCCCGCAACCAACATAAATTTCACCGACAAAAGCGCCGGTGTGGACAGTGCTATGTTGGCGAGAGATGCTCTCCCGTCAACATAGCTACCGCCACTCATTGGGGGTCGTTTAATTATGCTGGCGGGAGAGCTCTCTCCCATGGGCATAGCATGGCTACCTGGGAGACCTTACAGCGGTGCAGTTGCAGCGGTACAGTTGTGCTGCTGTAAGGTCCATAGTGTAGACATAGCCTTAGAAACTATTCATGAAAAACAATTGATTTAAACACTTTCTAGAAATAATCAAAATTCAGATAATTATTACAAATTAGTTTAACAAATTGTAAGTAATTTATGTAAATTAGATTTTTATTCAGTTACTGCTTCTACACTGCTGTTCTATGACAAAAATAAGCTTTTATCCACTTAAAATGTTCTAAAAATGTTATTAAAATATCTGTTCTTCCTCAGATTTTCACATTCCCTTTTTGTGTTCCTTTTTACATCCCATAGTTTCTTGAGGGGTAATCTACTGCAATGTCTTTCTTCCTAAAGATTACAGCAGGCTGCAGACCCTCTGTAGTTTAAACAAAGGCAATACTTTAGCAGCTTTTCTGATTGAAACAAAGCAGGGGGAAAGAAAATGCCCTGACACTGGTACTGGGGTGAGAGGTTAGAGTGTAGGAAGAGCATGAACTTCTCTTCAGACTTTATTGATGCACATAGCAGAGATAAATGGAGAGCAGTTATTGTCCCACAACAGATGTACTGTGTGTTAAAGCCTTTATCAACTCAACAATCTTTGTATTAATGAAGTGGGATAAAGAATTTGCTCTGTGAAAAGTGACACAAGTCCTACGCTTTTTCCTACAACTTTAATAAATTCCTTACTTGATTTTCTTTTATTGCACTGCCCCTATTATTAGATGCCAAAAAATTCACAGGATTTGGCAGTCTTTTGCTATCATGTGGCAGCCCCCTTCTACGCTCAATTAGATGTGTTTTGGGTTTACATTGTGTATCTCCTTTCTACATGTCTGAGTCAGTGGGTTCTTTTTATCCTGAGCATGCTGAAGCATTGCCAGAAAACTGCAGCTAGGGCTGTAAAGAGCTCTCTAGGCCTGGTGTTTAGGCCCCAGAACAACTCTGACAACAAGGTGCAATAAAACAATAAATAATGTGTCCTTTTCTTCCCATTTTGCATAACTAGAGCTAGAACATGGGGCTTATGTAGTAAGGGATTTTATTGTCTTGCCAACCTTGAACAACACTTTAATACTGAGAAATCTAACTGTTGAAGTTTTAAGTCAGGAAGTATCATGCTCTGGTATTGTAAGGGAGCCTAAAATCAGCTTTTTCTCTGGATCATTCATATAGAATAATTTGATTCCTCAGAACACAGCAGGAAATCACTCCTGTGAACTCCGAAACTTTAGAATGCGGGACATAGACTCTCACAGTATTTTTTTTTTTAATGAAAAGACTTTAAAAGATTTGAGGAAATGGCTTATTTGGGGAAATCATTTATAGTGATAGGAGAACCTTAAAAGGTTCAGGTTTGGTTTAGATAAGAACTCAAAGGTTCAAATACTTATCCAAACAGGGATAGAATGAATCCTTGATTCAGATTGGATTAATAGTTGAATCCAACCTTGTAGTTTGGTTCTTATTTGTTCCAGTCTGTGACAGAGGCCTAGTCACTGGTCACTGACATTGCTGCAGTACAGAGAAGGCCGAAAGCTTAATTGGAGCCAGTCAGCCTGTTTCTAGTGGGGATTACTACTCAGTGGGTGGCTAAAGAAGTGCCCTGTGACATATGGGGGCTTGTCCAGGATTGTGATGGGGTTTACAGGCCCCTCATTAAGACTACAGGAGTGATGGAGCAGTACTGGATCAAGAAGGTCCCACTCCTTAGCAGCTGCAGAGCATACTCCAAATGGAGGACTGGCTTAAAAAGGGACTCTGGAAAGCAAGCTGGGGGAGTGTGAAGGAGAGGCTGTCTGCAGAAAAGAAGCCAGTTATCTTCTGGAACAGTGAAATCCACAGGGGAAGGGCCTTCTTTGACTAGGGTATGGCCAGGCACCGGATTCCTTTTTCCCTCCCCTTCCCCTTGATGAGGGGAATCATTGGGTACTAAGAAGGGAGCTGGGAAGCCCCAAATGATTATCTGAATTGTTGAGACTGCTTGAGGAACCCTGGGAGGGAAGCAGAGTGCTGTGGCCACACCCCAAACTCCTGGGAGATAGGAAGTGGCCCAGGAGAGGCTGGTCTAGGGTACGAGCTAGAGGAGCTGGGATGCTCTTCACCCCTTTCTCTTGGCCCTGGACCACGACACAGTGGAGAGGGAAAGCCTGGGTCCCCCATCCTTCCCTCTACCCCTTGTTTGCCCAGGGGGAATCAGTAGAAGGGCAGACTAACTTGGCTGCCGGCTCAGATTGCCCAACAATACTTCCCTGGGACTTTGGGGACTATTGAGCTGTGGCAAGCCTGCTGGTCCCTAAATTAATCCATTCCCGGGATCTTAACTCTCTCAGTCGAGGCTTCAGAGGTGACCTCTCTGGGTGCAATGGGGGAGATCCTCTGCTGGCTGGTGGAGCCTGACAGTGGAGAAATATGATCAAAAATTTAGAGCAGCTAGGTGGAACAGTGGGATATATTTCCAGGCTTTTGTGCAAAAATTATCTGACTAGCCAATTGGTAGTTGAAGCCAGATAGACAGGACATAGAGGCCCTAATGGACTCAATTATTCTCAGTTTACCCAGAATCTCCCTGAGGGCTATAAGAGTTTGGGTCAGAAGGCATCAGCTGGAATTGCTAGACGCTGCTGTAAAACTAATGGAGGCATATGTGGAAGCAGACTTTCCATGGAAAGAGCTCTTCCCCCACAAATAGGGAGTGGGGAAAGAAAGGTGAAGAACCTCATTCATCGAAGCCCAGGTAGCGGATGCAAGAGGTGAACAAGGGTGTCCTAGTGCCTGCTCAGTTGTTTGTTACCAGTGTGCTGGCAAAGGACATACAATGAAAGACTGCCCATAAATGGACTGTGGGTTTGCGGAGTTCTGTGGGTGGACAGGTGTAAAAGGTGGGCCTGGGATAAAGTAGGCTGGAGAACCACAAGGGATGTGGTGGATTCGGCAGTTATATCTTCCTTTGTACAGAGTACCTTAGTTAGATGGCAGTAGTAACAGAAAGGGTGACAATAACAATCCACTGTATACATGGAGGGGAAAGAATACTTACCCTATGGCGCAGTCATTCCATTGGAAGTGGAAGGAAAGTTTAAGTTGTGGAGAGTGGGTGTGGTAAAGTTGTGCCCTATGCAGTGATGACAGGAACTTATGGTGCTCCATTTCCCTTATGTAAAAATAACAGAGGACACAGAGACACCCAATGGTGGGGTCTGCTTTAAGTAATCTCAAGAGCAGAGCCTCCAGGTAATCCTCCAGGTGCACTGTTTAAAGACCCTAGACATATTGCAACAAGCTCGAAGTCGACACGCTGGAGGACTTGGGGAAGGAGGGAAGAGGTTCTCGAGAGGGGGGCAGTGGATCTGGGAGTGAAAGATCAGACACACCTAGCAGAGAAGAGGCTTGGCCAACTGCCCAAAGGAACAAGCCATTGGCAAGGCCCGGGATGAAAGGTGTACCAAGGAGGGAGAGAAGGGTCCTGATAATGGGATCCTGGGGGTTGAACTTATCCAGATAGTCCTAAGCCTGTGGCAAGATAAGTCAGGGGAAGAGGAGGGATCCCAATACTGAGGCACTGGATGGGCAATTTATTCAAATAGATACAAGCCAGAGGCAAGAGAAACCAGAGATCAGGTCTGTGAGGAGTGATTGGTGAGAACAACTTGTCTTCTGGTCCCTACTGGAAGCAAAGAGGCACACAAAAATGAAAAAATAATAAGAGTTTCAAATGTCAAAAAGATTTGGTTTTGGTTCACGTGTCATTTTTGAGGGAAAGTCTTAGGTGGGAGGATTTTTTAAATTTTATTTAAAATGGCTTGCTCTTCCCCAACCTATGTCTCTTGAGGGTATATACACCTCTTTCCATCTGTACAAATTCAATTGCTAACAATACTTACAGCCATGTCATCCATTGACTAGTATGTTTGGACCAAATGTACCAGATACACCTGACCCTCCCCTGAGTTTGAATCTTTTTAAAGGAAAATCTGAATATAATTTCTTATAGAGAAATACTGAGCCATTGATGAAGAAAACCTAAACTCAAAATTGGTGCTATAATATGAAATATGATAACTCGGAATATTCAAATTTTATCTAGATCCTCCCATTATTTGAATAACCAAAAAATCCTATTCCATACATATTATACCCTAGCCAGGCTATGTACTGTGGAAATTAGTGTTTCAGATCTATTTTTGAGATGTTAGTGTCCTAGAAGCTCAATTTTACTCAGCTGTGGGTATCCCATAATGATAGGGTTTTAGTGGGTAGGAACACAACAAAATTATTTTTCTCCTTTAATACATATGTCTCTTTTAATCATCCTGGTTAACATGGAATATACAGAACTCCCCAGGGCTTATGGTCCCTTACAAACAATGTCTTCCCTATACTTCTGTGATGGCCAAGAAATTTTAAATTTTGGCAGTGAAAGTAGATTGTTTTATTTGAGGGCCAAATCCTACGAGGTGTTGAGAGCTCTGAACTCTGACCACAGTTAATGGAATGAGGGAACTCTGCTTCATGCAGGATCGGTTCCAGAGTAACTGCTCTGGAAACTCAGAAAAGAGAACCTACAAGAGATACAGACACAGATCCTAATCTCAATTACATCAGTATAAATCTAGACTCCTTCGACTTCATTTTTACAACACCATAACTGAAATCAGAATCTGTCCCACAAACTGTAAATATTTGAAAACATATGGTCTTTATTGTTTTTTTCTTTTGTTTACAGCTAGGACACAAGATGAGTAACTTAAGTTTCTAGGAAACAGAAGCTGGAAGAGATGCTGTATCATAGTCTACTTAGATTGTAAAATCTCTGGGGCAGGGACTGTCTTTTTTGTTCTGTGTTTGTACAAGCGCCTTGCATGAGCGGCGGGTATCGTAGGCAGGGGGGAGGGTGTGCCTCCCCAAACAGCCTGGCGTGGCCCTACCCATGCTTTGCCCCCAGTTCCTGGCACTCTGCCCTGGCCCAGGCTGGCTGGGGCTGGGGTTGGCTGGCCTGCCTCCTGCAGGGACTCGGAGTGGCTGGCACCGGGTCACCTGCTTGGACCGCGCCGCCCAGCATCCTGGCGCACCGGGGCTGGGAGCACTGTGTCCGCACAGCCTGGGGCTGGGGCTGAGGGCTGTGGCAGGGGTGCTTTGGGCTCCTGTGGGGGAGGGGGGCACAAGGAGGAGGGAGGGCCTCAAGCACAAGGGCAGAGGCCAGGGGCTAGCCTCCCCCAACAGCCAGGTCACCAGCCGCCCATGGCGTCTTGTACAATGGGGTCCTGATTGATGACTGGTGCTCCTATGCACTAAAATGACACAAATAAATAATAATTTGCTCATGATACACATCTGATGAAATCATCTGAGGAAAAAGGATCAACGCATCCCTATGAAAGAGATGAAAGCCTTCAGTATTTTACTTGTACCATTAAAAATGGTTGGGTTTGCTCATACATGAACCTGTTTAAATTACAGTATGGTATTTGAAAGTATACAAAATCAATAGTCCTATGAAATATACAAATACACTTTTTTTACAGTTGTGGTCCTGACAGTCCCTGCCCCAGAGATTTTACAATCTAAGTAGACTATGATACAGCATCTCTTCCAGCTTCGGTTTCCTAGAAACTTAAGTTACCCATCTTGTGTCCTAGCTGTGTACAGTGCTTATTGCAATAAGTAGCCCAAGTGAGTTTATGAAGTTACTTGAAGTCCAGGGGACTATTCATTATAGCAAATGCTTGCAGGATCAGTCCCTGTATTTGTTGTTTTAAGGGGAGAGCATTACCTTGAGTGGAATCAGCGAAGGTTATTACAAAGATCATATTTCAAAGGGATCACTTCAAAACAAGTAAGGTATAAAGACAAGAGTAAAGTATGTAGATTAAACCTTTGATCCACTATGCAGGTGAAAGGCTGTTGAGGTTTGGTATAAGTAAGTTACTAAATACGAGGATCAAATGACAAGATTTTGAAAGTACTTAATTTTTATTAAGTCAACACTGAGGGAAAGCACAAAGACAAAATCTAGTTTGCTGACCCATAGCACCTAGGGCCTGACTTATTTATTTATTTATTTTTAAACAACCTCCAATTTTGCAGGTGATAATGCTAAGGCCTGACTCTTCATTGTCTTGCACCTAGCATAGTCACTTATGCAAAGTGGGTGTGAATTTCTATCAAATCAGAATGGTAGCATTTTATACATTCTTTGAAGTGATGTAGATACAAAGCTGGAAAGGCAGTGCAGAATGGACAGCATAACTAATTGATTATGCCCACAAATCCGTTAGACCTCTGAATGCTATTTAAATTCATAATTAATTGAACCTTTAAAACTGGAGGCACGTTTGGAGCCCCTTTAAAGATGGTGGTTGTAAATATAAGAATCTATATGACTAGGTATTCTATATGCATCATAGACATTTTTGAGACCCAGAATGTCAATTTTTAAACAAAAATGCAACCAAGATATTTGTCATCTTGCTAATTGCCTGCAAAATCTCAAGTTTAAAAAGTTTCAAACTGAAGCTGCTGTAGCCTTCAAAAACAGAAGGAAAAGGATTTTTTATTGAACTCTTCTAGCTTAAAAACAGATTTATTTAATTGGAAAGAGAAATTATTAGCTGAAATCTAGTTTGGCTTCTTTGTTGCTCAAAGATTTGCTCTTAGATGTGTTTTGCATTGCACTGTGCTCCATTAAATGTTGTTATCAAGAGAGAACTCCTCTCTTTAGTGCACTAGTGGTTTGTTTTAATGGAGTAATTAAATGAAATGTAGTGCATTGTAGTAAAGAGCCAGGGTGTTGCACAGTTACCTTTTATACACTGGTGATAAAGAGGATTCAGTGTACTACAGGAATAAGCCCAAAAAGCCCCATGAAAATAACCACTGGATTTCTGTAAGTGCCCAAAGTCCTAACAAATGTGGGATTTTCCACTTCTAACAGTCCTGGTTATTTTCAAATTGACTGCCAGAGAATGAGCCACCAAGTCACATAGAAAAAGTAGTATTAAGAAGGAGAACAGCGCCAACAATGTATATGTTCCTATTCCCCTGTGGAAATTCCTTAAGTGCAGTTCCACACAAAGTGGGCTCTGTGGGAATATGATTTGCGTGTTGGAGTGAAGAGAGGTGCAGATGGGAAGCAGCCACTGTTCATGGTCCCTGTGCATATCTGTTAATGCATTTCTAGCAAAAAGAATGCATAACAATAAAAAGATTCATGGATTAACACAGACTTGTAAGTTTTATAGTAAAATCAACACTGGCCTGCTGATACTTTACTGAATAAATGCAATGTCTGACCTGAAAGAGTTTATACTCTTCTAAGGTGAAATATCATGAATCCATTTAATGTTTAAAATACAAATAATTTCCTCTTGAGAAGTACTTTCAGTAACATTTTTGTTCGTCTTGCTAAGGTTTACTGTGGCTAGAAGTTTAAAATCTAAAAAGAACGTTCGTGCATTGCTAAGAGCTGTGAAATAATCATGGTTAACCTCTGTTTAATTAAACATAACTTGATTGTAAAAGTCAGGAAACAGACAACAAAATGGTACAATTGGCTGCTAATTCAAGTACATTTTAATAGATAGTAGGTGATCTGCAGTATGTCTAAACCTATTATCTGAGTGCATATCAAAGGACCTTCAAGGAACCCAAGTAGAAGAGCAAACCTAAACAATATCAGGAAATTGAAGGGCTGTTGTTTAATTATCAGATTTTCCATCAACTTAAATTAAACAGACTCCAAAGATGCACAGCCAAAAAAAGTAGATTCTTTTTGTTTAGATAATATTTCATGATAGAAACTTCCTATCTAGGTCACAAATCATCTTTCATTTCTTTGAATCTCAGAGCAAAACCATTCAACAATGTTTAGAGACTAATGTGAAACACATTGAGGGCAAAACCTACATTTCTTTAGTGTGAGTAGGAGTTATATAGGCATTTAGATAGGATGGGACTCTGAATTAAAACAAACAGAGTGTATCCCATGTCATTTCCTTGATTTATTCAGACCCTATTATTGTTTCATGTTGTCACTTAGAAAGGTTAATTGCATGGCTGGTGAAGTGGAAAATTTAAATTGAATGCTACCAAGATATGTGACATTAATAGTACAGTGATCACACTAAAATGCTTTCCAATTTTACCTTATATTCTATTACTTCAGTATATGCTTAGCACAGGGAATACTTTAGCAATACTGCAGGTACTGAGCTAACGTTTAGATATCAGACAACCAAAGCATTTTAACTGTGCTCACTGATAATTAATTACAACATCCTTCAGTATGTATTTCTGTGGCTTCTGATGTGAGACTGCGCTACCTGGTAAATAACAACGGGCGTTACTTTTTCCATGAGTGAGGGGATTTTGGCTCGGGCAGGAGCTAGTCTGGCATGATGGGAGAAGTTCTAGCCCCCTAGCCAATTTCAGCCCTGCCCATGGAAAAGCTTGTTCTGATTGGCTGGCTGCATCCCCCAATTGCCTACCTTCTGGAGAAGAGCAGCCAATCTAAGCTGCTGTAGGAAGCAGGCTGAGCTCTCCCGCTCTCTGCAGCAACCCAACCCAATTCTCACAGGAGGGGAGGAGGAAACAGAAAGTGCAGGGTGGCCCCGCTTCCCCTTTCGCGCTAAGGAGCCTCCTTTTTCAGGGCCGGCTCCAGGCACCAGCCGAGCAAGCTTGTGCTTGGGGCGGCAGATTCCAAGGGGCGGCATTCCGGACGCCCTTTTTTTTCTTTCTTTTTGGTTTGCCGCTCTGGCCGCCCTGTAGGGGGCGGTGGCACGGAGGAGGGGAGTGCCCTGCAGCAAACTCGGCGGGGCAGCCCCCGTCCTTCCCTCCCAGCCGACCGGAGCGGCGTGGAGCCCTCCTGGCAGGCAGCGCGGCGGGAGGGGCCGCATGGCGAGTGCCCTGCTGAAGCCCTGGCCGCTCCCCTTCTCTCTCTCACCCGCTCCCTTCCCCTCGGCCCCGCTAGACCGGGCGTGCACTCCGCTGCACATCTGCAGCAGAGGGAGTCCCCCTGGCTCCGGCTGCCCTGCAGGGTTTTTTTTTCCTGCTTTGCTGCTCCGGCGCCCCGCAGATTTGTGTGTGTGTGTGCTTTGCCGCTCTGGCCGCCCCGCAGGTGTTTTGTGAGTGTGTGTGTGTGCTTTGCCGCTCCGGCCGCCCCGCAGGTGTTTTGTGTGTGTGTGTGTGCACTTTGCCGCTCTGGCCGCCCCGCAAATGTTTTTTGTTTTTTTTCTGCTTGGGGCGGCAAAAAAGCCAGAGCCGGCCCTGCTCCTGTTGCCCACCTGCTTCTCCCCCCTCCCCTTTCCTTCTAGTAACAAATGCCTGCGAAGGGGCAAGAGGGTGAAGAGAACCCTTGGAGCTGCCCACCTGTCCTAGGAGAGGGAGAAGGGACCTCACTGCAACTTCCCCCCATCCCCAGGTCAGGGAGAGGGGGTGAAGAACCCCTGGATCTGCAGGAGCAGAGATGAGTTGGGAGGTAAGGGGCCAGAACTGATGCAGGCAGAGAATTGACCTAGGGTCTGGGAGGGCAGAACTGATGGGAAGCTGGGGGCTGGGCAGATGTGGGGGTGGGGGACAGGCAGAATTAATTGCTTGGCAAGGGATGGGCAGATGGCAGAGTGAGACCTCCTGCAGCAAGGGCCCGAATCATTTAAATAAATTGGGGTGTGTTGGCAAAGCTGATTGTCTCACACACTGAGCATGGGCAGGGGGAGTTCAAAAAACACAGTATAGTCTTTTTTTAAAAAAAATCATGTTTCGGGACAAATCTCATAATTTTAGGCGGGGTCTGACTTACGATTTTTGAATCTTTGCTGCTGGCAATATTGCAGCAACCTAGGAATGTGGCAATCATATCTTTATAAAAATTCCTTTATAGAGGAGAAACTTAAAGGAGAGTTAGCTAGAAGCAGAGATTTGCGATCCTGATCTGTAGGAGAAGGCTTTGCTCCACCATTCCATGGGGAGTTGGAAATGGCAGCATTTAAGTCTACACTGTAGTAGATAAAGAATTACAGATTGGGAGCGGAAACCTGCAGAGCAGGGAAGGTAAGCAGAGGCCAGAGGGAGGAGGCTACACTTCAAGAGTAGAAGGGGTTAGGAGAGTTGATATCTGTCTTGCCTCAGGGAGTCCTGCTACAGCAAGATGATGCCAGCGATCCCTTCCTATCATCTCCCAAAAGATCAGCAAAAGGCAGGCCCAAGATGGAGCCCAAGCAAATCCTCTCAAATTGCGGTATTGCAGGGTGGTTTTTTAGATATTGTAATCACTATTACATTTGAACACTATATGTGTATTTTCTTTGTATGATTGGGCCTGCTCCTATGCCCACTGAAATCAATGGGAGTTTTGCCCCCTTTAATTCAGTGGGAGCAGGATCAAACTGGTGAAAGTAGGTTATTGCAGTTTTGTGCTAGGTTTTTCAGTCAGTAATGATGAACACTGGAGCTACGTAAATCTTATTTTTGTTTTGTGATCTTGTTAAACTGAAATTTTCTGTTCACATACGCTGTTGTGATGCCTCGTTATCCCCTTCTCCAGGCCAGGTTCCTGGCTAGACTTCATCTCCTATGACATATATGCTCCTCTTCTTGGCCTTGCCACCTAACAGGAGACGTTGTCTAGGGAACAAGAATGAGGAGTACTTGTGGCACCTTAGAGACTAACAAATTTATTTAAGCATAAGCTTTCGTGGGCTACAACCCACGTCATCAGATGCATGCAGTGGAAAATACAGTAGGAAGATATATATACACAGAGAACATGAAAAAATGGGTGTTGCCATACCAACTCTAACGAGTGTAATCAGTTAAGGTGGGCTATTGTCAGCAGGAGGGAAAAAAAGCCTTTGTAGTGATAATCAGGATGGCTCATTTCCAACAATTGACAAGAAGGTGTGAGTAACAGTAGGGGGAGTGTAATGACCCATCCACTCCCAGTCTTTATTCAAGCCTAATTTAATGGTGTCTAGTTTGCAAATTAATTCCAATTCAGCAGTTTCTCGTTAGTCTGATTTTGAAGTTTTTTTGTTGTAGTATTGCCACTTTTACACAACTTATAAAGAAGAATGGGGCAATGAGACACCAGAACTACAGTTCCCATGATGCACCACAGTAGCATTTCTGCATCTCACTTTTTCATTTGTGGCAGAAAGCAAAACACTTTTCAGTTTTTGAGTATTAATATTTTGGATGAAAAGTTGACATTTCCCATGGAAAACAGACACTTTTTGTGAATAAATTTGTTCTGTTGGCAGGGCCGGCTCCAGGCACCAGCTTACCAAGCAGGTGCTTGGGGCGGCCACTTCGGAGAGGGGCGGCACATCCAGCTGTTCGGCGGCAATTCGGCGGACGGTCCCTCACTCCTGCTCGGAGCGAAGGATCTCCCACCGTATTGCCGCCGCAGATCACGATCGCGGCTTTTTTTTTGTTTGGTTTTTGGTTTTTTGTTTGGCTGCTTGGGGCAGCCCAAACCTTGGAGCCGGCCCTGTCTGTTGGAAATCCAATTTTCTGTTGAAAACCAGTTTGGGCTAAAATTTTCAAATAGCTGTACTATGTCCCACTTAAACCCATTTAGGTTAAACCTGAGCGATTCATAGGTCTTTTGCCAGCCCACTGCCAGGGTATAAATTTCACCCCAAGTGAGCACAGACTCCTCTACTCACTCACATAATCTCTCATTATCTTTGTTGCACTTGTGTCCTTTCACTCACAACTAGCCCCACTAATAGTGGTGCCTCCTCAGAATGTGGAGGACAAATGGGGGATATAGCTCAACATATGCAGGGCCACATCATCCCTCACTGTTGGCCTCCCTTCTGCCAAAACTGGGTCGTCTGTGTATCATAAGAGGTTTTAGGAAAATCCTGGCCCCACTGAAGACAATGGCAAAACTCCCACTGGCATAAATGGATTTTGGATTTCACCATTTGTGTTACCCTATGGATACAGTATGTAACGAGGATTAATTTGCCACTCCTAAGGTGAGGATTTGTGCTTAAATGTGTGTATATATTAACAATAAATAGTAGAGGAGAAAACCATCATAGTGACAATATTTTTTGCTCATGCTCTTTAACTGAGCTGGCAGTTTAAAGAGGCAGCTTATTTTGATTTCAAGAAATAACATGGAAATCACTGCTAGCCACTTTTATTAATAACAAAAATGAGTAATTCACAGACAGAAAACACGAAATCTACTGAACTTCTAACACTGAAACAGAACAACCTGAAATATTAGAAGCGTAGAAACATATGTTAGCAGACAAAGTTACATTCATTAAGATAAATTGTTGTACTGCCTAAATATAAATATATATGATACTCATCCATATGGCAATAAAAATGTAATTGCTATTTTTTTGTTAAATTAAAAGAACACACACACAGAGAGTAACTTACACAACTAAACAAATAGACATGCCCATTTATAGTAACTGGAATTTGTGTCAGACTTTGTGTTTAAAGACGGCAGGGAACTGTTCCATCACTTTCATGCATCTTTATCTCCAATGCTATTTTTAGCTAGTAGTTGTTCTGAGTTCATTTCATTTTCATGGACATACTTGCAGTACACTCAACACCCCCATGCTGTTGATATGTTGAAAATAGGAAAGCTTTAATTCAGTTCACTACCATTTCTACAGTATTAACCCTTTGGGAAATATCATCTGATTATAATCCTAAATGGCTGGCTTCTGATGCCCTTGCTAATGCTGAATGAACCATTACTCTGTGAGTAACCGTGTTTCACTGATTTTGAAATCAACAGGACTACCCACGGAGTAAGGGACTATCGAATGTGAGCAATGGTAGCGGAATGTGGGCCAAGGGACGTAGGACTTAAAGTGGACTTGTGCAGAAAAGATGAAAACTTTTCACTAAATTTCATGCAAACATTTCTTGCCATTTCATCTTAGGTTATTTTGTGCCTCATGAATTTCCCTTCTCCTTAAAATTTTGGCAAACTGACAACAGGGAAAAAACACTTTCTCCCACGTTTTCCATGCAAAAATCACCTTTCCTATGAAAAGGAATAGGTGTTATTGGAAAAGTTGAGTCTGAAAAAGTATTAGAAAGGAAGTTTTAACAAGGACAAATCATAGTTGTTTTCTACTTTGCATCAGAGGCATAGAATCTGTCTATTGAAACCTGTTTCCTGAAAGTTACTACCCTTCTTTATTCTCTCACTCATACAGTCTCCGAATTGATTTATTTGTCCAGTAATTGAGTGTTTCAGGGGACAGTTTTCCCTCGCAAATGTTAATAAGTAGTCAAGGGTAGTTAAGGGCACTTAGTGTCTTATTGGATGTGATTCTAATGTGATTCTCTATTAGAATCTCAAATACTGTGAAACAGGTCAGGTGTGACACTGTATGGAATCTGGGAGACACTTTAGGATATTATGAATACCAATATTGTAAAATGGCAATGAGTTGTGCCAGATATGCCGTATGAGGTATCTGCGAAAATGTTATAATTTGCCAAGTATAGGGTGACCAGATCACACAGGTGAAATATCGGGACGCGGGGGGGGGGGG
>NW_020664419.1:49855127-49892459 GCF_002925995.2 Terrapene triunguis | reverse complement strand
CCCCCCTCCCTCCAGCGAAAAAAAAAACAAAAAACAAAAAACAAAAAATGGCCACCGGGGCTCCACGCCCCGCCCCCCCCCACCAGCTTGCCTCCGCTCCATCTCCACCTCCCCCCTCCCTTCAGCGCTTGCACCGCCATACAGCTGATCAGAGCAAGCCTGGGAGGGAGGGGGGAGGAGGAGGAATGCGGCATGCGTGGGGAAGAGGCGGGGCCAGGGCGGGGATTTGGGGAGGGATCCAATGAGGCAGTGAGGGGGTGGGGCTGGGGGGCAGGGCCAGGGCAGGGATTTGGGGAGGGATCCAATGGGGGAAGAAGGGGGCAGAGTCGGGGCAGGGAGGCGTGAGCCCGTGCGCCGGCCCGGAGCGGAGGCAAAATATCGGGACAATTCGCATCCCAACCGAAGATAGGTCAGGACGCGGGACAAATAAGCAAATATCGGGACAGTCCCGATAAAATCGGGATGTCTGGTCACCCTGGCCAAGTATGATAATCTTGTTTATATATTTGTATCACCTTTGTTTTATGAGTTATAGCTATGTAGGATATAGCTGTATTTCCAAACTTAGGCTGTGTTTCTGGGTGACACCTCCAGACAGATTGGCATCAGCACTAGGTCTGCTTGATGGCCCATCAAGGGACCTCAACTGAACCCATTGAAAGGGCCAGGGACTACACCTTATGACTCAGCAAGGCAGGCAGGGGCATGCCTATGGAGAGAACTCTAAGGCCTTTCAATGCCATGTGCTATGAGTTTATGTTTGAAACAAAGGAAGTACCAGACACATGGTTAAAGGGCAGCTGCATCATCTTCATTTTGTCTTCAGTCCTGCTTCTTGTCTTCATTCCTGCTTCTTATCTCTGGAGTAACCTTTCCACAAACGAAGCTCTGAACAAAGTACTGAATGACCCATCCAAACTGTGGATATGTTCCAGAGAGACTTTCAAGCCAGCAAACACACCAATACTGCTAGGAACCTGATATATGGCCTTTGAAGTCTTTGTATGTATGTGACTGTTTTACCATTTAACATCTCTTCTCGTTCTTTCGTTTTTCTTTATAATAAACCTTTTGTTTTAGACACTGAAGGATTGGCTGGCAGCGTGGTATTTTGGGTAAGATCCAAACCTATACTGATTTGGTAGTGAGGCTGACTCTTTGGGGTCAGAAGAACACTTTGTATATGTGAGCAGTGGGTTGGGGTTTTTTTTTTGGGGGGGGGGGGGGGGTTAATACTTCTCACTGTACTGGACCTACATGCTGATTGGGAGCCAGAGACCTGGAATGTAATAAAGGGGGCAGTGTGATTTCTTTTTTGCTTTTTGATAACCAGTGTGAGGGATCAGAAGCACAGTTTGTGACTGGTTGGGGAGTTTAACTTTAGTGTTACCCACCAGTCTTGGGAGTATCTGCTCTCCCTTTTGCAACCTCTGATGTTGGCATTTCCTGTGAGGGCTGCCCCAGGCACACCACATCAAATGGTCAAGGACCTGATGTGATAGAATATCCAAAGGAGAGTGGCCTACAAGAGTTCAGGCTTGAAACAAAGATACATTTCTCAGAGCTCATGGAACACCCTCCAAATACTGATCTACCAAGCCTGTGTAACTCCTGTTCTTTTAAATCCCTCCCAAAAGCCTCACTTCTTCCACAACACCCACAAGAAATTAATTAGTGATACTAATAATTGATCAGATGAGGGTATGAGCAGAAGTTTTGCAATGGTCTTACCTGTTCTTCCTATACACTCTGTTTCTGCCTTATATTAGACTGTAAGCTGTATTGGTGAGGCACAGCCTGTCTTTTGTGCCCTGTACCAGGCTGAGCACATTGGTGGCACTTAACAAATAGTATTATGATGCAACAACAAAACAGATTAGTGATCTTGCAAAAGAAAGGGATTGAGCGTGCAAAACTGAATGTCACTAATTCTATGAAGTTCAGACATCTCTGTGAAAAGAAACAGTTTTCAGGAAGTAGTAACTCCATTTTCTAGAAGTTAGTACTGTTAGACTAAGGGAATGCAACAGTAACGAGGCTGTTATATGCCTGGCTAGGAGTAAAGAGATTAGAGTGTGATTTCTGGTAGAACAGAAATGATTTTCCTTAGTGAAGGGGCAGTATGTGTTTCCTTGAACATCTAGAAGTTTAATGATGTGAGGCTCAGGAATCTACAATGCTGCAAAAATAATCTAGTTCCCTGGTAGTAATAACACTGAAAACTCATAAGAACGGCCATACTGGGTCAGACCAATGGTCCATCTAGCCCAGTATCCTGCCTTCCGACAGTGGCCAAGCCAGGTGCTTCAGAGGGAATAAACAGAACAGGCAATCATCTAGTGATCCATCCCCTGTCATCTGCTTTCAGCTTCTACACAAGATAAGTCTACTAACTGGAGAAAAGGCCCTGCTCTAGCTTCTGATTTGCCTTGTACATGCTGATGTAATGGACCAGGTTTTCAGCTGTGCCAGCTCCAGTCATCACAGAAGAAATGTGAGGGCCATCTTAAAGCCACTGCTGTGCCAGTACCAGCCCTGGTCTTTGTGGAGCCAGGAGTTGCTCTAAATTTGGCCAGCTTCCAAGGAGCTACATTCCAGCAGGAATAGCTCGAGCACAACAAGCTTCCAACATGTCTCTTACTGTGGGGCGTGATGTGACTCCAACCATGTGATCAACCTTGTCTTGAAATTCAACAATTTAAATACTCTGTGAAAACAGCATTAGTTTTTCAGAGCATCCAGATAATGCCAAAAAAAGTATCCAACTTTCATCCAAAGTTTTCAGAAGAATTTGTCATGCTGACTACTCAACAAACCACCCAGAACTAAAAAAACAAAAAAACTGAACACCCCTCCAAACCATTCTAAACCTATTTTTAGTTCATTTCAGCTGAGTTAATTTTTTTGCACATTATATTTGAAATAGCAGTGCCTTCAATCATTTGTTACCTTTTAATTGCCTTGTCCTAAAGAGGTAAACAAAAAATTATACTCTCTTTTACCGCAATTTATTTCTTGTAAAGGTGATAGCAATGGCAACCCAGGAATGAAGTCTGTTTATCCATAGAACAGGTACAACACAGGCAGTGACAGGGCAAACTTCTCCATATTGTCCCACCAATAAGCCTGGCTTGAAGGAAATATCTCTAGGAGTGAAAGGACAGTTCGAGCCCCATCCCCATTCAATCATTGGCCTCTCTAAAGAGACTGCCAAAAAAAGTTGCCAATTAGTGCTAATTGTAGTGGAGGTTTTTGTGATGCGGACCCTTGTCCACTGAGAATTGGATTAAGACCATCAAACTCATTTCCTATGCTGCTGATACATTGAAATTACTAAAGCTTTTATTCAGGTCACTACCACTTTGACAGTGTTAGCCTTTTGGAAATATTGTCTGATTATACATAAGGAGAGTAGAGTTTGAACTCTCAGTCTTTGGTTACTGTACATTCTCTTTATCTTGACGTGTTAAATTTATTTCTGTTTTCTTGATTGAGTTTTCCCAACCACACTACATTACAAAGTACAAACTTCAAGGGGCTTAAAGTCTGCTGGCTCTTTTGTGGTTATGTAATAATACATAAATGTAAGAGATTCCCAATTTTAGACAGCAAACCTTTGACAGATGTTTTTGGATCTAGTTGCATTTCTACTCTCCATTAGTATGGGACCCTTTGATCTGGAACATTCCTCTTCTGTGATCAAATGTAAAATGAATTCAAAATCATCCCTTTTCATCTCATGTGAGCAAAACGTGTGAACCATTTACTTAGCTGCACTCCTCTTTACGATAAGCATTGTCTTTTTCATTGGTTCCTGGTAGGATTTTTTTTTTTTTACATGAACCAGCTCCTTTATATGTTCTTACAAAAGACACTGGTGGGATGTCACTTCACATTTGTCAAGAACAAACAACACAATCTTTTTAACAAGTGATGTTTTACAATGTCCTGCAGGGGATTTTTGCGAACTGACATTAATTAGCCCAGGAAAAATATAAGTAATTAAACCACCAAAAACTGCTTTCAGATAATCTGAAAACTCTGACTCAACCTCAGAAAAGCAGATATTAGGAATCTGAAACTGTGTAACATTCTAAACACACCTCTGTATGCCTAGGTATTGTAACACACATGGAAGATTTTCCACAGTTTGGTTGTGTTGCCTAAATAGTTGGGCACAATAGGGTATGTTTAAATGGGAGTTTCAGCATTATCAGTTTATTTGTTTTCATATGTTTAAATCACATTTTTAAGACAACAGAAAGCATTTTTCTACAGTAGCATATGGAAAAGGGAAGTAGATAAACAAAATGTCCTCTTCCCTTTGGACAACTCATATTAAGCTCTCATATTTAAATGATAATTTAAAATTTTGGATCTGTTGCTGGACTATAATGGTTTCTTTGGTGTTTATATGAATATGTAAACAATGTTTGTAAAGGGTTTTGAAGATGAAAGTATTTTATAAGTGATATTTATTTATTATGATTATATCATAGAATCATAGAATATCAGGGTTGGAAGGGACCTCAGGAGGTCATCTAGTCCAACCCCCTGCTCAAAGCAGGACCAATCCCCAACTAAATCATCCCAGCCAGGGCTTTGTCAAGCCTGACCTTAAAAACCTCTAAGGAAGGAGATTCCACCACCTCCCTAGGTAACCCATTCCAGTGCTTCACCACCCTCCTAGTGTATATAGATACATATTTGCAAGTGATTTTGGAACTGTCCCTACACCTTTACACCAATATATTTAAAAGTGAGATACTCTCATAGGCCCCAATCCTACAGATACATAAGAGTGTATACCTTTCTCATAGGAATATTCTCATTGACTTCAAGGTTAATGAACTAAAAACTTGGTATAATTTAACATTTCTGTATCTATTGCAAATGTCCTGATAATTACATGATTATTATTTTAAACATGTTGTTCAAAGCAAGTCTGTACGATACATAATTGGTTGTTCTAACTAAATGAATCTGTATAGTTTTTGTCCCTAATCACCATTTTTGTAGCACTTCCCTGGCTGTGCCTGTCTTCTATCTTTTGGTATGCAAGTGCTAAAGACAAATTTACAAAACCCTTGCTGTCCATGGCTATTTGAGTCTTAATTTTGATAAAATATGTACAAAGGGGACTAAAACACATTTATGAACTGACTTTTAAAACATTAATGAAAAAGGTTATAGGAGCTCCAAAAGGGGATCAGCCTAGGTCTGCCTAAGAGCACAGGGGAGTGGGACCAAGACTCATGAAGCAGTGAAATGCAAGGAGCAGGAGCCAATCAAAATGGCTGGACTTGTGCTTCCCCAGTGTAGTGCCACTACCAGTGTTAGCTTCCTCAGAGGTGGCGAGGCTATGGTCTGTCCTACTCCTTCCTCCACAGTTGACAGAGCTAGGGCAGGAAGTGCACGTTGCGTCTTGTGAAAAGGTGACACAGTGCTTCCAGGAGCTCCTGGTGGGGGTGCATGTGTCTGCACTACAGCTGCATCTATAGGCTGCAATTGAGCCAGCCCTGAACTGGTAGATTCTTTTGTTCTTGCAGGATTTAAATGTACCAAATGTTCTATATTTTTAAATTTCTTATTCAGAATAAAAGACTTCAGTTTCCTCTTAAAGTTACATTTTTACAGCTAAGTTATAAAACCATAACTAGAGAGATTTAAATAGAAATGTTGGTAATCTTGGTAGCTGTAATACTGTTACAGACTAGTTTGTTTTAACAGGTCTGTTAAAGTTTTAGAGTTCTTTTGAGTCACAAATTATCTTTATGCCATGATCAGTTGCAATTCATTATCCAGTGAGTCACATGAAACATCTCCTGGAGAAACATGTTTGATACTGTAATGTACGGTGAGGTTGAAAAGACAGGCAAGGTTTGTAAAATTCTGTGGAAAGGACATAGACATCAATAAATGCTAGGGATGAAATGCATTCTAATGTAGAAAATGTGTGCAAGGCCCTCTTCATCTCTTTAGCCCTTTTAAAGCCCATTTAGAGGGTGCTAACAGGCAGGCTGCATTGTCAAGGAAAACAGGAATTTCTTGCCTACCTCTGAGAAAGCAGGAAGAACCTGGAGGAACCTCCACGGAACTTGGAGAGAGGAGCACAGATTGCAGGAGGAAAGAGTTTGGAGGAGGCACTAGGAAGTCAGTATGAGTGTTACACAAACATTAATGAATTAAACTAGCAATTTAGGTGATGTAGGAAAGTCTTATCAGTATGCCATTTTATAGATGGGGAACTAAGGAAAAGGCAGATATAATGTCTTGTGGAAGATCACACAAGAAATCTGGGTCTGACTTCTACTCCAGATCTTGACTCACACTTCTGGTACCTTCACCACAAGACCATCTTTCTTCCCACATATTAAGGGATTATGTAGTACATAGGATCTTGCATAGGCCCTCTGCACTAGAGTGAATTTCACCCTTATATTTTAACCTTCTTCAGGTGAGGAGTATGTCTGAGCCCTGAGCTCACTGTTGGGACTTGACAAATAAATAATAAGGAAACTGTACCATTCTGTGTTTAACCTACATAACTGAAACAAACATAAACTGGGTGCTGAAGGATACAGTCTGTGTCTTGAACATGTGTCTGAAGAAAAATCTTCAATTTGCTGAGTCAGTAGGAGAGGTCCTAAATATTTCCCCCTTGCTCCTTGTGCTTAATAATAGCAGATTACTATTCCTACTTCCCAGCTGCTCTGGCAGGCACAATGAAGATGGAGCCAAGTCTCCACCCGTTCCCCGCTCTTTTCTGGTCACTCCATGCCCACCTACATGGGGGTGGGGAAAGTACTGGTCTGCCCACCATGCCTGGAGTAGAGATTCAGAAGAGACTGGCCAAAAGCATAGTGAAGTCTTACTTCCCCTTTCTCCTGTGCAACCATGTAGGCCTAGATGCAAACTGACCCTGAGCCATCTTGGTGTTATGGGCAAAGGGTCATAAAAACAGTAATACTATATTATTTTACAATTCATATATTTCTAAAAGAGATGTTTAAAAAAGTAAGAGGCATATTATAGTCTGGGGTGGTAATGCTATCTATTATTAAGGTTGCCTGACAGTTCCTATTATAAGACCCTGTTTTCAGTTGCTTATAACTTTGCCAAACTTTTTATAACTTGTCTGCCTTAGGCTGGTTTGTTTTTGGAAAGCTTTACAAAATACAGTAAAGTGGAGGTTGGTAAGAGGATGTTACAGATGGGACTACTGAGGCATCAGGAGATAAAATGATTTGTACAAGGTCACACAGGAAATTTGAGGCATAACAAAAAGTGTGGTATGGTATGAAGATGTTATTGGCAGTTGTTTGAGATAGCTTTCGTAACTCCTGTGCTGCTTCCCTGCATGTGAGCAATGTGCGTATCCCAAATACATGCTGATAAACTCTGATTCCATACCATCTTTTTTTCTATATATATTTTATTGTAAGGCATCCCTTTTTAATCAGTTATTATTGAAGAATGACATTTCATAGTGGGAATATTTTCCATAAATGCTTTTTATTTTATTGATCAGCTGATTACAAATTCTTTGCTGATTACACTTTAAAAACTTCAAGATCTTTGTAGGGTGCTATTTTTGATTGGACTTTTTTTTTTAATGTTATGGTAGAACCTCAGAGTTATGAACACCAGAGTGATGAACTGACCAGTCAACCACACACCTCATTTGGAACTGGAAGTATGCAATCAGGCAGCAACAAAGACCCCTCCCCCCCAGAAAAGCAAATATAGTACTGTACTGTGTTAAACATAAACTACTAAATAAAAAGGTGAACGTTTTTTAAAAAAGATTTGACAAGCTAAGGAAACTGTTTGTGTGCTTGTTTCATTTAAATTAAGATGGCTAAAACCAGCATTTTTCTTCTGCATAGTAAAGTTTCAAAGCTGTATTAAGTCAATGTTCAGTCATAAATTTTTGAAACCATAGGGTTTTGGTCAGAGTTATGAACATTTCAGAGTTACGAACAACCTCCATTTTCGAGGTGTTCGTAACTCTGAGGTTCTACTGAATTTATTATCTCTGGGTGGCAGTGAAAGGGCTGATGTAGTAGGATTTTTCTTCCACACTGGGTATTTGTGTGCAGCTTTGTGGTGTCCACTACGTCAAACACTTTGAATTCCAAATTGTTATAGGTCTTAGATAATAATACGTCAGTGAATATTATCTTCCAACTGTAACATTCCAGTCCTCCACAGAACTTTCTGAGCTCCATTTTTTCTCACAATATTTCTGGCATACATATTGTCCTGCAAGTTTTGCCCAAATAATCCAGTTCCATTTGAAATTATTTAAATTTCATGCATGCTCCATACAACACTGTGCATATATATGGTATCTGAAAATAATCTTAACTGATATTTAGCATCTGAGAAGGTGTGTACTTCTTGGCTGGCTTCTTAGGTCACTGAATTTTTCAACAATGAAATCAGATGTCTAAACGATACATTCAGTTACATGGAAATGAATTCTGCATTTTGATTACCATTAGGCCCAGAAGAAATGAATACACAAAGGCTATTTTTCAGCTGTGGAAAAAGATTGCTAATAATTTTGTTCTGCCAAGAACCGTCAGTCACAAGGGCATGCAACATTACTGTTTGCTGCTCCGTAGGGCCACAGTTACATTTACTGTGCATAACAATAAAGTGTTATGCTCATTTAGGGGAATTTCATCCAAAATAGCAGGGGCCACATAAGGCTTATAGTTCCATTGCATAACGGGTAAGGGAAAGAACTGTGCAGCAGCAAGCATACAAAGAGTCTCTGCACAAGCTTCTTTGGTGCTCATTGCTACATCAAAATTAGTTTGTTGCATGATTTTCTTTCTAATGCAGGATATTTTACTCTTCACTTTCTTCCTTTCTGGAAGGCAGAAAGAAGCTCAGTAGTTTTGAAGTTGCCAGTGCAACCAGATGGTGACCCACACAAGATAGCATGCCTATCTTGTGTCTAGGAGAGGAGCAAAATGTGTACAACTTGTTCAGAAATGTCATTATCATCCAGGGCTATCAAACTTTGCTGGGCACACCCAAGAGGCCTCCTAGAGGTACCCATCAGAAACTCTCATTAGTCCTGCCTGAAGTGTTCTTCACAAGATTTATCCTTAAGCAGAAACCTGAATCCCTCCACTGAATGCAAAGATACTGCATCAGTGCCATCCATGTCACTACAGATCTAGCTTCTGCGTAGGTCCAGTAGATCTGCTTCACAGGTTGTCTTGAGTGGGCTGAGTTATCTGCACTGACTCTGAGGTTTTGAAAGTGCCTTTATTGCCTTTGGCTCAGTAGTAAACCAGTTTGGTGGTACCGAGCTTTGGTTCATGTGGAGGCAATGACACTCCAGGAGATCACTGAATGTAAGAGGTACTGTGAGAGAGCCTGCAGCCAAAATTGCCAACTCCAGGCAGCTACACAATGAATGTCAGTGATTGGATATTGTCTCTGCTGACAATGAAGTTCCAATGTATGTTCATGGAAGTAGTCAGGTGCAAGTGGACTCTTGAGTTGGCCACAATGGTAGTGGTACCACATATGCGTAGCTCAGAGAAAGCTTCATCAACATTCTTCAGAGTATCCTCTTCAGTGAAAATGCCCTTTGTACCAATACCAAAGCCTACAACCTGGAAAGCACAAGTTGCATAGAGATCCTCAGAGCATGTGTATCTAGAGTGTTATCTTTGAAACCGGCATTCCATGGCCTTGTCTACACTAGACCTTTTTTTGAAAATCTTGGCCTTCCTCTTCATCTTTGTCTTCCTTCTTGTCATTATAATGTACAGACTGCCTCAGAGTAGCTAGTGTATTCTTTTCTCTCCATATTAATGAGCATTATGTCCAAGTATTGTGAGAAGAATGTATCACGTTGGCCTTGACTACTATCAAGCTGTTTATGGACAAAATTAATAGTCATTTATCGATGAAATGTTGCATTACTGAAAGCCATTATATACCAGCTCATTTTACCTGGCTGTTTTAGTTGAAATAACAAGTGTCACAACATGTTTGCAGTTGGTGCTGCAAAATTAACAAATGTCAATTAATATTGGGGTTATATGATGTAAAATGTTGCAACAACTTTTGTATAATGAATGATTTTTGCCACATGTCACCGTACACTTCCCTGATGCCAGGAGTGGGTATCCAGCATAACCTTCTAGTCACATGTATTGGTGATGTGTGCTCTTTATTCTGATTCTGGTACACAGTTGATTTATGCTCCTGTATCAACTTTGAATTTTATGGGTGTTTTAGCTTTCCCTGTCAGTAATGTGGTGATTGCTTCAGCCATATCAGTCACTGCTGATTGTCATGATACCAGAAACAGTTTAGTGTCTTGTTCAACATCAGTCTCTGATTCATATCTTTCCATGAGTGTATGTATCTCTCCCTTCGAGGACTCAAAATTACTCAACTGGTACAAGGTGAGGTAAAATGTTTTCCCTTTCTACACTTGATACGCATTTTTCCTTGTGCTTGGGATGTCTGTTTTCGTGTGCTTCCAGTCACATTTACAGCAGGTGTGCCGGTTAATTTTTTTGTCTGCCCACTTTTTCTGAGCTCCCATTTCCAAAGGGCTCAAAACCAGAGATGCCCAGCATAGGGGAAAATGTGTGAAACAACCTCATTATGTTCTCTGCTGCTCAATTCTATGCATTCTTGCCACTATTGTAATGCATTTACTTCCCAACTGGGGGTTTTCAGTATCTTAGTTTGGAAGCCCCATGGACTCATGCTATTTTCCGTATTTTCTATAGGACTTCAGCTAATTTTTCCTACATCTCTTTGGAGTTTGACACCTAATAAAATTCTGTCTTTTAACATGTCATCTCCATCTACAATGGCAGTCTTTCATTATGAGTTGCAGCAGTATTAACCATTCATCTATTGTCTGTATTGGGCCCAAATTGTTCTTATAAGATTTTCTTTTGAACTGGATTGTTTTTATATGGAGTACAAGAAGCCTCTTACACTTATAAATAATTTGTCTGTAGGTTTATAGTTGTTTGGGATGATTTTTTCTTTTAGTTTCCCATGCCTATATATATGCACTTGATATATATGTGTGTATGTGTCTTCGTATTAAGTGTATTTTTAGTGATCTGGGTATACGCCATGTGCAGCCCATAGTGATATGTAGTGGCATAAGATAGCTTACTGTATAGAAAACTTCACCTGTATACACCTAAGTGCTTCAAGAAACCAACCACTCTGCAGTGCAGTACTGCTACTGGACTGGCGAGTACCCGTATATTATTTTATACTTTATTCATTTTATTGTATTATAATTCTTTGAAAATTTGTATTCCATTGGTAAGTATAACTCTTAGTTAACCAGAATATTTGACAGACCGGCACCCCTCATTCCCCCAACATGCCGGGTAACAAAGCTTTTACTGTATATGGGAACACTTACAGTCTTTTTTGAGTTGTTGACAATCTGTCTGCTTCATGTCCAGCAAACTCCATCAACATCAGCTTCTTTTGTCTGGTCCCTTTTTTCAGAAACATTTCTTACTTCAAAGTTCATTGGAGGTATATTTCTTACTGCACTAGCAGATGCCTTTCCAAGTTACTTCTGAAGGCATGTCTTGTCCCTACATTATGTTATAAAGTGAATTGCATTCAGGCAGAGGCTTCTCAACTATCATTGCTTTATATAGCTGTTGGTAGAGGAATACCTGACTTCCTGAGTTCACTTTCTGCTGATGTTTTCTGTCATGAGCCTTAAAGTGACAAGAGCTATTTCAGCATGCTGGTTGTTGAGGTCATTAACTTGTGTTTCATGCAATACTATACACCTGGGCTGGTCCATTTGATTTTTCTGCTGCCACAGCTAAGTCACTGAGAAGCCTTTCATATTGGCATGACATTATGGGAGCAGCAGAGGAGAAAACATATCAAAGGATCTTCTGATCAATGATTTAAAACAATGTTGCAATATATCTGTCAGATGCCTGTGCCTACACATATGCCCTAATCTGGATTTTTTTACTGTTACTGTGCTTAAATGGTAAATGGACTTCCAGAGTTCTTACTTGTTTGTCATGGCTGATCTTTATTTTTAATAGCTAGTTAACACATACAGTAGTTTTTAGCTTCTCAGAATCTTTTTAGTTTTCCCTCCTGTTGTAGAGGCAGCTGCTCTGATAACTGACCTCAGATATATTTACCATCTTGACCTTTAGCACCAGAAACTGAATGACAGAGCCTACCTCCAAAATTAGTTCATTCTTTCAGCAGCTATACTCGAGGATTCATGCAAGGATAGGGGGCAACTGGTCTGTTTCAACTCTCTCACTTGTAGAAGAACATGTTAAGGAATATGTAAAAGTCACTTTATAGGAATTACTTGTAGGTGTCTTAATGCCTTGCAGTACCCTCTCAATCTCAGTCTCCCCAAAAAATGGGAAAAAGAATGTAACCTTACTATCTAACAGAAACCTGGGAGGATATCTGGCTTAATGTGAAAGATACTTCAAGTTCTTTATCTTTGCTATTCTCCCAAAACAAGGTATTAAACAGGTACTACCGGACACAAGAACATTTGTTTAAGGCTAGTTTGACAACACACAGTGAATGTGGGAGATGCAGACAGCTACACGAGAATCTTTCGCACATTCTTCATACCTGTCAAAAATGCATATATCTGGACACTATATGCAGTGCTCTCTCTCTCTCAGAAACTGTAAGTGTCACTATCTTTCCTTCTCCATGCTTTGTGCATATTAAGGGTGCTGGATGAGTTGGTATTACCAGCTAACATTAAGAAATGGACTGCAGTAACTATTTTAGTTGCCAAAAGAGTTATTTTGAGAATGAAAAACTGCAATTCCTCCCTCATGCACAGACTGATTTAGTGAGCATTCTATTACCGCATTAGTGGAAAAAATGACTCTGTCTAATAGGAAAGCTTGGAAAAAATATGAGGATGTCTGATCACACATGAAACTTTTGCAGTTTAGTACATATTCGTCTCCAATAATCACAGGTTATTTTCTCACTTATTTATCTATTTAGTCACTTTAATAATTGATGTCCTGCCTCAGCTAATGATATCTGAGAAATGATTAAATTATTAGGTGAAACTATTTCACTGATACAAATAAACTGATATTCAGAAGAGAGAAAGTAGGACATTGCAATTCTTCATTGTTTAGCAAACATGCCAGTTCGATTAGACTTTGATATTTTTCAGCTGTCACAGAACCACTTTGGGATTAAAAGAGATGTTTTGCTACATTATAACCATTAAAATCAATGTTTTGAATCTTGTTAAAGCACATTCTTGTTCCTACTGCATACCTGAAATAACTTCTAATACATTTAGAGAGGGTGTAAGAGTGTACTCTCTCAGACTGGAAGTACAAACTAATATAGCCCTCTAAAGAATGTCAGGCTGCATACTTAACTCTCTCTTCACTTTAACACCATTTCTGAGGTCCATGCATACTACAGTAAGTGTTGTAATAACAAGGTGTTGATAATATATTTAAAGTAGTTTGGAACAAAGATATATTAGTCTTATGTTGAGAAAGAAACAGTTAACTGTAACAGAGTTTTATTATGAGGGTCACATTGTATTTTAAGCATATGACTGGAGATCTGGATAGTTTTCATGGCTGTGCCACAGATTCCCTAAGTGACCTTTGCAAGTCACTTAATCATGATATGTTTCATCTTTTTCCATCTGTAAAACCAGGATAATACCAGCTACCTAATCGGAATATTGTAAGAATTAAATCATTGTTCATAAAGCACTTTGAAATATGCAGCTGGAAGTAACTTTACATTTATATAGCATTCTTTTAATTAGTAATTGCATTTATTATCATGGGATACTTTGGTAATAATTGTGATGATATTTTCTTTTTAAGTCTTTCTTTTCAATGGCTTTTGTTAGTTACCTTTCATGCTTATCTTAGCCCAGAAATGATTTTTTTTTTAAGTTTGATGAAAATCCATTCAGGGTATTTAAAAAACAGTCTTGTTTGGCTTTTAGCACATATGTACTGTAATCCTCAACATGAAATGCTGCTTTGTTAAATCTTTAAAAAATAATTTAAGATACAAAGAGATTCATTTGTCTACTTTACATACCCAATATATTATATTCTTTACCTAAGAGGGTGCCAAATTTAATGATCAAGTACAGACATCTGAATAGTTTCCCAGACTCAGCATTCACGACCTCCCTGAACCCTCCCATCACTCTGGAAAGCCATTTGTCCACTACAGATGCTTTGAATGCCCTCTAGTTTTAAGATAGTGTTAGAAAGGATCAGCAGGTTTGGTGCCTTGTCCATTGAGCCCTGGCACCCCTCCTAATATCAGAGTTTGCATTTTCTTGGAGAGCAGGACACGGTCTCAAAGCGTGCACATTGTGAAAAGAATATGTTGTGATATAATGATTGCACCTAGCACCTTTGATTTTTTTTCCTTTTTCTTATTTTCCTCACAAACTAAATGCAGTATTTTGTATTAATGCAATATCACAACCAAGATTCTAATTGTACAAAACCAGTAAATTTGAGCTTCTGATATCTATGACATCTATAACTTCGCATATATGGTATGGTATATGTTTAAAGAATTAAAGATAACACACCATACACAGAAATACAAAATGCTGCATCCTGTATATTCTAGAGATCAACTTACTGCTGCTGTGGCAAACAGTGGCCCCAGTCCTCTTCTACACTGGCTGCTTTGCACCACTCTTCCCGTGCAAAGCAACTGGAAGGCTGATGGATCCAGAACCTCAGAATTTTCCTTGCAAGAGGAATCTGTGAATGCCACAGAACCAATGTAGTGACACTATATCACTCCTACTGCAGGTTCTTGGCTTAGGGAGCATGGCTGGTGGAAAGAAGGCATGGTTGGAGCAATCCCTGGCTGCCAGAACAAACCCATGTGAGTCACAGGCAGCTTGGCATAACTTACAGTGGTCCTGAGGCTGCTCTAAGTTGTGCCAGGGGACAAATGCTCCCCCCAGGCTGTCCCCAAGTAATGAAGCTGCAAAGTAGCTTAATGTCACTTTTGCCTCCCATCCCCATGTCTTATGCCAAGTGTAGCTCAGCTGGAACAAAGAATCTGGTCCCATATGTGATGGGTTGGACCCTGCCCTTTCGGGGTGCTACTGGGTGTGCTGGGGTCCCACTGAGCCCACCTGTATCACCAGCCTGGGTTTCCCTCACTCTGTGCTGCAGTGACTGGCTCTCAAGCCCCTTTCCAGCACACAGTAGGGACACACCCAGCTGTAGAATCACACAGAGTCAGCGGTCAGCTCTCTGTGGGAGGACTCAGCTAGGGGAATGGCCAGCTCTCCTGTGCATACACCCTCTGGAGTGTAAACCCCAAATTATATTGTCTTATGCTGGATAGAAATCCATATAGCATAAGCTCATGAAATTCAATCCCTCCCTCAATGTGGAGGGAGATATACACGGCTGTTTGTGCCCCCCCCCCCCAGTTATGAATTGCACAAACTGGATTTTGGTATAAACAAGAAATAAGTTTATTAACTACAAAAGGTAAATTTTAAGTGATTATAAGGGACAGCAAACAGAACAAAGCAGATTACTGAGCACATAAAACAAAACATGCAAACTAAGCTTAATTCACTAAAGAAAGGTTACAAATAGTAATTTCTCACCGTAAATGTTGTTTTAGGCAGGTTTCAGAGTTTCTGCAGCTCAGAGTTCCAGTTATTTCTCTTTACAGGCTAGACCCCTGTCTCAGCCTGGACTCAGCCCTTGCTTTCCCCAGCTTAGTTCCTTTGTTTCTTCAGGTGTTTTTAGCAGTCTTCCTTCTTGGGCGGAGAGGCAATGGAGAAGAGCCCTGATTGACTCTCTTCCCAGCCTTAAGCAGGGTTTACATAAGGTGGGAATCCTCTGTTTCCAATGGAAAAATACCAGCAGTGTCCAAGGCGGTACTCAGTACCAGGTGACATTATCACATGACCCTGCAGTGTCAAAACAACATCTCAGGAAGGTGAGAGATTAGTATCTTCAATGTTCTATTGTCTTCTTAAATGGTCCATCCAGGCTGATTGCCTACTGTCTGGTGAGCGTTCCCCCAAGTACACACACAGTTGTAATTGTTACATAGTCAATATTCCTAACTTCAGATACAGAAATGGTACATGTATACAGATAGGATAATCATATTCAGTAAAACATAATTTTTCCAATGATACCTCACATGACTCATCTTGCATAACATATATCTTAGTTATGCTATATTCATATCATAACAATATTTCTATGAAGAATATGGGGTGTAGAATCATATCGTAACATTACATGTTTTGATTTTTGTGTCATTAAAATCTCAGCTTAAAATTTGCCTCACTGTAGGGCCAAATACCACTGTTGGAGGCACATGCACAGTCTCACTGAAGTCACTGGGAATTGTACACATGAATTAAAGGGCACAATTGACCCAGAGTTTTTCTCTGCTTATGTGAATGGGACTATGTCAGTTTACTTCAAGGGGAATCTGGCCCAGTAATTTGAAAAAACAAAACAAAAAAAAAACCTTCTCTGTGAGCATTTGGATCTTATCAATTCAAAAGTTTGAATTAGTGACTCATAGATACTTTTTCAGATTTATATTTAGCTTATCCAGATTTACACTGGCTTAAATGAAATCAGAATCTGGCCTGACTCATTTTTGTAAGGAACCCAGTATTCTGCCAGTGTATCATGGGGGAAGCAATTTAACAAGCTCACTTCTCAGGACTATTGAATTTTACTGCTGTAAATCAAATGAGAAGCTTACATAGGGACAGGTGGAGATAATATTTGAACAGAAATCTGAATCCCAGTTGAATCCAGCACAGACATGGATAAATCTGCTGCTAAGGCTTACTAGTTTCTATGGCTATGGGCTTTTTGAGATGTGTGAGGATTTTCTTACTGTGAATATTTTTTTTCTTTTGCATGGGCTGAACTTGCTGTCTCCATATGAAGAGCTACAGTAATATCAGATCTTAATGCTGAGATCATTAACATGGACCTTCTTTGTTCTCACTTCTACCTAGGCTGCCAGTGGAAGAGAACTTAAGTTAAAGTACATAGGAATGAGTAGCTGAAGAATGATATTAATAGGCAGACCCTGTCCTGACACTGCTTTACAGTTTGTTTGTTATGAGCGGGGTCAAAGAACTGTCTCTTGGATTGAAGGGAGGAGCAGAGACAGAATTCACGCTCTAATATTCTCCTCTATTGCACAGTGCAGAGGGGAACAAGACTACAAAGATATCAGAAAATTATACAGTGGGCCATGTCACTTTGACGCAAACATCTAAATGATGATAGCTCTATATGTCTGTCTTAGCACCCACTAATATGGAATGTAGCACCCATTAATGTGGAATGTAAGGGCCCATTTTTGAAAGTTATTTAGATCCTAAAGATGGAAATAGGCACCTAATGGGAGTTTCCAAAGCTCCTAGGCAACTGACTTCCATTGATTTCAGTGGAAGTTTTGTAATCCCACTAGGTGCCTGTCTTCATCTTTAGGCCCCTAAATACATTTAAAAATCTGGACCTAAGTGCTGACCAACATCTGACAAAGCATGGGTTCATTTCTGCAGGCTGGAACACAGCAGGCTAAAGGTGGCTCAGACTTTTGTCTAAACTTATTGTACTTTTCAATCATTAGGAGACAGCCAACTTTTTAGTTGCTTCTTATTGAAAACCTTTATGCTTCTTTATATCAATGTTTGACACTGAGAACAACTGCTAAGTCATGGCTCACCAACCAACTTGCATATTTTGCTCCAAAATGTGTGTATTTTTGAGATCCCCAGAGTGATGTCTTAATGACGTGTTCTTTAATTTGCATTTTAGATCATTCTCTTTTTGCTATAGAAAAAAATTTCCTTGTGTTAAAAAGGGAAAGAGTGCTTGGTAATACGGCAACATTGGCTTCTTTTTCTGTACTGGGGTTATGTATTTAACAAGTTGATAAATGTTGTAATGTAATCAGATCCTATCAGAACTAGAGATAGCCCACTTTGGTCCCGACCAGATAGTATCTATGATTTTCACATGAGTAGTCCATACATTTCCTTATGAAAAATATTATTGAAGGTGATTCATAGCACTGGTATTGGAAAAAACCATGTGACCCTCTCTTCACCCCAGCAGGTTTCTGTAGATTGTAAACCCTTAGGGAAAGAGATTGTTTCTCTTCTGTGTTTGTACTGTGCCCAGCACAATGGGATCCCATGTCAATTCAGGAATGTGGGTGGTGGTGTTATAAGTAAGGTTGGTAGCACCACCTATTTTTAAGGTTGCCTGATGCTTCCTTTTATAGGACACTGTTTTCAGGTGCTTATAACTTTGCCAAACTTTTAACTGTTTGGGTTAATATTTTCCACATTGCACGCTTACCTTAGGTTGAAGTGTTTGGTAAAATTTCAGCCAAAGGGGTTCAAAAGCCATTTCTGAGAATGAAGCTAAGGAAAAATACATTGTTTTGCCCACGTTAAAAATATTCTGGTGACAGGAAACCTAAATTCCTACATTTCCTAACTTTTTAGTGCTTGATGTTGCAACTTTAATAAAGTTCTTTAAATGAGTGTGTGTGTGTGTGTGTGTGTAATAATATAAATATTTACTTCTACTAATTAAACTCTTTGAAAATAGGACCTCAGTGAATTAGAAGATGTGTAATGAGAGATGTGAAAGGATGCCATGTCATACCTACCTTTAATAAAGAACAGAGGGGAAAAGAAAAAAGCAGTAAGAGGATCAATTGCACCATGCTGTTGATTTTAGGTTGTGCTCATTACGATAGATATGATAAACAAGTACCAATTTTAGAACCCGGATAATGAACATTGACTGTGGTGAGGGAATAGGTAAAATTATTTTCTCATCCAATGAAGAATCCAGTTATCTCTGGAGAAGGCTGATTTGTCCCCCATTAACCTAGATGAATGCTGTTGCTCTTAAAGATAGTGGCTATCTATGTGTGTTAACTGTGGTTGTTTGTTTCTATCTTAGATCTTGTAATCGCTCTGGAGAGAAGGTAAGCATACGAAATTACAATAAGGAAGGTTGGGAAATGGGCAAAAAAATCATGTAAAATAGTTTATATGACCAAAGATAATTAAGTTACCCCAACCTCCCCTAAAGTGGAAGATAAGCACTGGGGTCAAACATGCTCCCCACTGAAGTTAATAGGAGTTTTGCCACTGACTTTAATGGGAGAAAGGTTGGTCCCAATGTCTCTTCTATTTCTTTTATAATAAAATGCATTAAACACCTTAAGACAAGTGATAAAATAACAGAATGTTGTAAATGATACATGGCAATATGTTTACATTGGTTTTAGATATATCTTTAATAGCATGAAAACTGGCCTTTTTTGTAATATTTTAAATATGTATTTTCACAAATATTTTAAATTTTTTTGTGTTATACAAAAGTATACTGTGTATATATGTGCATTTTCCCATGCAGCTCTCACGCCTGATCTCATTGAAACTTGGCTTGCAGGGGATCAGGAGGAGGCCCATAGCCCTCTTCTCCTCTTTTGAAGGCTACTGCTGCTGTTGGCACGAGCTTTGAGCAGTCTTTGCTCTCCCTGAGTACAAGAAATGGGACTGTGTCTAGTCCCTTTGTAGAGACACATTGTTGTGGAAGATGACCCGGTTCTCCCATAGTCTACCTCTTACTATGTAAGGGTCTGATTCAGTGGCAGCATATTTGCAGCCAACTCTAAATATACAGCTTCACAAAACGTAATACACAATTAAGACCTCCGATTAGGGGAATCAGGAGAATAAATGGCTCATCCAGGATACAGTATGTTTTTCTATTTCAATATTAAGTTAAATTTTCATTCATTGACAAGTAATACCAGTTTTTTTTTCTCTTGTGCATGTGTAAATCTTTTTTATAGTACACCTCTACCCCGATATAACGCTGTCCTTGGGAGCCAAAAAATCTTACCGCGTTATAGGTGAAACCGCGTTATATCGAACTTGCTTTGATCCGCTGGAGTGCGCAGCCCCGCCCCCCCCGAGCATTGCTTTACCGCGTTATATCCGAATTCGTGTTATTTCGGGTCGCGTTATATTGGGGTAGAGGTGTATTGCTTAGCACTGTTAGATGTTCATAAAAAGTGCTTTAATTATATTTACTGGTTATAAATTTAAAAATAGCTTGTATACTTTTACCATTATTGTAGTGCAGCAAGTTACCTTGTGCATTATAAACCTGCTTTATTGTCAATCAAAAAGACCACAAATAATTCTTTTTAAACAAGTCATGTATTTTAATAATAAACCACTTGCTGACATGTCTCATAATTTAGCTTTGGAGGTTATGTTTGTGAAAGAGTGTAAAATTATGCTCTGGCAGTTCTCCAGAACATTTAATTGCCTCTTGCCAATACTTTATTTTAGTGTAAAAGAAGTGACAGGTTGTTGTGTCTGTAATAGTGGTTAATTTTTAACTTCAAAAACTTTCCTGTGATCTTAAAAGCTTATAATTTGTTCATAGGCACAAGCTCGTACAAGCACTCCGTAGCATCTGTATGTAATTTTAGCAAACAGATACAGTGGAAGCCTGTAGTCTCTCCAAAAATCGTTTAATTAGATGTGAAAACTGGGTTAAGCTCTTACATTAACTTTAACAGCTGTAAACACAACACCAAATGTTCACGTATTGGACCTAATACTACATCATGCTGTGTGCCTCCTGTAGGGTGCGGAGCACCTTCAATCCCTGATGAAGACAATGTAATCTGACAGGTTTCAGAGTAGCAGCTGTGTTAGTCTTTATCTGCAAAAAGAACAGGAGTACTTGTGGCACCTTAGAGACTAACCAATTTATTTGAGCATAAGCTTTTGTGGGCTACAGCCCACTTCTTCGGATGCATAGAATGGAACATATATTGAGGAGATATATATACACATACAGAGAGCATGAAAATCTGAGAATATGCTCAGCATCTTTCAGGATCAGACTCAAAATATCTAGAGTGACTATCTGGCCCCACTGAAGTCAATTGCAAAACTCCCATTGAGTGAAATGGGACCAGGATTTCACTGCTGAAATGTGCAAATGTGTAGTTTATGGCTGTGGGATATTAGAGGGTTGTTATCAAGTCAAAACAAAGGGGCCAATCTTTCAGGTCCCTGCTCATGGATAGTTACATTTTTCATTGTTTCCACATACAATCCTCAGAGGGGATGCCTTGTGAGGAAAGGATGAATGATCAGGCCCTTAATTTAAACACAAAAACAAACAAAAAACCTCATCTGTGTTACCAATAACACCATAAAAAAATAGCTGAAAGAATTTTAAAATTCTCAAGTGTTTTTCACCTTTATTGTTTTAACATGTTTGCACTTTTATTCAGCTTGGACAGTGAAACTAACCTGGTTAGTTTAAATTCTAGTTACATCCTTACATAATATTTTGTACTTTATAGTCAGTTTCAGGTTGATTTCAGCACTGCAGGGTACTGTTTATTTTTTTTTAAATGAGAACATTTTTGTTAATATTAGGTTTTGAGAAATCTTTTTTAAAACTCCCCCCCTCTTCCAAAATACCAAAGTAACCAACAAAAACAATCCCCTACACTTTGTACCTAAAATGACTATGTTCCTTTAAATTGCTTTTCAATTTAATTTTTCTAAAGGATTATAGTTCTTTCCTTTTCAATCACATTCATGTTTAGGAAATCCTTTTTCAAACCTAAAACACTAGATTTGATAAGATTTCTAGTAGAAGTAAATTTAGGATAATGATTGTATTTTACATTATAGAAGAAATAGTATTATTCTTTAAACACTGTGGGTTAAATTGGAACACAGGGGCACTATAACTACTTTATTCAAGTAGTGATTTCTGATCTTATTTATATTAAAATAAAAAAAGTGTTACAGTGAAAAACACTAGTGCTTTTAGAATTTATTTAAAAATGAACTCAATTCTGCTGTCAGTGGCATTAGAAGTAAAATTCCCACTGACTTTAGTGAGAGCAAGATTAAACCCACTATGTTTCCTTTCATAGGGTTAGATCATGCTTGTTAGACATAATCCATAGTGAGTAGTGGTGAAACTCTGCAGTGTGCTGGAAGGCACAGAATTTTTTCCAGAGCTATCTAGCTTGCAGGGGAGTGTGCTTACTGTCACACCCATTTCTCCATGCTGCCCCTTGAGCCACTGCAGAGGGTGAAGTAGCTGTGGCTGCATCTCCTCTCCACCTCCTTTGGTGTTCAGGGTACCATTAGGGAAGTCAAGAGAGAATGTTCCTTGCGCTCCCCTCATCTCAGTGACTGCAGTCCTGCCTGGCTTCTACACAGGTAGGGAGAAAGGCTCCGTGCACCCTTCCCCCACTGGACACTCATGATAGGGGCCAGTCACAATCTGGTCCATAATCATTCTTGCTTCAGACTGTTTAATGCAGGGCAGTTTTTGCTTAATTTTCAGTTCCTTCCTTCCTTCTGACCATTCATAATTCCACTGCTCTCATTAAAATGCTTTTTGGCATCCACTAATGGGAGTGGGCTTGAAGAACTACAGGTCAGGTTTTGAAATACCCAACGTGTCCACATAGCCAATAACATAGCAATAGCAATTGAGATACACCTCCCTCTGCTGATAAACATGAAAAGGAGAGGAGATAAAAGTGAGTAGTAAAAAGACAGACATTTAGTTTCAACATTCAGCTGGGGATGAGCAGCAGGAGAAGGATATGGCCTGCAGTTCTCTTTTATGTGATGCAGCTCCCTTTGGCAATTGAATGTCTGCATTCCGTAAAAATACAGTAATGCCTTAGTAAAACATGGAAACTACTCAAAAACCCTGTGAAAGAGACGTAGCTAATGTGTCTCTGTTGTATAGAACTGAGAGTAATATATTTTCAGCTACGTAGGTGTCACATGGGGAAATTTGGAGGACAATTTTGAATAGTGCACAAAATGTGGTTTGTGGAAATATATGTGCTTGTTAATTGTGTTGTGATGCATAACTTGTAGATGCCATCTGAGTACAGATGTGTCATTGTGATATCCAGGTTTGGGAGAATTCACTGTTTTATTTGAAGACAACTAAATGTTCCATACATTAGGTCACCTTTTTTAGGAACCTGATATAACTGAATGCAAGTGATCTTGTAAACAAAGCAGCTATGTGCAACCATCGGTATTATTAGCCCTATTTTACACATGAGGAAACTGAGACAGAGAGCTGAAGTGATTTGCCTAAGGCTATGGAGAAAGTTTATGGTCAAAGCAGAATTAGCACTCGGGAGGTCTGCTTGACTCCCAGCCTTATGAATGCAGTATTGTTGTAGCTGTGCCGGTCCCAGGATATTAGAGAAACAAGGTGGGTGAGGTACTATCTTTTATTGGTCCAACTTCTGTTGGTGAGAGACAAGCTTTTGAGCTTACACGGAGCTCTTCTTCATGTCTGGGAAAGGTACCTGAAGAAGAGGTCTATGTAGCTCAAAAGCTTGTCTCTCTCACCAAAAGAAGTTGGTCCAATAAAAGATAGTACCTCACCCATCTTGTCTCCCAAACTTATGCTCAGTCCTTTGGGCTACAGTGTCTCCAGTGCAGTAACATGTTTCTCTGTTGCTGGTGTTAACTTCTCTGGAAGAGTTTTATTATTTGGTAAATGGGCCTTATTAATGATCAGCACCTACACACTACATGATGCTGCTGTGTGACACCTGGCATGTCTGATGTTGATTAGGCTGCTTCTATTTGCTCCTCCTACTACTTTCAGAGTTCAAAAATGAATATCTGGGTCTTTGTACAACATAATTTTTCCACAACATAGATGTCTGGAAACAAAGATAGTGGACCATATTCTCAGACTTCAATGGAGCTACACTCATTTACACTAGCTGAGAATCTGAACTGACATGACTAAACCTGGTTTGGTCCTAAAAAGATTTGGTTATATATTTACTCTTCTGTTCTTACTGCCTATGCAGAGCACAAGTATTCCTGTGTTTTTCTGTGATACACTAGCTCAAAGCACACACAAGCAGTAAGGAAGTATCATGGTTGGAGAATCAGTATTCACCTCTTTAAGGGGGGGGGAATAAAAGACATTTTGAGGAGTGAAACTTCCTCTCATCTTTTGAGAATTCTGCTTTACATGAGCCTGAAAGAAGGACTGCAAAGTCCTTCAGCAACAAATTGGTGAATAATAACAGGTCCTGCAGTCACATTTCTCTGTCTTTTGAAAACAATTTCTTTAGGGTTTTACTCTGAAAAAGATCTAACATATCCAAAAGTTGAAGGCAGCAAACATCAATGCTCATCTTGTATAATGCCCATATATTCCATTTAAATAGATTCAAAATTTAACAAATATTATTAGAAGTACAAATTATAATTTGCTGTGCCCTGTCCACTCTTTCAGGGATGGCATCCTACTACTCTCTTTCTTCTCCCACAATCATCCCTATGCTTTCTTCCACCCTTTATGCAAGGAATTCTTCCTTATCCAGAAAGGCACTACCCTTTCTTCTGTCACATCCTGTCCTCAAGACACAGTTCAACCATGGCTTCTACAAGAAGGGTAGACTACTAATTGTGCTATATAGAGGGGCAGTTGGGGATGATAAATATTTTTAAAAACAACAACAATACTATTTATCTTTCCAACTCTCCACCCCTCTTATGATTGGGAGATCTTCAGGACAGGGCTGTGTCTTCCTGTACATGGGCAGCACCTAGTACATTGTGGGCACTCCTGTAACACTAATGCTTAACTAATACTAACTTAAATAAAACTGACTTAAAATTGCTTTACATTATTACTATTATGTATACAATAAAAACAGGAAAAGAACTTTTCCTCCTCACTCAGTTGAGGCCAGCATCCAGGCAGCAGGCAGATTCTTCTCCACCACTGTTGCCTGCTACTGCAGTGCCCACCCCTTTCTTCCTCAGGCACTGCTCTGTCTTGCCAGATCCTAGTGGTGCTGTTCAGCACCTCTCCTTCCTGTGACACCTTCACCTAGGCTCTCCAGCAGCTCTCTGCTCTCTGAATGGTGGCCTCTCAGGACATAGGAGTAGCTTGACTTCTGTATTATGGGGGCAGCTCTGGTCAGGCCAACAGAGCTGCACGTGGGGGGGACAAATTTTCTGCCTGCCTAGTCTTGCAACGCTCCCCCCAGCTACGCCCATGTCTCAGGATGCAACACAGATATACCTCTGGATGCTGGTTTTCCGGGTGACACCAGAGTATCTGTTCCAGCATGAGAGTTCTCTCTCGTCATTGCCAGGTAGCAATGCAGGCATTCAGAAGGATGGATAAGCAAATCCTTGCCTCTGTACTGCCCCTATGGTACAGAGCCCTCTCCCACTGCTTCTGGTAGAGGTGGTTGCACATCACTCCACCCCTCTTTGCTACTGCTGCTCATTTTTCAAATTTATTTTATTTAAAAAATGTCCTCCAGCTCATCCGAAGCAACCACACTCCTTTCTTCTCATTCCAAATTGCAATCCACAAAGAGGTTTCAGCATGCCAGTAGGAGCATTTTCAGGGTAGATACTCTTTTGAGTTATTTATTTTCACAAATATTCACAGCTCTTTCACTTTGCACAAACAGCAATTTACTTGTCAGAATATTTGCCAATATCAATGGAAAGGAATTCCAAATACAAAGAAAGTGCACACATCAGTTTTGTGTGCAAAAGTGTTTGCAAAGAATTGTTTCCTGTGTTTGCTGAGCTCTATTCTTTAGTTAAAGGCAGAGAAAGTGCCTGCTTGGACTTCTGCCCTCTTCTCTTTGACATGAACTGCCAAAGGCTCCTTGCCTCTCTTTTTACCCGTGCCCTGATGTCGTTCCATCGTATTTGGCATTCTGTCAGGTCACTGGAGTAAACTCTAAGACAAGTTATCTTCTGTGTAATCTCCTGCCAGATTATTTTCCTGGCAAGGGACCTGGCTGGATAAGTGCCATATAGTGCCCTTTTATTTTTTTTAACACCTTCTTTATAAGGAAGTTATTTTCTAATTCTCTAAATTTAGGACACCTCTGCCTTACTTGAACATGAAGCTTTCCTAGTAGCAGCCCTCTCGTCTTCTGTTCCCTCCATTTTGTTTTGTGATGTCCAGTTTCTATAACTAGTAATTAAACTTCAGTGCAGAGAACAGCATCTAATAAGCCAACAGATATAGTAATTTAGAAGCAAAACTTAAAACGCCATTTCAAATTTATCATGTTATGGAAGAAGTTTCGACATTCAAATTGTAGTATTTTCAAATCACTCCATAAATATAAAAATATTTTGATTTTTAAAATCAACAAATGTTATAGAAATGTTGTCTGCATTGATGTCAACAGGAGAACTGCTTGTAGGAGGAGCAGAGTAACCAGTGTTTAGTTAATTCATGATGATATGACAGCAGAAAGAGCTTCAGGCAGAGAATCTGCACAGGCAGCTCCCCGATCAGAAGGTGTGAAGGATAGTGGAGTAATGGAGGACCTCAACCTGAAGGAAGGGTTAAGATAGTGTTAGATATATAAGCTACTGTAGTTATATATGGTGCTCAGATGAAATGAGTGAAACATCTACATTAATGATTCCCTCCCCCCAACAATTTCAGTCATAGCGAGGGAGTGGATCATGGGTGCATGACACTTTATGTAGTCAGTAAAAGCATGTCCTTGACCCAAACAGTTTAAAATCTAAACTGATATCCCGAAGTCAAAACACTGAGATAACAGGAAAAGAGGGTAAGGTGTGGGGGAAGAAATGTACAGAATAAACCTGTGGGCAAGGTCTGAGCTTTTGTTGAATGGTAGGTATGCTTGTTCCTTGGTTTTTTTATGTTTTTCCAAGGATATATTTCTCCATTGGCCTATATTAGCGATGATCATTAAAGTGGACAGCAAATTAAACATGAGATTATAATAATCAGGCAGCAAAAAAGGCTCAATAAAGACCGCAGGGAAGTAAGACTGTTTCTATGTGGTTTTAGTTCAACTGCAACTGGAATATTGCAATCATTCTGAATTACCATCAAGATATTAACAAATTGATGGATGTTCTAAAAAGAATAATATAGATCAAATCCCTCCCAATCTCCTAATGATTGTTAAAGAAAGATTAAAAAGTTAAAATATCTACAATAGAGCTGTTCTGGAGCTTTTCTATGAAAAATGCAATTTCTGCAAAACTGAAATTTTCTGGAGGAAAATGTCAATTTTGCTGAAATTTCTCAATTTTCCTTCAGAAAAGTAGGAACAAAATATTTTTGAATTGAAATAATATATTTTGTCAAACCAAACCAAAACTTTAATGTTGAACTGATCTAAAATGAAATCGATGGCTGCTTCTATGTAGGTTCTTATACTGCTTGAGTTACCATGATGCCTTATGTCTCCATTCTTTTCTATGGGCTGGGCGTCCTGGCTGGACAATACGTCCCATGATGCACTACAGTCTACGCTCTTGTTGAACCAACATGGTGCATTATGGGAGTAACATGACCATGGGACATCAGGAGATCTATTGGCCTTTGAAATAGTCTTCCAAGGAAAGTAACCTCATTACTTGTTACATTTAAAACGAGACTGTCTTAAATTCCAGAAAATATACCATGGCAAACAGTTCTGTATTAAGGCATGAAAAGACTTGCCCGTAAACAGTGAAAAGATTGGCATGGTTTAGTTTACAGAGGAGTCTAAGAAGACGGTATAAGAAGTATAAAAATAATGAATAGTGTGGAAAATGTAAATCAGGTGCTCCTATTTGCCCTCTCATAATAGAAGAAGATGTTCAATTAAATTGAAAGACAGCACATTTAAAACTGACATAAGAAATATTTTTTTACACATCATCATCATCATGGCAAATCCCGAAGGGATGTAGCCTCCTTGCAGACTAACTGCCACCCAGATCAGTCTCTAGCTAGATCCTTAAGACAATCTGGCTGGATGTTCAGTCTGTGTCTGTCACTAGTGGTCTTACTGTGCCACTGAAGATTTTGGTGACCATGTGATTGCTGGCCATGTAGTGGCTTTCCTTGGTGACCACATTTCGTAATTCTTTGTTCTTCCATCCTGATAATATGTCTATACAAAGAAAGCCACCAAATCTGAACCAGTGCTGATGGAGATGGTTGCTGGGTTTGGCTATGAATATTCTCATTGCTGATCTTGTCCTGGCACTTAATATAGAGCAGCTTAAGAAGACAATGAGAATTAAAAACATCAATCTGCTGCTCTTCAGCCTTCCTCAGTGCCCACATTTCATGATCATATAATAAAATTGGTATAACTGTGGTTCTTCAGATTCGCAGCTCCGTAGTAAGCTTGATGTCACAGCATTGCCACAGAGGCCACTGAAGGGCCCAAAACATGGTGGCAGCTGCTACTATACAAGGGTCCACATCTTTTGGGCATCTCCATCACTGGTTATGATGCTTCTCAAGAATTTGACAGTTGCCACCTGTTCAGTGTCCTGTCTGGACAAGGTTTATACTGAGCTGGTTGTAATCAAGGCTGCTTGATAATAATGGCCAGGGACTTAATTTTATCAGAATTAATAACCACACCAAGGAGCACTGCTTCTTGCCAGACTGATTTTTTTTTACACAACACATATGGGGTAATCATACCACTAGACATAACTGAGACCAAGAGCTCAGAAGAATTTGAAAAAAGGTTAGCCGTATATATACATAATGAGAACATCCACAGTTAAATTTGACAGGTTTGGGGAAAAAAAAGTAGAACTGCTATAAACCCTTGCTTCAGGGTATAAACCAACCTATAATTTGCAATCTTAGAAAGCTATTGTCCATTATAGGGTTTCATGTAGTAACATACTGTACGTCTTTTCCATCTATAACTTCCATGGTTCTTTGACATGCTGCATGTGTATGACCTACCAAGACATACCTGGAATTGTCAGACAGTCTAAGTGATATGCATGCAAGATGGTTGTAAAATTAATGTCAGCTGTGAGAATAAAAACTGTTCAGAAGAAGACATCAAGTCTGACACAGTTTTGAGAAGAGAAGGTTTTCAGCATAAACTAATACAAGAAAAAATAATTTATGATTGTATTTGATCTCCTTGGGAGTGGAAAGGATGTTTATTACAAACTTAATCTGAACTTTATCCCCCTTTTAACAAGCTGACCCGCAGATATACATTCAAGCTAACTGTAAAGGAGAAGGCATAGCTGTATGTTAAAAATTTGAATAAACAAATTAAATATATATGGTGAATTAATAATATGAAAATGTCTCTAGTCAGATGAATCCCAACTAGTCAATCTATTTCAACCTATTTCTGGCAAAAAATCTCTGGGAAGAAAATCACTAGAATAAATGTTAAAAACTGGGCTTTCCTTCAATTTATTGGAAACCTTTCTCTTGGTGCTCATCTGATTTATTCTTTATTAAAAACCTGAGTGATACCATGGGCACTGCTAACTTTGGATCAGTCTGTCAGGTCAGTTACTATTTCCTTATACCACCTGCTGTCTGTAATGTAGCCAGAATTCAGCCAATGCTTTTATGGACTGTTGACAAGATTGTAATCCATTTTGTGTGACCTGTAGCTTAAACTAGGGGCTTTCCTGAGAGAACTCGGCAAGGTTTCAACTTGTTCAAAATGCTGCCATTATACATTTAAACTTGCAAAAAAGAAAACTCATCAAATTCAAATATGGAATTTGTTTTAGAATTGCTTAGTCACCATGATTTGGTAACATTTTTTTACCCACTGTGCACTCATTTTGCAGAGGTTTAAATGACTGCACAAGCTGTAAGGAAGTGGAGGATATGGCACAATGTTATTATGTATCTGATTTTAGCACATATGCTAGGGAGCACATCCTAGATAACTAGAAATAGAAATACAAGCCACCATTTTTAAAATGATTATGGCTTTTCTGTTTGTCTGAATATTTTCCCAGGGTATGTGAACAAAAGATAACCATTATTTAATTTCTCACAATCAGTATTCATTTGACACATTATGGCACATCTCAAAGTAATGCCAATCTTCAGATGACTGATTATTTAAAGGTACATAGTCTACAGTTTTTTGTAGGGGAAGTTTTCAGAAAAATATGTGTGTGTTCTCAAGGTAAAATTCCCCCTATTGCAGAGGCCCTGAACTACTACTTAAGTCCCATTTAAACCCTCATTTTGGGAGTCTGAGTACTAGTTAAATGGAGCATAGATCTTGTGCTGGCCCTTTGCAATGTTTCTCTTCAGGGAATAAGGATGACAGATTGAAGTATCTTTTCACTGGTTTTTCCATTTAGATAAAAACCCTTTTTCATCATAACCCTAACCTTAGGAATGGTAAACTTAGATGGTAAAGATTGTATTTTGTTTTAGAAAAAATACTGAGTATATTGATAGTGTGTATTTGTGTACATATAGCACACTGTTCAACTTATGTAATTTAAAATGATGAAGGAAAAAGGAGGTGAATAAAGATCTTGTAGGGTTTATCTTTCACCTCTAGGTTGCCAGTTCAAATTCAGACTAGCTTAGTAGAGATCAAAAGCTGTTTCCATCTCCCAGCTGCTCAGTGATCTGTGCAGAATGAGTTGATGATTTTACACCAGTTCTTAGTAGACAGGTGTCTGTATCTCAAGACCACTATTTCATTTAGCACAAAGCCCTTGGTATTGTCCACAAAAGATATTCTGCGGTGCTTACTGTTTCGGTTTGAGTTCTAGCCTTCTTCATAGGAGACTTTAACTTTCCATAGGTCTTTTGGAAAAGTAATACAGCAATTAGTCAAAACACAAAATGTTCAGTAAGTTTGTGGAAAGTGTTGGGAACAACTTCTTGTTTCAGAAAGTGGAAAAAGTAGTGATCAGACCAGTGAGGGCTTGCTGTGTTACCACAACTCGGGATGCCTCACAATGCTTTGCTGTTGTAGCTCCAGCCTGGGTTGCTCACAAACAGCCAAACAGCATGCAGTGTCTGTGTATAGCCACACCCTGAGTGTCTGTGTATAGCCACAGCCCTGGTCCCGCAGCTGTGACCCCAGCAGCCTGTTGGCAAACACTCTGGCTTCCAGCAGCCTTGGTTACTACTTGCAGGGTGATTCTAACACACACCCAGTCCTGGATTCCCCCCCAAAAAACGTGTCCGGTTCTGTCCAGCCCTCTCTTGGACAATCCAGCTATATTAGGTCCATTGTCCCTCCCAGGGGATCAACATACAACAGTCTGCTACCTTAAATGGAGTTACCCAAACAATTCACAACCCTGGATTAGTGTTAATTAAAGAATAATTTTAGTTTTAGTTTTATTTAACTACTAAGAGAGAGATTTTAAATGAGTAAAAGTAATGAGACATTAAAGTCAGAAATGGTTACAAGAAAAATAAAGGAAGACAGGATACTGGGCGGATGGACCATTGGTCTGACCAAGTATGGCCGTTCTTATGTTCTTATGGAAAAGCCCATACCTTCATCAAAAATTACTTTTCTGGATGTTAATGTTAGTGACCATTATCCTTTACCTTTCAACCCATAGATTGGTTTGCAGCTGTCATTCTAAAAGATTATTATTGTCATATTTCTATTAGGTCAGGTCACTGCAAGTAAATTTGTTTTATGGTGGGCCAACAACCCTTCCAGTTCAAGGTCCTCCCCTTTGGCTTCTCAGTGGCTCCCAGGGTATTTACAAAATGTCTGTCCATTGGGGCAGTTCAAGAAAAAAATTTTTTTTTGTCAACCCCTATCTAAAAAATTGGTTACTTGGGACTGTGACATATCCAGTGTCCAATCCAGACTAATGAGTAGCTGTGTCCCCCTGCCCTCTAATATGGGTACCCTTTATAGTGCTTTGCTGCTGCAGCCTCCACTCCTGGACTGCTCACAAACAGCCTCCAGCATTTAAGTCACTCTGAGTGGCCATACTGGGTCAGACCAAAGGTCCATCTAGCCCAGTATCCTGTCTTCCAACAGTGGCCAATGCCAGGTGCCCTAGAGGCAATGAAGAGAACAGGTCATCATCAAGTGATCTATCCCTTGTCGCCCATTTCCAGCTTCTGGCAAACAGAGGCTAGGGACACTTCAGAGCATGGCTTTCCATCCCTGCCCATCCTGGCTAATAGCCATTGGTGGACCTACCTTCCATGAACTTATCTAGTTCTTTTTTTAACCCTGTTAAGTCTTGGCCTTCACAACATCCTCTGGCAAGGAGTTCCACAGGTTGACTGTGTGTTGTGTGAAGAAATACTTCCTTTTGTTTGTTTTAAACCTGCTGCCTATTAATTTCATTTGGTGACCCCTAGTTCTTGTGTTATGAGAAGGAGTAAATAACACTTCCTTATTTACTTTCTCCACTCCCATCATGATTTTATTGACCTCTATCATATAAGCCCTTAATCATCTCTTTTCTAAGATTAAAAGTCCCAGTCTTATTAATCTCTCCTCATATGGAAGCTATTCCAGACCCCAGATAATTTTTGTTACCCTTTTCTGAACCTTTTCCAATTCCAAAAGATCTTTTTTGAGATGGGGCGACCATATCTGCACAAAGTATTCAAAATGTGGGTGTACCATGGAGTTATATAGAGGAACAAACAAATTAATGAGCTAGCAGTGCGCTGGATAGTACAAGAGGCACATCTCTGGGGTACAAGGCAGGGGCTGGAGAATTTGCAGGGGTTGTGCTGTGTGTGTAGTTCATGCGTGGCTGGGAGAGTATGCAGCAATCAGCTGGGTGCGACTTTGCATGCTATACAAACTCATGTAAAGTCCGTCATTTAATTCATAGAAATGATATGCACATGTTCTGTTATTCCAAATAGAGTTTCCCAGACACTTCAATTCAAATGCACTGGATTAGATAAAACAATAAAACAAGTTTATTAACTACAGAGAGATTCATTGTAAGTGAGTACAAGTAATGAGGCATAAGAGTCAGAAATAGTTACAAGTAAAATGTAGATAAAATGCAACTAGGACCTAACTTAAACTACATGAAAGTCAAAGCAAGGTTTTCTGACCACACACTTTAGCAGATCACTGGCCAAACTGTTAGGTCAGGAACCCTCCCCCAGTCCAGCTCTACTTCCTTTGCTGGTCAGGTGCCATGGATGTGGTGGGCAGAAAGAAAAATAGGAGTGCTCTTGGGGTGTTTCTCCTTCTTTTTTATAGTCCTTGCCCCCCTTTGAGAAGCATTTCCAACTCCTAGCATGGCAACAGGCAGTCCAGGCAGGAACTCCAGGCTGTTTCTTTGCTAAAATATAGACTTTTTTTGCCCACATCCTCTTTCCTGCCAAAGAATGGCCATTTAGCAGGTTTACATCTGGCTGAGGCATCAGCTTGCCCTTTGTCTCTGAAGAACTGGTTTGGCCACTCCCCAGACTTGGAACATCTGTTAGTAACGCCACAAAATGGAATCTTATAACTTTACATACCATGTTGCCACACATATTTACCAGGACAATAATGACCAGCAAATTATGCGTTTTCAAATGATACCTCATAAGGTATACTTTGCACAAAGATTTTAATCATAATGTGCAAGGGGTGTATACAGGGGTACAGTCCATCACAGGGAGATCACATGGTTGCTTCTCAGTGACATTCATTATATATGCTTCGTATTTGAGAGTCTAGGACTTCTAATAAATATAAAGAAGTTCCTGTTTGTTTCTACACGAGAGATCATCTTTGTAAGTACAGTCCTCAATGCCCAAGGGACAGGTTGCTGAAAATACAGTCATTTATATTGATGCTTTGTTAGCAATGGATTCAAAGGGTCATGTTCTTCCTGGCACTAATGGAATTAGTGGCCTGAGCAATTTATGTGACATCCTATGCAAGACTCAGAATGTGAATTCTCCAGCACTGCTAGCACTGAATTATAAGCCAAGCAGAGATGGCATGGAGAAAAGGTTGTCTATTTCTGAAAAGGTCCTGGTTTCCTTACAATGGGAGACTGAGTCCATGTTGACACGAGCACTTTCGTCGGTATAACTTATGCCAGTCAGGGGTGTGAAAAAACACACCCCTGAGTGACATAAGTTACACTGACAGAAGCGCCGGCAGAGACAGCACTATGTCAGTGGGAGACGCTCTCCTGCTGACATAGCTACCATGACTCACTGGGAGTAGTTTAATTATGTTAACGGGAGAGCTCTCTTCCATCGGCATAGAGTGGCTACATGCACAATCTTACCGTGGTGCAGCTGCATCGTCACAGTTGTGCAGATGTAAGGTCTTTAATGTAGACATAGCCTCAGATTACAAATGTTCTAAGAGGAATGTCATTCAACCCTCCTGCTCTTTCAGAGATGATCATATCAGACACCTCCAACAATGGACAGAGTACTTATCTCAATGCTTTAACAGAGAGAGCTCTTTGGAACTCAAGAGAGAAAATCCTGCATATAAATGCACTGGAAGTAAGATCAATTCACTTAGCTTTCAGATCTTTGCTTCCTCATAACAAGGTGAGTCAAGTTGCTACGGACAATATGATGGTGATGTATGACGTTTACAAGTCAGGGAACCTTCATTTCATGTATGCAATAAATCAGTCAGACTGCATATCCAGAACAAGATCCACCCTGTGGTGCTCCACTTGGACAGAAAATTCAACTGCCTAGAACATCAATTAAGCAAAGACATGACACAGAGTTTTGAGTGGGAAACAAAGGATCCAGGATACATTGCATCTTCAACCTGTTAGTTTCCAGAGATAGATCTATTTGTCACTAGAAACAATACAGAGTATAGCCAGTTTTGCCAAGAACAGGTAGGGACAGCATCTTTATATCAGATGCTTTTCTCATGGATTGGAGGAAGAGTCTGCTCTATGCTTTCCCTCCATTTCTCTTAATGCAAAATGACGTCAGACATGGCTGAGGCAACAGTGGTATATAGACCTTTTCCATCTTTCAAAAGGGATATACAGACCTTATCCAGTGCACTGGACTTACTGTCTCATAATAAGAGCAGGATTTATCATCCAGATCCACTATTCCTGCATCTGACTGCTTAGGTTCAGGACTTTAACAGACCTAGAAAAATCTCAGGCTTTATAAATATGGTAGGTTTTACTTAATTCTAGAAAACATTTTTTAGTAGAAGGTGATTTAAATGGGCTAAATTTGTGATATTGATGCATGACAAGCCTATATCACCAATTGTTGCTGCTATAAAATGTATAGTAAGTATTTGTATAACAAAGATTTTGGGTCTCTGTCGGGGAGGTGAGATTCGGTGTCTGAGCCCAGCAGTGTAGCCCAGTGGCAACAGTCAATGGGACTGGTGGTAGGGGAACCCAGGCCCTCTCTGCTCTACTGGGTTCCAGCCCAGGGCCCTGTGGCTGGCAGGTTGGATATGCAGTGTGGGGGAAGTCCCCACCAAGCCTGCTCCTTGGGTCACTTCCTCCCAGGGCCTCTGCTCCTATAAAGTCACTACAGAGGGTGCTTAGGGACTCCTGGGCAGGGGGTAGGTTCTCCCTAATCATGATCCAAAGAACCTTCTCCTTCAGTCACAGCCCACCGTCTCCAGGGGGCCTTTAATGGCTCGGCAGTGGGGTCTGGTCCAGGCACTGTGGAGCTCCTGCGGCTCTGTCTGCCCCCAACTGAACTGGCTGGCTCCCTTTTGAGCTCAGATTCCATTATGAGTATGCCCAGCAGGTGTGGCTGGGCAGGGCTTTCTGGGCTCAGAGCTGCTCATTAACCTTTTGTTCCCCTGTGTGGGGCTTATACACCACGTCACAGTTTCTCAATATCATCTGTCAAAGTCCACTTGGCTGCTATATCAGCACACCATGAGTTTGTTGGTAACTAATCTGTCTTTGCTCATGGCGTCTGAATATGGTGTTATCACAAATTACGAAGTTTTCCTTTGAGCCCATGGCAGAGTACTCATTGATCTATTTGTCTATATAAACTGCTTTTATTGTGGCAATAATGCAGGAGATCAGACTGGAAGATCAGAGTGGTCCCTTCTGGCCTTATAATCTATGAACTAGATAGAAGGGTTATACACCCATATGGCTGACCCAAACACTATATTCCACAAAGATAAAGTGATACTTTGTCCTAAGCCAAGGGTTTACTAAAGGTAGTGTCAGAATTTCAGATTAATCAAATAAAACTACCAGTGGTTTTCCCTGCACCTCACAGTCACAAGGGTAAGACTTCATACAGTGGATACTAGAAGGACTCTAGCTTCCTATCTGGATAGAAGCAAGAGTTTTTGAAAGTTTCCTAATTTTTTTATAGAGACAAGATGGGTGAGGTAATATCTTTTATTGGACCAACTTCTGTTCGTTATAGAGACAAGCTTTCCAAAGATATTACCTCATCCACCTTGTCTCTCTAATGTCCTAGGACCAACACAGCTGGGTGCAGGGGGCTCCAGATACAGGGGTTGAGGGTCAGTGGGGTGGGGTTCAGGTATGGAGGACTAGGGAGGTTCTGGATGTACGGGGTGTCCCCAGACCTGTGGTGATTTACCTCACTGTCGGCTGCTCCGGGTGCCTGAAACGATATACCTGTGCTGCTAGGGAGTGATGCGTGACTGCCAGGGCCGGCTCTAGGTTTTTTGCTGCCCCAAGCAAAAATTTTTTTGGCTGCCCCCCACCCCAGCCCTGGGCTTTCTCTCCCCGCCCCCAACTGCACCCTCCTTCCGCCGCAGCCCTGGGTCACTGGTAACTTGCTCCCAGGGCGGGTCATTCAGCAGGAATTTTGGATGTGCACAGAACACAGACAGGATTGGTTCCCATATGGTTACAGAACTGCAGTGAAGTGGAACAATTTTCAGCTTGTGTGATTGGAGGATATCTTGATGCATATTATAAGACTGTCCTACATAAATGAGGAAAAGTTGAGGTGCCTTTATTATTCTTTTGTTCCATTCTTTGTTTCTGTGGGGAATTTGCCAATGCAATATCACGGTCTTCCTTTTAAACAAATAAAACTAAAAAAAAAAAAAGCAATGGCTGTTGAAAATAGCAATTCCAGTCCTAATAACCACTGGGAAGCATTTCTTGCTCAATTTATTCTACTTTTTCTACAGCAAGTTACAGTGGATCAGTATATTTGATTTGGGAGAAATGAAGTAACAGCTGCCCAAATTGATCTTGAGCACTCCTGAATTTTGAGGGTGTTCAAATCTGGAAAAGAAAAGTCAATTTCTGGTTCCATGGCTCAGAAGTGGAAATCCTCCTACGTGCCTGGTACTGTATCTAAAGCTGCCCAGTCTAGTAGAGCCTCCCCTCCCTTACTTTTCATTTTAAATTCTAGTGGGATCCACGTACCTCCCTTGCTAGGCTTCAGATAGAGAGGGGCACTGTCCATTTAGTCCACCCAACTCTTT
>NW_020664419.1:49849669-49855027 GCF_002925995.2 Terrapene triunguis | reverse complement strand
CAGGGCTGGGGCAGCAGGGGGGTGCAGGTGGGGGCCAGAGCTGGGGCGGCAGGGGGTGTGAGTGGGGGAGAGTCCAGGGCTGGGGCAACACAGGGGTGAGGGGGGAGCCCAGGGCTGGGGTGGCAGGGGGTGTGAGTGGGGGAGAGTCCAGGGCTGGGGCAACACAGGGGTGAGGGGGGAGCCCAGGGCTGGGGTGGGGGGCAGCAAAAAACCTAGAGCTGGCTCTGTCCCTACCATTCACAGCAAGCTGCAGGTTTCAGTTCCATACTCCTTCCTCCTCCCTTTCCTGTTACTAACGGCCGAGGGAATGCTGGGAAATGTAGTTCTTTCCCTGCTCCAGGGCTGGCTCTATAGGCAGGGAGCTAACCAAGGAACTACAGCTCCCAGGGCTCCCTGTTGGTTCTCAGCTCCCATGCTGGATTCTTGCGCCCTGCAAATATGCCGCCCCAAGCAACTGCTTGCTTTGCTGGTGCCTAGAGCCGGCCCTGGTGACTGCTCTTGCAGCTTCCCTTTGCTTCCCTGTCAGAAAGTCATTTTTCTGCAGGGAAGCAAAGAAATCTGCGGGAGACATGAATTCTGCACACGTGCAGTGGTGCAGAATTCCCCCAGGAGTAATCTTATGTAACTGTTCACAAGGGTAAATCCATAGCTTCTCAAATAATTAGGACAGTGGTTCTCAACCAGGGGTACGTGTACCCCTGGGGGTACTCAGAGGTCTTCCAGGGGTACTCAACTCATCTAGGTCAGAGTTTCTCAATCTGGGGGTTGCAGCCCCCAGGAGGATCATGGGACGGGTTTAGGGGAGTTGCAAGTGCAGGGCCGGCATTAGGGGATGGCAAGCAGGGCAATTGCCCAGGGTTCCACACCACAAGCCCCCTCCCCCCCCCCCGCAAAGCTAAGTTACATACTTCAGCCCTGCTGCCTGGGGCTTGGGCTTCGCACAAGGCTCACAAGTGAAAAACAGGCTCAAGTATCACACTGAAATGTAAGTACAATATTTATATTCTAATCAATTTATTTTATAATTATATGGTAAAAATGAGAAAGTAAGCAATTTTTCAGTAATAGTGTGCTATGGCACTTTTTTGTATTTTTATGACTGATTTTGAAAGCAAGTAGTTTTTAAGTGAGTTGAAACTTGGGGTATGCAAGACAAATCAGACTCCTAGAAGTAGTCTGGAAAGGTTGAGAACCACTGAATTAGAAGACTGAGTCCCACCTATCATGAATGGAGTACTACTATATATACTCGTTCATAAGCCGAATATTTTTGGTAAAAAAGTGATGCATCAAAGAGCGGGGGTCGGCTTATAAATGGGTCTACACCAAAATTTGATGATTTTAAACTCTATGGAATCATTGAATTGAATATCTAATACATTGTCGTTTTGCTTACCTGGAGCGTCTGCAGGCACGGAGCCCCTTAGCTCCCTGTGGCCGCGTTTTACTGCTCCCAGCCAATGGGAGCTGCGGGAAGTGGCACTTCCCGCAACTCCCATTGGCTGAGAATGGCAGATCGCTGACACTAGGAGCTGAGGGGCTCAGTGCCTGTGAATGCTCCAGGTAAACAAAACGTCCATGCCCGCTAGGGGCTTACCCTAAGGGGCCAGGAGCCAAAGTTTGCCAACCCCTGAAATATAAGGTTGGCTTATGAAAGGGTCATACAGTTTTTGCTATTTTTACCTAACCATCTTGGGGGGTTGGCTTATAAACGAACAGGCTAATGAACGAATATATACGGTACTTGTTAAACTATCTCATGAGTGGGAATATGCAGAGGACACTTAAAGAAAAAATTAAGGTTATTCTCTTGTAACTACAGTTCTTCAAAATGGACTTTACATCTTCACATTTCCTGCTCACTTTCCCTTCCTCAGAGTCCTAATGAAACATGACTATGCAGAGGTGATGGAAGAAATTGAGGTGATACTGGACATCATGCCTTCTTTTATAGCCTCACCCTCAGAATGTTCAGGAACACTGAGGGGAAGGGTAAGATGGGTGCATGATACCTTCACTGACACCCCTATGGGAGGTTTTACCGTCCAGGCTGCACTGATTGGTGCAACCAATGAGTGAGAATATGCAGAGTCCATCTCAAAGAACTGCACTTACAAGTGAGTAACCTTCATTTACAAGTTCCTACTAAACCATTTTGAACCATTGGAGAAAATTTCCTTGTACTTTTACTCTAAAGTCTAAAGGCTTCCAAGCTTTGTAAACTTAGGGCCCTTTCCATCAAGCAGCTGCATCTTCAAATGTTTTCCAGATAAGGTGGTAGAAGGAGTCTTTAACTTTCTTCACAAGAGAAGTTCAAATTGCACTTAAACCAGTCAATTTTCTTTTAGTCGTAAACCTTCTCACACTCTGGAAAAACAATTATACGTGGTAATAATGGTCGTGGTGGTAAAATTCTACTTTCATAAAACTGTGGATGAAATCTAATCTGTTGGTATTATGTAGAGCATGGAGGATCTAGTTTTGATGCTTTACTCCCCTTCCTAAGTCAACTATCTTTCAAGCTAATGGGTCAGCTAGCTGAGATCCTCCTGATGATATAATTGCTTGCTCCACCTGGAGCACAGCTACTTTGTGGGTGAAGACATTGAACATCTTATGGTGCTGAACAGCTACTTGGGCATCTGTATGCTCATTCATGAAGCACTACAAAACGGATGCACTTTTTACTGTCCAACACTGCCTTGAGAATTCCCTTGTGTTCTGTGAAAAGTCTCTTTTGGGGGGAAAAAAGTTATACATTTTGGTCTGTTTGTACAATTTGGCTTGATTTTTATGATGTTTCCACTTTGGACATTTTCACTTTCTCCCCCCAACTTAATGGGGCGGGTGGTGGGGGGGAACTTCCCAGAAGTTTTTTGATCGCAGATTCCCATGGTAGAGAATAACTAAAAATACCTGTAACTATGACTTCTCTGAACAGGAGACTGCTGCTCTGGCAGTATCCTGGTTTATTGTGTTTGACACTTTCTTAGTGCCTGGTCACACAGAGATGGTAATTGATCCTTATCTTTGGATTCTCTGGGAAAAGAGAGAGGAGATGACAAGTCTGCTTTTATTCCATCCTCCCTCTCTTTTGGAGAAAATTTTTCAGCCTGATGTCTCAATATCTAATCTGTTTCTTCTAGTGTTTTCTTATTCCTCTGAACTTTAGCATTTGTGGCCTGGTTAGCTATATCAGTACATGCCTGTAAAGAACACTTAGCAAGTAGACAGCATGCTGGGGTAGCAAGGCAAGAAACTTCTTATCTGCCTTCGAGAGATGAAAAAGGTAGACAAACTCAGCGGTCCCAAGCCTAACTGAGCAGTGGATTACTACTCAGACCAGATACAATTACAGGTAAGGAAACTAACCCTGATTTACCTAATTTTGGTAAACTACCCTGAATTAAATAAATTAAACATGAAACATGAAACAACATGAAATAACAAGATGAAAAACAATATGAAAAACCATATCAAAATAACAAGATCTATTAAAGAGAAACTTACCAAGTCAAAGAAATTCAAAGTTACTCCAGCCATAGTTTAACTCATTCTAGTGATCATGTACAGCTCTGGTGTTGAGAATGAACATAGTTTTCTATATCTACTTCTTTACTGTGTTGATTCTGTTGATCCCCTAATGCAGGCTTTGTCTCTGTATTAAGCTTAATATTTGTACTGGGATGAATCTTCTAACTGCAGGAAAAAATTGACAGAGACATAGAAAGGTTAAGAACTGTATGCTTAAAGCAGGTCACTCTCCTGACACAATGGCTGACTCAGTGACATTCATTCTGACAACTGACAGACTTTTCTGTAGATATTTCTTGCATGCTTTGCTGTGCTGCCCCTCCCATGTACACACACATATAATACTGTATCCAGTTTGACTCCTCCAGGTGTCTTCAATAATTCTCTTAAAATTATATTATCACATCACATAGTCCAAATTATTAATTTTCTAAAATAATACCTAGCCTGGCTCAGTATCCCAATGTTCTCAGAATATTGGGTGCTCTTATGTATATACAGTCAGATGAGTTCTAGACAGCTTGACACCCTGAAATTTCTGAATTTTATGCTTAGTTTTAATCACTATTATTATTATTTGTGTGTTTTACTGTTAAATTGATATTTCTTTAATGAAGTAAATCTATAGGACTGCCCTATGAAAAAAGTTATGTAGCTAGGAGAAAACTTTGTGGGCCAAATTTATCTTAGGCATAATTACACTGACTTCAATGGAGTTATGCTAGGGATGAATTTGGCCCTGTGTCTCTTTATCTGGAAAGAATATTTTCTCTCTGGCCAAAGTAACAGCTGCAGTGTACTCATAAGTGTAAAAAAAAATCTGTATTTTTTTCAGCAGAGGGAATGTGCAGGCCTTTTGACTCTACAATGTAGTAAGTCTTATTTTTACATAATGATTTGCATGAAGTCACTGGCAGTCCTTATGCTAGAGCTTTTTGCTTCCTATCTCTTCCCCTCTTAGTTTGCGGTGACCTATATTTCAGTCTCTTTTTTTGTAGCTGAAATTCCCAGTGGCTGATACAACAGCTGCAGTGTGCTGATGGAGCTCCTAAAAAGGGTGAAGCTCATACCCAGGATTGCTGTTTCAGGTTTGGCAGAATGAACATAGACGTCTTTTGCCAATTTTTGATCCTGTGAAATTTAGCCTTATTACTTACATAGTGACTGCATAGTACTGCACATAATACCTTGTAACTGGGATTTACTTCTTCACTTTGCTTCTTCATGGAACTTATAATGACATTCAAGTGTTTGTTTTTGCTTATAGAGTAATACATTATTTAAATAAATTTGAAGTCATTTAGATCCGTAGCTCTGAATATGTAGCATACATTAGAATTCTTTTATATAACACTATTCCCCTACCAACTGATTAGTATTTCAGATTTTGAAATTGCTGGTCTGACAAGCAATTACTAACTTCAGCTACAATGATGGGCTCGCTTTAACAATCAAGGGAGACAGAGATTGCATAAAGGAAATTTGTGAGCTGCTTTAGTTATGTTGTGTTTAAGGGAAGAATAAACATGATGGGATTAAATTTATACATGATAAATCCTACTTATGAAAAAACCCTATAGAATTGAATAGGCATGAAACCATAGAAAACAATGACTTTCCTAGAGGTTTTCTACAAAATCCATCCTACAAAATCAGATAAAAAAAATTATATCCCAACTATAGATTTCAATAGGATGGTTCAAAAAACCCTGCAGGTTAATATAGAACTCTATTTGTTTCATCCCAATTAAATTTGATAGGACTTTTCAATATGGACATGCAGTCAGTGATTTGACAAATAAGGAAAGTTACCCCAGGCTGAAC
>NW_020664419.1:49842438-49849659 GCF_002925995.2 Terrapene triunguis | reverse complement strand
GAGCAAACATAATTGGGGGGCAGAAGTGGGGATGAGAGCTTTTGCAGTGGGGGCCAGAATTACCTTACCCACTAAATTTTGGATAGTGGGCAACACTAATTCTCTCTCTCTCACACACACACACACATACGACGGGCAGGGGAGGTAAAAAAATCAAGACCCCCCCCCAGTATAATCTTTTAAAAAAACTTCATGTTATGGGGTGTCTTGAGGGGGGTTCAACTCACAATTTTTGATCCCTTGAGGTTGGCAATACTTCACTTCTTCTTATTGCCAGATTACTATCCTTCAAATACCTCCTTAAAAACGTTTCCATAAAGCTAGTAATTTGGACCATAATCATTATGTGATTGACCCAGTGCTTTCCTGAATAGTTGGTTAAGGATTTTTATGACAACTCTCCCAAACAGCAACCTAAAGGCGACCTAGTGTAACAGAAAACCAAGTCCATGATGTTTACAGCCACAGGCTACAAACTTCTTAAAATCCTTATCAGGACCCCCTTCAAACAAAATTCTTAACCAAAATGGCTCCATTTTACACCTAATGTGCAATGGGTAGAAGGTCAGTGTGGGAAGTGGGCAGAATTAAGGTTTTTAGGTGACCATTTCTGTGTATTTCCATGCTTAGTGGAGCTCTTTTTTTTCTTTGAGCATAAACGTTGAACTTCCAGGCTTTTCAAGCGTTTGTGTTTTGTAGACGAGGACAATGGGCTCTAAGTACATTTCTTATTGACACATATTTCCAGGCTTACCTCTAGAGTCACAGAAAGTTTTGGTTGCGGATTGTGTATCTGGTTGGCGAGGGCATGACAGCACTTTGAGATTAACTCTTATGTGTAGGTTTCTGTAGTGGGGAGTGATTATTATTACTCATTACACTTTGCGGTGCCTGGTTGTGTCAGACAGCAAGTGTGTGTGTGTGTGTGTGATGGAGTGGCTGCAGTGAGCCGGCTCCACTCATTGGCCAGGTCCCTGCCCCAAGGGGGCGGGCAGTCTCTTTGATCGGGGGTCCTGGGATGGCCACGGACTGAGTGAAGCTGGCATGCTGCTCCTCGCTTCCCCACAGGCTGCGGGAGGAGGGGAAGAACCGCCCTCGCCCACCCCGGCGCACAGAGCGAATGCCAGAGTTCAGGCGGGGGGGAGCCGGGAAGGGGCTGCGGAGCGGGCAGCGTTCTGAAGGAGTAGCGGGGAAGCCGGGAAAGGAGGAGACAACGCAGGGAACAAGGGTGGGCGCCAGTAACATGAAAGAGCCGAGCCGTGCGGGGTCGGCCCAGCCGGGTGGCGGCTGCTGAAGCGGGCGCTGCTGCTGGAGCAGCGGCGGGGGGCTCCGCGGCGGGGCGCCCCCGGAGAGAGCCATGCGGGCTGCGAAGTGGCTAGCGGGTCTGCTGTGCCCGCTCTCCCTGCTCATCACCAAGTCCTGGGAAGTCCGGTTTCACCCCTCACAAGGTAAACAGGCGGCAACAAAGAAGGCTGGGCTCGGCCCCGAGCGGCGGGGCTTCCCCGGGCAGCTGGAGGTGACACCGCGGCGCGGTGCTTTGGAGGAACGCGGTGCCTGGGTGCGGGGCGCACGCGGAGCGGAGCCTGCGTGGGGCGCGCCCACGCGGAGGGAAATCTAGGCACCACAGCCTCCCCGCAGATGCACCCCACTGACATAAGGCACTACACATTCACTCCCACTCCGTTTTGTACCACTTACACACACACCTAACTCCACTTACACACACCGCACAAACACACACGAATATGCACGCCACACTCACGCATCACCCCCTACACAAGCACCGGGACCCTGGCACGTGCTGACCACCACACACTCACAGACCCCTCCCTCCTTCTCCCTACTTACAAACGGGGGGTGAAATCCCGGCCCCCCTGACATCAGCGGCACCATCCCAGCGCCTTGTCGGGGGGGGGGGCGGGATTTCACCCCTCGTTTGTAACGGGGGAAGGAGGGAGGGGTCTGTGTGTGCGGTGGTCAGCACGTGCCAGGATTCCGCTGCTTGTGTGGGGGGCGATGCGTGTGGAGTGCATATTCGTGTGTGTTTGTGCGGTGTGTGTGTGTAACTGGAGTTAGGTGTGTGTGTGTGTGAGAGTGGTGCAAAACGGAGTGGGAGTGAATGTGTAGTACCTTATGTCAGTGGGGTGCATCTGTGGGGAGGCTGTGGTGCTTAGGTTGGCGGGGTGGGTGAATAGGGACTGTGTGGCATAGGGTATGTGAGTAGGGATGGGGAGGCAGGCTCAGTGTGGTGTATACCCCCCACATATAATGTACGTGAATGGCTCTGACTTGTGCCTCTGCTTTTACCATGGGCATGTCAATGGAAAGGAGGCACCTAGGGCACTCTTCAGTCTCCTGCTAAGCATGTTGGGGTGCACACAGTGTGTGGGGATGTTGGGGCTGTGTGGGAGGCGGGTCGTGTGTACAGCTGTGGGAGCTGGTACTTACAGTATGTATGAGTGTTTGGAGTGTGTATGCACTGATAGTGTATGTCTCCTGGAGAGGAGACACAGGAGGAATTCCTTTGGAGACCCAAAGTCTCCTTCCTGACCCATGTCTCCTCAAGTAAGGCAGCTGCATGCTAGACTACACTGTACTGTAATGGGCAAATTTTGGATAAAAGTATGGCTCGTTTCCACACTATTTGGTAAGGATGGGTCTCCTTCTTTCTGTTGCAGAGGTCTTAGTGGAGCAACTCTCTTCCTACGAGATAGTCACACCTACCCGAGTGAATGAATTTGGAGAAGTTTTCCCTCACACACATCACTTCAGGAGGAAGAAAAGGAGCTTGGAGGCACCCGGGGAGCCCGCTGCTTTCAGGACACACTACCAGCTCAATGCTTATGGGCAGCTCTTCCAACTGAACTTGAGCGCTGATGCAGGATTCATTGCTGCTCATTATAAAGTGATGCATGTGGGGTCCGCACAGGAGCAGCCCTCCTCTGACTTGCGCCACTGCTTCTACCGGGGGCATGTCAATGCACAGGAGACACATACGGCTGTCTTCAGCCTCTGTGGTGGCCTGGTAAGCATGTTGGTTATTGCTTCCTATTCTCCTTCATTCATGTCTTTCCCTGTTTGAAAGAGACTCCTTTGCAGCAGAGCTAAGTCTGAAATTCTCAAGCACTATTCGAGGTAGCTGGTCATGCCAGGAGTAAGTGTAGGTGTTGGCAGTTGTGCTGTATTGATGATTCCTTTTGGCAGGCTATAGACATACCATTTTCATAAGATCTACTACTGGCATATAAGAAGATTGTTTGGTATGGCATTTTAACACAGAAAAAACTGCCTCAGAAACACAATAAATCAGTGTTTTGATTAAGTGATGCTGTAAATCAGCATTAAATGTTATATATGTACAGACGGGTAAGAAGTCATGAAATAGTGATGTGGGGTCCTGGGATAGCCAGGGAAAGGCTAGTGCCTGTACTATTTCTTCCTCTGCTTCCACAAATGCTGTAGGAAGAGAAGGTGGAGAAGAGAAACTCCCAGTGTTCCCTGTGCCACAATCATCCAAATCTTCTGCATTGACTCATGTTAGGCTGATCATGCTTCCATTGAAGTAAATGAAAAACCTCCTGTTGACTTCAGGGAGAACAGGATTAGGCCATGTATAAACTGAGCTAGTGAGAGCCATAAAGCTAAGTAGATTTGTTTTATTTACTCTTCTGACTCCCACCCTTGGCTACAAAATATAACAACTGGCCTTTTCCTCTTTATTTACAAAACACAAACAACGCAACACTCTTTGAAGATGTACACTGGCTTCTTCTTTTGCCACTTCTATCAATTCCTTGTTTTTTCACTGTGATAATAGTGCTTTATATTAAAACGAGGATGACATTATAAAGCAGTTATTTACGTTATCCTGTCTAACATTTGTTATTTTATAGATCAAGCATTCTAAACTTCTAATGATAAAATTGTATCTTAGAGCTGTTTAATATCAAGAAGTACGTATTGACACAGAGTATATTTTTGTTTTAGTTAAACCAAACCAAAACAAACAAAAAAAACCCCCCACTTAAAACATATTGCAGCTGTGGTAAAGGAGTAAGATATAGGGCTTGTCTACACATAAAACACTACAGCGGTGTGCTGCTCTTCAGTGAAGACACTACCTATGCCGACAAGAGGGATTCTCCCATCAGCATAGGTATTCCACCTCCCCAAGAGGCAGTTTAACTGAGGTGTTCAGGGGTATGGATTTTTTTACACCTCTGAGTGATGCAGTTATACCAACCTAATTTCCAAGTGTAGACTAGGCCGTAGAGTGAAAGCTGTTATGTTCATTAGACCTGCCATCCAAGCAAAATGTTGTAAAACATTTCCCTTTAAAAATATGATTGTATAATTGTTGCTATGTTAATTTAGGATTAGATTGTGTACAGGCTTGGTCCTGTGCAGCCATGCAAGGAAGTAAAAGGAGTAAGGCTTTTAGGTCTGGGTATTGGGGAAGAACAAGGGCTCCATACCCTATACTCTTCCCTATGAGCAATTGAGTGAGGAAGATGCAGAAAATAGAGCAGAGCTAGATGGATGTGAGTGGGGGGATTATGCAGCAATTTACAAAAGGCTGACAAATAGCATACTCCCTTCTGCGACAGTGTTAATAGGGGAACCCAGAGGAAATTGTACTTCAGAGGGATGTCTTTGCTCAATTCCTTCCAAGTGCTCCTTTTGGGATGGTGTAACTATGTGCTATCCTATACTCAGACCTGAGCCTGCAGACTCAGTCTACCCTAAGACATTGACTATTTGAGCTGAAAAAGTAAACAGTCCAGACCATATCCAATCTTGCTTTTGAAGCATCCCTAATAAATACTGATGTACATCATAAAAAAAGAAAAAACAACTCAACCCAAAACCCTACCAAAACAAAACACTATACTGCACATACAGTTCTCCCCCTTGGGAGAAGATAAGAAAGAAAAAATGAGCCACGTGTGTGAGATGTTCATCATGTTTAACGTTTTATTGAAAGGTGCTCAGATTAGATTGGTATAATAAATTACAGCGACTAGATCTTTCTCCTTTTACAGCTTTCGTTATCTAGGAACTCCCATCCCATGTAAAGCAGTTTTTCACTACTTGAAGGGACATCACCGACCTGAAAGGCACAACTATCTGAAATTTTTGTACCTATTGTATTTATATATAATATGTAAGCTTATTGGAACTGAAAGAAGTTAGTGTAAAATATTTTTCTCAATTTTTTAGTTTATTTGCATTGTATATTCAACAACCAGTCTGTGTCATGTATAGTTTTAAATGGGACTAATCATGGAGAAAGTAGTACACATTGTGAGTAAGGATAGTAGAATCTAGCTCTTAGTTATTTTATAACCCTTTATTGTAATTATATTGGAGCAAATCCCGTCTCTTAGTGGGACCCATTTTCTCCCTGTTAAACCCAGTTACTTGAGCCTGGCATGTGGAAGTGAAGAGTGCGGGAGGATTTCCCTCATTGCAATTCCCAAGAAATCAGAAGTGAGTGAAGTTTGAGAGGCTGTTTTGAGCCAAGTGATGACAATTATGTTCTCCAGTTTCGTATCTTCCCAGGGAACTGCTATGGACCAATGCTGTAAAAGTTAAGGGGAAAAAATAGGATTTAAAAATGCTACAGGAAAATTAAAAATAATGTTTTTAGAAATTGCTCTGAAGATGTATACAAGTGTATCCGAGAGTGATCAGAAGTTTAGTTGATAAACCAGGTATTCATACCCACTTAATCTCTTTGGCGTCTTTCTCCACTTCCCTGACTTCATCCACAGCCTTCACTACTGCCTCCTAAGTTCCTACTCTCTTCCTGTTTGCATCCCTGACTCCAGTCACCATCTCAAGCTTCTGCTGCTCTCTCTGACCTCAGTGTAAGCCGCTCCCAAGAACATGTATGGCTGTACAGTACCCAGGGAACATTGCTTAAAGGCTGTTGACAAATTGTATGCACTTTTGATGTGTTACATGGCAGAGCTTTCACTAGGTTGAGGGATGCAAATGGCAGGGGGAGGTTAAGAGGTTATTAGGGAGCTTGTAATAATTGCAGGGGGGAACCTATAATTAGGAAAGTTGGGGATGCAGTCAAAGGCAGAAGGTTAAGTGGGCTCACAGTTGGACTTCTGATCACCTGCAAGCAGACAGTTTACATCTTTTGAGTGATTTCTAAAATTTCAAACTTTATTTTCGTAAGTTCTATTTCTTTGTTTTTGTTTTTACTTTTACTGCATTAGTCAATGTTAGCTTCCTACAAGAGTGGGAAACAAGGTCTCCTGTGGATGTCACTGGCTGCATGTGGTCCAAAGTGGCCTCTCAACAAAAGAGGTAAAACATTCATTTAATTTTACAGGTTGATTGAGAAATACAGGGAAATACTATTGAAAAGAATATTTCAATATAGTAGATGACACAGTTATTTAATAATCATGACTGGAGTGAGTCTTCAATTCAAGGTAGCCCCTACCTAAAGAAAAAGTGAGAATTTAAAAAAAAATTAAACTATTTAATGCTGTAGAAACAGTAGGCTCAGCCCCTTGAGGAGCATTGTGTTGTTCTTGAGACAGACACAGGGATGTGTTGTTGGACTCTGGAGAGGTATAAACCCTGTTTTCCGAAGCTGGAAGGATGGCTTGGCCAACCTTTTGCCAAATGTTATCCCTTTCTTTCATTGCTACAGAGGACTCCAGGTCTAGCATGGTTCTATTGTGGGGTTGCGTGTGTGGGAGGGGAGTGTGTGTAGGGGTACGTGGAGGCTTTTTGCAGGTGCAGTCCTTGTATGTAGTACAGATCCCAGCTTGACAAGGGATCCCATAGTCTCTGTTCAGCAGAGTTTGGGTGTGGCATGAGGCCACTGGATCCTCTCTTACATGAAGCACAGAAAAACAGAACTGGTAAGGGCTAAAGCAGTGTCAGGAGTGTAATAGTAGGGTTACCATTTGTCCGGATTCCCCCGGACATGTCCGGATTTTTAAGCTAAAAATAGCGTCCGGGGGGAATTTGCAAATGTCCGGACTTCCCCCTGATGCAGAGCCCGCGCGGCTAACAGTGCTGCCGGCCGGCCGGTGTCACTTACATGGGGCTCCGACACTCAGCCAGAGAGAGCACGTCCTCCTCCTTCCTCCCTCCCTCCCTGCATCGCAGATCGGCTCCGGCAGTCTGGAGCTCCTCCCCCGCTGCTGCCCAGCATGCCGACGAGTGGCTCAGGCAGTTCCTGAGCAAGTTCAC
>NW_020664419.1:49798680-49832438 GCF_002925995.2 Terrapene triunguis | reverse complement strand
CCCCCCCGCCCCCCCCCCTCCCGCCATGAATTCCCTGGGATGATCGCTTTACCCTTCCCCCCACAGCGTGGCTGGTATCAGGGAAGATCCCTGCTAGCCAAACGCGAAAAGCTCTGGGCCAATCCCCCCCCCCCCGCGCGCTTGGCTAACTGCAGGGAAGGATTTCTTATCAGCCACAGGCAAACAGCCCAGTAGGAACGGCCACCTCTGTCCCCTTAATTAAGTTCCCGTATTTCAAGCAGGTTACCATGAGCGATATCACTCTCCTGAGGATTACACAGCAAGATAAAGAACGGATGTTGCTTGAATGCCAGCAAACACCGGGACCATACGCTGCCAGGCTTTGTCAGGCAATGATACCAGATTACTTGCTGCAAGCTTGGCGTGGTCAAGTGTCCTACCATGGAGGACGGAATAAAGCGGCACTGCCCAGAAACCTTGTGGCAAGGCTTTTGGAGTACCTCCAGGAGAGCTTCATGGAGATGTCCCTGGAGGATTTCCGCTCCATCCCCAGACACGTTAACAGACTTTTCCAGTAGCTGTACTGGCTGCGAATGCATCCCAAGTCCTCAGGGCAAAATAATCATTAAAAAACCTTGCTTTTAAACCATGTTTTATATTTTAAAAGGTAAACTCACCTGAGGTCCCTTCCATGGGGTCATGGTCTTGGCTACTGGCTTGGGAGGGTACTTCAGTCAGGCTGAGAAAAAGCTCCTGGCTGTTGGGGAGAACGGAGTGCTGGGTGCTCTCTGCAAGATCCTCCTCCTCCTCCTCCTCCTCTTCCCCATCCTCAGAATCCTCAGGTGTAGAGACTATCCCAGACCCGGTTTGCACGATCACAGGTGGGGTAGTGGTGGCGGCCCCCCCTAGAATTGCATTCAGCTCTGCATAGAAGCGGCATGTCCGCGGCTCTGACCCGGAGCGACCGTTTGCCTCCTTTGTTTTTTGATAGGCTTGTCTGAGCTCCTTCACTTTCACGCGGCACTGATCTGAGTCCCTATTGTGGCCTCTCTCCATCATGCCTTTGGAGATTTTTTCAAAAGTTTTGGCATTTCGTCTTTTGGAACGAAGTTCTGCTAGCACTGAATCCTCTCCCCATACAGCGATCAGATCCAGTACCTCCCGTGCGGTCCATGCTGGTGCTCTTTTTCGATTATCAGCCTGCATGGTTACCTGTGCTGATGAGCTGAGGTATCTGTGGTATCTGTGGTCACCTGTGCTCTCCACGCTGGGCAAACAGGAAATGAAATTCAAATTTTCCTGGGTCTTTTCCTGTCTACCTGGGCAGTGCATCCGAGGTCAGATTGCTGTCCAGAGCGGTCAGTGGTGCACTGTGGGATAGCTCCCGGAGGCCAATACCATCGATTTGTGGCCACACTAACCCTAATTCGAATTAACAAAATCGATTTTGGCGCTACTCCGCTCGTCGAGGTGGAGTACAGAAATCGATTTAAAGCGCCCTTTAATTCGAACTAAATGGCTCCGTTGTGTGGACGGGTGAAGGGTTAATTCGAATTAACGCTGCTAAATCCGAATTAATCCCGTAGTGTAGACCAGGCCTAAGTTAAGTCAGTGTTTAATCAGCAGTTGAATTAAATTTTCCTCTCCTGTCCAATCATATACAAATTTCCATGCACACAAAATATGTACGACATAGAACTTTAAAACTGTTTATGCATTAATGGGAATAATGATCACCTTATGTTGCATAATGTGACCAAGTAACTTTTTATCTTTGTGTGTTGAGTGGTCCTTACTAGACTTCTAAATATTGTCATATTTGTGTGTGGCTCATTCTCAGGTAGTAACAAATAGAGCTGGTCAAAAAGTGGAGAGGGGAAATTTTGAAAAAAAATCCCCCTCTTTTTCAAATTTCAATATTTAATTGAAATTTGAAACAGTTTGAACAGGTTTATAGTTGATCAAAAAAGGGAAAAAAATGAGTGAAAAATTTGTTGAAGAATATCCTGTTTGATTTCTAAAATTCAAAATTTCATCAGTCTTAAAATTCAAAAAATTTCTGCCACCTCTACTAACAAGGGACAGAAACATATGTAGCAAACTTTTTCCTGTTTCTCAGAGTTGAACTAACCTGGGCATAGGCAGTTCCAGATTAGAGTGACTGAGGGGTAGAAATATAGATTCTTAGCTTTTATTTATTTCACTGGGATTTAAGAACAAATAACAAGACAAGCTCCCCTGTCCTATAGAGTCTTATAGACTAAATTTACAATGAAAATGTGCTATAGTGTACAGTACATCATCCCGTGTAACACACATGACTATTGTTTTCCCTCATAAACTAAATATCACAACTTTCTGTCAACACAAGATGCAAATCGCATATTAAGCTGTAGTTTCTGAATTCCACAACTTCATAACAGACATTCCTGTTAGGATATGTTTGTCATTCTTTTGTACGCGTTATGGTACTTTTGGTAAGATTGGAACATTTGGACATGTTTCCAATGTATTTCACCAGTTGAGTGGGAACTTTCTGCAGCAATTACAGTTACAGTACCTGAGAGAATAGTCAATTCAGTACAAGTCAGCTTTCCAAAGATAGCATTAATATCTCATAATGAAGATTCACAAAAGTTGGACATGTTAGATCATCCAGTCCATCTTGCAAATGAAAGATTGTTCCTTGTAGTATAGTTTTAGTGTTTTGTCCAGTTCATTTTTAACAGTCCAAATGGATGGCTTCCATCAGTTCTCCTAATATCCCCATTAGATTGTTTTGGCAATTTTAGCTCTTGATGAATATCGGTTTAGGGGCTTAGTACTTGTGACGGGTTGGATCACAGAACCCCCGCCTGGGAGCTGCCACCTGATGTGCCCAGATTACTTCTACCCCTGCTTTCCCTGTCAGCTCAGGACTCCAGCACCCTGTCTTGCTGAGCCAGACACTCCCGTCTGCTCCAACACAGACCCAGGGTCTGAATTACTTGCCCTAAAGCTGCAAGTTTATCTGAAAGCAGCTAACAGAAGTGTTCCTGTCTTTAACACTCAGATGCCCAACTCCCAATGGGGTCTAAACCCAAATAAATCTGTTTTACCCTGTATAAAGCTTATACAGGGTAAACTCATAAATTGTTCTCCCTCTATAACACTGATAGAGAGATATGCACAGTTGTTTGCTCCCCCAGGTATTAATACATACTCTGAGTTAATTAATAAGTAAAAAGTGATTTTATTAAATACAGAAAGTAGGATTTAAGTGGTTCCAAGTAGTAACAGACAGAACAAAGTAAGTCACCAAGCAAAATAAAATAAAATGCACAAATCTATGTCTAATCAAACTGAAGACAGATAATCTCACCCTCAGAGATGCTTCAGTAAGTTTTTTCCTCAGACTGGACACCTTCCAGGCCTGGGCACAATTCTTTCCCCTGGTACAGTTCTTGTTCCAGCTCAGGTGGTAGCTAGGGAATTCTTCATGATGGCTCCTACCTCCCCTTTGTTCTGTTCCACCCTTTTATATATCTTTTGCATAAGGCGGGAATCCTTTGTCCCTCTCTGGGTTTCCACCCCCTCCGTCTCACTGGAAAAGCACCAGGTTAAAGATTCCAGTTCAGGTGACATGATCACATGTCACTGCAAGACTTCATTGCCCACTTGCTAGCACACACATATACAGGAAGACTTACAGGTAAAACACACCCATCTGCAGACAATTGTCCTGGTTAATGGGAGTCATCAAGATTCCAAACCACCATTAATGGTCCACACTTTGCATAATTAGAATAGGCCCTCAGAGTTACATTTCATATTTCTAGTTTCAGATACAAGAGTGGTACATTTATACAAATAGGATGATCACACTCAATAGATTATAAGCTTTGTAATGATACCTTACAAGAGACCTTTTGCATGAAGCATATTCCAGTTACATTATATTCACTCATTAACGTATTTTATAAAACCATATGGACTGCAACGTCACAGTACTATCTTTTGATTTTAACATTTTCCACACGTTGTTAGAAGTAAATGGAACTGTCTGCTTTATCTTGTGCATTGTTCTTAGGCGGAATTCATTTGCCTATCCAGAGTCCATTTTGGTAGGCCTGTTCACTTTTGAGAGCAGATAGAAGCAGCACAATTTTTTTTTTCTTTGCTGGATGCAAGGATGTTTTGCTGTGAAACAGCTCCATGATGTGGGACAGTCCGTTGCTTCTTTTGAGAGCAGCATCCATATTCTTCACAACAGTCGCCATGTAGGGATTTTCTAAATTTGAGGATTCTGCTTTTCTTGCCTTCCTGTCTCCCCAGCCTTACTACTTACTCCCACCTGCCCCCCCCCATTTGCCTCAAGATAAAAACTGCAAAATTTGAACCTGCCAGCTAGATCGCGTCTCATTGGATCACTGAATGTCTGTGCCTAAGCTGTCTTTCCCTTTTTCTACATTCCTCCGAGTCAAGCTATTAACTTTTTACCACCAGGGCCTTCCTGCTAGTGCAGACTACCAATGATAAGGCAGAGTGTTGTTAATAATTATAGAGAATCGAAAAGGGTACTCGTTATTTGTCAGGCACCATGGGTCCTGAAGTCAGGCCTGTAGGGTTGCCAAGCAGGAGCCTTATTCTTTGCACCACCATGCTGCAAGCAGAGGTTACATCCACTGACTCAGAGGAATCAGTTGACTAGCAGCCAGCGGCTGATAGGTCCCTCCTAGCATAAAGCTTCCTGTTCCTTCACCCCATCCTGTGAGGCCCCCACGTGGGTAGAGCGGAGATGGGAAGAGGTGGAGCCTCAGGGGAAGAGGATGAGCGAAACCGGGGTGGAGCGCTGACAGGGCCACAGCCGGAGTGCCCACTCTTTTGGCGGTGGTGCTCCAAAGGCGTTGGGCCAGCTGTCTGGGGAGGCTTAGTCTTCCCTGGCCTCTTATACCCGCCGCCTATGTTGCCATGTCCCTAGGTAAGTTGTTCCAATGGCTAATTGCCTTCACTGTTAAAGATTTGTGCCTTATTTCTAGTCTCAATTTATTTAGCTTCAGCTTTCAGCCACTGGATCTTGTTATGGCTTTTACTGCTAGATTAAAGAGCCATCTTCTGTCAGAAACCTCTACTCTATGTAGATATTTGTAGGTTACGATCAGGTCACTTCTTAATCTTCTCTTGGATAAACTAAATACATACAGCTTCTTAAGTCCAAGGTGTGTCTTCCTGAACTCCTGTCCTTGTAGCTCTTTTCTGAAGCCTTTTCAACTTTTCAATTTGGAAACTTTAAGGTTAATGTCATGTTTCTGTAGCCTCTGCTGCTATACTTGCCCATGTGTTGTTCAAAGGTGCCATTAAACACCAGGTTGTAACATATGTATGCATATATACCTCATCCATAAATTCTGTAAGGTTTTCTTAATTTCTTCCATTACTCTTGGAGGGTAGCAAGTATGTTAGTTAAGCATAATGGAATTTTAAACCATTCAAACAGACCCCATATAGTAGACAGAATTGTTCATCCTTATAACCTAAATGTATTTTTCTTTTGGTCTAATACAGACAATTGCTTAACTCATGCAGGACATCTGTGATCTGTGGAATGGGTTGTTTGTCAGATGTGGATTTTCTGTTAAATTCATGCTAGTCTAGCGGGTGGGTGAGGTTCTGTGGCCTGCAATGTGCAGGAGGTCAGACTAGATGATCATGATGGTCCCTTCTGACCTTAAAGTCTATGAGAATCACAGAGGTATGTGTTAGAGAAGATGACTTTGATTTTGTAATCTTTTTCTACTTATGAGATCTGCTTATGAGATCTATCTACTTTTGATATGTCTTTACCTCTTTATGGAAGTGTTTTAGACAGATTTCTGCTTATATGATTTGACATGTATCTGCAGAATTTGAGTCAAGCAAATTCCATCTCATCTCTTGGAAAAGGGTTGGACTTCTATTTCAACATGTATTTGGCAACTTGTCTGCATATATCTGCTAAGTGACTTGGGCTTTATTGGTTTTCCCCAATTCTTTTTCATTTACTGTGCTTGGAAAATGCTGTGTTTTACTTTGGGCTAGTCCATTATCTACAATTACATCATATCTCCTGTAACATTTATGTCTCCTACAGGAATCTCACTGTCTGGCAATGCACTGGAATTTCATATTTAATCTATTGTAAACTTTGCAGTAAAGTTTTTGCATGTCAGGATGATATGATGTTTTTATGGATTATTGAGTTTGCCATTTATCTGATATAATAATTCTTCAAGCATTTTGACTAATGTTGCCAGTTTTGGGAAATGAACTAAAAGTCTGTTTGTTTTTTTTGCAAAGCAGAATGTTTAATATTCCACTGAAATCTAAAATAATTTTTCATTCTCATTATCACACTGTCTGGAGTTGTTCATGACCGTGAGTGCCAACCTTAGGGCAGACTGTTGAAAAGCAGGGCAGATGTCCCCAAATGGTTGCTTGTTCTATAATTAGATTCCACCAACCCAGTAACAAATGTGAACTTCTGAAGCATAATAACAATCTTACCATGGAATCACAGGCAGTCCCCTTGGGCATGCCGGTCTATATTGCCACCCAGGCAAGTTGGATTTATTGATAAATGGTTATGTACATCAAAGACCACAAAATATTCAGGTTGCTTCCAGTCTCAAGAGACTAGTCAATTACCCCAGGTCATTTTTGTACCTCAGATTTCACACCAGAGAAAATCATAGGGTTAGAAGGGACGGCATCGGTCATCTAGTTTAACTCCTTCCAGGAGGCAGGATTTATTGTGTCTAAACCATCCAAAACAGATGGCTGTCCAGCCTCCTTTTGAAAATCTCCAGTGAAGAAACTTCCACAACTTCCGGAGGCAGTCTGTTCCATTGTCTTACTGTTCTTAAAGTTAGGAAGTTTTTCTTGAGATTTAATCTAAATCTGCTATGCGGTAGGTTGAATCCATTGCCTCTTGTCCTGCCTTCTGTGGCAAAAGAGAACAATTTTTCTCCATTGTTTTTGTGGCAGCCTTTCAAGTATCTGAAGAACGCTATCATATCCCCCTTTAATCTCCTTTTTTCCAAATTAAACATACCCAGTTCCTTCAGCCTTTGCTCATATGGCTTTTATTCCATCCCTTTGATCATCTCTGTCACTTGCCTCTGAATCATTTCCAGTTTCTCAACTTCCTATGTATACATTGGTGACCAAAATTGGACACATTACTCGAGCTGAGGCCTAATCAGCATTGAGTAGAGCGATGCTATCACCTCCCGGGACTTGCATGCTATACCTCTGTTAATGCAACCTAAAATTGCATTTGCTTTTTTTGCATCAGCATTGCATTGCTGACTCCAACTGAGATCCTTCTCAGCAGTGCTGCCAAGCCAGTTCCCCCCGATTCTGTATTTGTGCATTTAGTTTTTCTTCCCTAAGCGTAGCACCTAACATTCGTCCTTGTTAGGTGCTACGCTTTGTCTTTGTTGAATTTCATTTTGTTGTCTATAGCCCAGTTCTCCAATTTATCAAGATCCCTCTGAATTTTAGCTCTATCCTCCAAAGTATTGGTAACCCCCCCCCCCAGCTTTCTGTCATCTGCAAACTTGATCAATATGCTTTCTATACCTATCATGTCATTAATAAAGATGTTAAACAACACCGGACCCAGAGCAGATCCCTGTGGAACCCCAATTGAGTCCTCCCACAATCTGACATCATTCCATTAATAGTTACGCTTTGTTTGCAGTTGTTTAACCAATTTTGTATCCACTTAATGGTGGTTCTGTCAAGCCCACATTTCTTCAGCTTATTTATCATAATGTCATGTGGGACTGACATAATATTATTAGACAATCCTAAAGTAAACTAACTAAGGATTTATTAACTACCAAAAAGAAATGAGTTATTTATAGATTAAAGCAAGCAACTTGTATACACACATGAGTTATAGTCTGTGGTTTCAAAAGGTGACAGAGTTGTAGTAATCTATCAGCATTGAATATCTTTTAAGTCTAACCCAGATTGACTGTGGGGATCTCTGCTTTTGTTTTCTAGTTCCAGTCCTGTGAGAGTCCATACAGCAAAGAGATGAAGAATTTTCATGTCAAATATATTTATTTCCTTCTTCTAGAATTCACACTAATGGAACAAGCTTTCTTGCAAGTAGCGCATTTACAGGTGTGAGAGGGTCATCAGCCGAGTCTCTGTATCATGATGCTTTACAAAGGCCCATTTACTTTTAATAGTTCTTCTTAATGGGCGGGGGAACCACTCCTCCTGCTTGAGTTTACAAGTTCAGAGCAGGCATTTTTACAGTTATAAAGCAAAACTTACAAATTACCCTATAGTATGGGATACAGACATTACAAGTAAGATTAATGCATGCAGCAACTTACGAGCATTTTGTAGAGTCTAAAACACTAAACATATCCTTACAAGTCTAACACCTATCTTGAACTATACTAACATGAAGGTGAGCTGGTCAGGTTTCCAGCTATGAATTTGTCAGTGCTCAACTGACACCAACAGTGTTGGCAAGAATTGGCATCTAGTTCACCAGTGTCACACTCATAAATTCTGGGGTGGGGGGGAGCAGGGGTTGGTGCTAATGAGGGATATATTCAGAGGACTCTAGAGAAGTAGAATGCAGCTTTTGAATCAGGAATACAGATTGTGTACGGGAAGACTGGATTTTGATATATGAGCAAGTTAAATTTGTATCAATAAATAGGGTGATATTTAATTTTCAATATTAAAATTAACATTAATATTTTACTTAAAAACAAATAGTGTCTATAACTTCATTTAGAAACTCTGAACTAATTGTTGCATATGGCCTGGAAAGACAAAGAACTGCCAACTTTTGGTGGAAAATTTTGGTTTATTTAACCCAGATGTTTCCATCTGAAATAATTTATCTGTTATAATCAGACATCAAAGAAAATCTTATGGAAGTAGCATTGACAACAGCAAAAACATACACAATAAGACATTGGACAAAGGAATTTTACCTTCAGTGTTGGACTTAAGTGTGTTAATGCGTACAGTCAATTAGAACATTTTTTTTTTTTTACTAATTCACTGTTCACCCAAAGACACGAAAGAAGATATGGAACTGGAATTTGAATTTAGATTTGATATACTTTCATATGTAAATATGGTACATTGTTGTTTTAATGCTTACATTCTAGTTCAGCGGTTTTCAGACTTCATTGCACCTTGGCCCCCTTCTGACAACAAGAATTACTACATGACCCCAGGAAGGGTGACCGAAGCCTGAGCCCTGCAGCCCCCTCTGGGTCGTGTGTGTGTGTGTGTGTGTGTGTGTGTGTGTGTAAAGCTAACGCCCAAGGATTGCAGCACCAGGCAGGGGGCGGTAACCTAATCCCTGATGCTCAGGGCTGAAGCCAAAGCCTGAGGCCCGCGGCCCAGGGCTGAAGCCCTCAGGCTTCAGCTTTGGCCCCAGGTGGTGGGGCTTGGGCTTTGGCCCTGAGCCCCAGCAAGTCTAATGCCAGTCCTGGTGACCCCCTTAAAATGGGGTTGCAACTCACTTTGGGGTCCTGACCCACAGTTTGAGAACTGCTGTTCTAGTAAATTTTAGGATACTTATTTGAATTGCTTAACTGTAAATGTTTCTTTTTCATTCAATATTTTAATGTATTATGGAAAAAGTGCAGGGTGTGTTTAAAAGAACCTCCTTTTTTTCCCCATTACAGCATGCTACACGCTTCATATTGTTGGTGCTACCTCATTTCATATTGGTGATACTGTACCATTGATTGGTTATCCTGTTTGATAAGGGCTGGAGCTTGCAGCTCTTTTGCTTTATGTGAATAATCCTTACTCATATGAGTAGTTCCACTGGAATTAATGGGCTACTTACAGAGTAAGGATTACTTCCATGAATAAAGGATTGCAAGACTGGCTACAGTGTTAAAGCCTATGATCAAATTCTCTTTAGATGGACTGACAAGTATAAGAACCTAACAGTCTAAATCAGGGGTTCTCAACCTTTTTCTTTCTGAGACACCCCCTCTCCCCAACATGCTATAAAAGCTCCATGGCCCATCTGTGCCACCAGAATTGTTTTTCTGCATATAAAAGCCAGGGCTACATTAGGGGGTAGCAAGGAGGGCAACTACAAGGGGGCATGTGAAGCTAAGCTGCTCAGGCTTCAGTGTTAGCCCTGGATGGTGGGGCACAGGGCAGCGTGGCTTTGGCTTTCTGCCCTGGTCCTCAATGAGTATAATGCAAGCCCTGCTTGGAGGAAACCCTGAAACCTGCTCACAGCCCCCCAGTGGGCCTCGGACCCCTGGTTGAGATCTGCTGGTCTAAATGATGTCACCATTTGCAACTAATGAAACCCGGACTTCAGTCTTAGTTAGGGATTTGAGCTGTACTAGTGACTTCAAATGCAAGACTTTTTTCCACTCCAATAACTCTTGTCAAGCTTTCTTAGGTTACGTCTCCACTATGAGCTAGGGGTGTGATTCCCAGCTTGCATATACATACTTGCGCTAGTTTGATGAGAGCTAGCACAAGTATAAATAGTGTAGCTGTGGTACCATTGGCTGCAGCAGCAGAAGCACAGCTTAGCTGTGCCAAGTACATACCTACAGGGTTCAGGTGGGTTTGTACTCTGCATGGCTAAGCTGTGCTGCTGCTGTCCGTGCAACATAGCTACACTAAAATTTATATTTGCCTTACTCACACTAGCTTGGTGAGGGCTATGTGTATATGAGCTTGGAATCAAACTCCTACCATGTAGTGTAGATGTAGCCTAAGACCTGCATTTGAGAGATTAACTTCCCACCCATTAACTTGACACTATGCACACATCTGCTTTCCTGTCCCCTAAAGCTGGGATTTTGACTTTATTATGTTAACAGCACACTATGAATTTCTTTAATTGACATTTGGATATTCTGGGATCTGCTTGGGCATTAAATGACAAATGCAGGTTCTTTCTGTTAAACTAGAAGAGTGTTTTTATTCTTGTCCTTTCTCTTTTATGATTCTCATGCATGATATTGAGGTTTTGTTTAACCTGTACTCTGGACTCTGTAGAGGTTCTATTATGTGAATTACCTTATTGGTGAAATTTTCACTTTGGGACTCCTCCTGGGCTCAGAGAGGTAATCTTTGGCTAATATCCCTCTTTTTTATGGAGAAATCCTTTTGGCATGACATCTAGACCGGTAGTGGTGTTTGCTTCTGCATATGAAATAGGGGTCACAATTACTGTCTTTTCTAACTAGTTCCTACAACTAACATTTCTCGCGTTCTTAAAGGCTTGTCTTCCTTTCTCCTCAGACCACAAGCTCTGGCACGTTACAAAATACTGGGTCTTTCTTAATTCATGATTGTCACAGCCTTTATTACAATACATTTTTCAATATGTTTGCTATGTTGTTGAATGTGCTTTAATTATTTCACAAGACTTTTATACTGCAGATTACTTTCCCAGCAAAGGTTAGAGGTAATTTCAATCCATGCTGTTGCTTATGTCACAGACGGTTTCTTTTCCAGATTTAATGGGAAATACAAGAGTCCTATTAAATGGAGAAAATATCTGTCAGAGGGGGAAAAAGCAGATAACATCCAGCATTCTTTCCTTTTACCCTTATTTGGGTCATTGAAACGTCTCTTGAATGTAGAAAAAGGAACTGTTTTATGAAATCAAACTCAAATGTATCAAAGAGATGTAACCACATTGGCCACTCAAATATGTTATTTAAATATGTCTCTAGTTATTTAACTAGAGAACTTTATATTTTACATAATTAACATTTGGTAATAAAAATTATTGATTATTCTGATTCCTGGTGTGCTTCCCCTCCACACTTCAATTATGGCATAATTGTAATAGTTCATAGTTCCATATTCTCCTGCAGTTAAGAATTCAGATTCTAACCTTTTCAGGTGGTATACATCATTTGTACTAGCTGTTTTCAAGACAACAGTGATTAAATTTGGTTAGAAATTAAACAGGGAACAGAGGCAACTTGGTAATAGGACTGATGTGATGAAATGTTCTGCTATTCAGAGCAAATATACAAAGTACAAATTTCTAACTTTCCAATGGTATAATTGCAAGTATTCTGGCCTTGATGGTTTGTGAGATATTGTATCTTAAAAAGCTTCCTAAGCAGGGACCATTCCAATTTTGTTCCAAATATTATTATAATTTAATATTTATGTTATAGTAGATCTTATAGGCCTCAGCGAGGTCCAGGTCCCTTTGTAATAGGCACTATAAAAACATATAGTAAATGACAGTCGCTGTCCCAAAGATGTTGCAGTCTAAAAGAAAAGACATAACAGGTGAATTAGACAAACATATAGTCAGTGGAGAGGAGATTGAAGATGAGGTAGGTAACAAAAATAATTGGATATTTCATCATAGATTAACTGTGGATACGATTCTTAACCTATCAGTGGTAGTAGTCACTACTTGTCTCCTTTCTATCCTTTACCAATTGGTAGTTTTCTGTGTGTGTTACAGCAGAGTAGAGTTTTAAGGAAAGATTGAAAGAAGGATAAAATGGTGGCTTTATGGTTTGATTGAGAGTTTTTCCCATATATTAGATATGTTGTATTGAAGAAAGCATGAAGACGTTTATGGGGAAAAAACAGACAAGAAGAATGGAATTCAGGTAGTCAAGATAGTGGGCATCAAGGTCGATCTTGAATATATTGTGTGGCAAGAAGCAGCAAGATTTAGTTGTTTTCTGGATGTGAGGGTCAAAAGAGAAGGCCAAATCAAAAATGAAGATGAAATGAGATTATGGGTCTGAGCAACATGGAGGATTGTGGTGTTGTCCACTTTGATAATAGAGACAGTAGAAGTGAGGGCTTTGGTGGAGAGATCAGGAGCTCAGTTTTGCCCATGTTAAATTTTAGTTGAGAGCTGATCATCATAATGAAATGTCAAAAAGACAAGCTGAGATTTTCTTATGAATAGAGGAAGACAGATCTGGAGCAGAGAGGAAGGTTTGTGAGTCTACAGCATAAAGCTGATAGCTAAAGTTACATTTACAGAGAAGATCACTCAGAGACAGGATGGAATGTTTTAAATCTAGGCAAGTTAAATTATTTATTTAAATCACTCGATTTTTAAAAACAAAATAATTGATTTAAATTAGATTGAGGATTTGTAAAACTGATTTGAAAACATGTGCTATTGTAACTATAAATTGAAATATATAATGACCTAAATTATAAATGCTGCTGTTTGTTGGTTTGTTTTTAAACTCCACTAGGGGTAAGGTATCCGTTTTGAAATTTACAAAACTGGGAGACAAAATCCTTAAAATTGAAAATGAAGGCCCCGATGATACCAAAAATTTACGTTAGTTGTATAACATTACCCACACGACTTGTCTCATTGACTTCACTAGAACTACTTAAATCAAAAGTTAAGCATGTACATAAGCGTTTGCAGTGTCAGGAGGTAAACTGTATTTTTATTATTAATAAAATCTGCTAATTCAAAACAAAATAGCTTCAATGTTAACAATGAAATGCTATTTTGATTTTAAATACATTAACAAAGTTATTGTGAACTTTTCTATACACAAGCCAAAATTTTAAAAAATATAAGCCTAATATTAGGCTCCTCAGTGGACTCCATGTAAATTAGGGTGACCAGATGTCCCAATTTTATAGGGACAGTCCCAATTTTGGGGTCTTTTTCTTATATAGGCTCCTATTACCCCCCAACCCGTCCCGATTTTTCACATTTGCTGTCTGGTCACCCTATACATGCACCTGGAAATGGAATTTTCAGAATTGTTTAAGTATCTTAAGAACATACCTCCTATTGACTTCAAAAAGCAAACTCTGATGGAGGAATGTAGCCTGGTCCAAGCCTTTCAGCTTTCTCGACTTTTGGCAGTTCAATATATTGCAAGATGTTGGTTACAAATATATCACAAGCTGTTTGCTTATCAACTGAATTCTATGTTTGAGTTTGTGTTCTCACAGTAAAATATTAAAGAGGCATGTGACTGGGGTTATCTTTTTGGTATAGAGAAGCATTTTAAATGTGAAACTTCTTAGTAGAAAACATTTCTCTGTGAAATCTTAAATTCTATTCTCAACTGGAAAACTAATAAAAGAAACAAGTACAAAATATCCACTCTGGTCATTTGAAACTATAAAATGGGAAGAAAGAAAAATAGTAGCAACATGTAAATAAAAAATCTGGTTTAAATTTAAAATGTTGATTTTTATAATGATTTTTGTCTTCCCTGCCCATAGATAAGGTATAGAGTGTGAAGAGAAGGGGGCCACAGAATGAATTAATGTATAGAGAAAGACTGTACACACTGCATAAAGTCAATCTTACCCCATTCTTAGGGTTGACTGTATTGGTAATTCAAATAATGAAATAATATAAATCTTAACAAAAGCTTTCTCCCTTAAGTCTGAGTGACAGGACCCTAGGACCTCTGCCCCTAGGACCTTTGGACCAGAAGGTCATATCCACTCAAGGCTGTCTCTGACAGGCTGTAGAACTTCTGGTTGCCGGGAGTCCAAGATTCTGAGGGGGCCTCCCCACAGGGACGCAGATAGAGTTCTCACCATTCCCTCAAAAACCACACAGCACAGAAGTAATGAGTGTGGAAAAGCTGAGCTGAGCGTATGCTGTGCCACATAGACCTGTGTGCCCAGGCCTTGCCAAGAAATTAGATCTACCTGACACCAAGAAAATCCTACCTCTGCAGAGTGAGGCATGAGAGGAAGCAGTAGTGGGGAAATTGATGTATCAATTATGGGGGTGGGTGTTGTCTTTTGCTCTTTAAACAACATACATAATATGAAAGCGTCAAACAGGCACAGTGAACTCAGGTAACTGTGTTTACTTACACCACATTCAAGGCCTAGTTACATGTGGTGACATAGAGTAGGTCTACACTGCAATTAAAAACCTGCAGCTGGCCTGTGCCAGCTGACTTGGGCTCGCAGGGATTGGGCTAAGAGGTTGTTTAATTGCAGTATAGATGTCACTTCATATGATTAAAATATGACCATGTGTAGATCATTGTTGCTGCTACTGTTATATAATTGCAACAAATCTTGTACAAAGTATGACAAGTTATGATTTGCTGAATGATTATCCTATTCGTATGCAAGTATTTTTGTATCTGAAGTTTTGAATATTGACTATATACCTGTATTTCAAATGTGTTCGCTCCTGTGGTCACACCCACAAGGCAGCTTACTTCTAGTCTGGCCAGCACATTGTGAAGGGACTATTCAAGTTGAATTGCCCATCAAAGAACACTTAACTCACAATGGACTATAGAAGAGGCTTATACCTACCTGATGGACCTTCCTGTGAACGTTCTACCTAGAATATGGGCAATGGCCTCTGCTATGACTTATCAAAGCACGCAAGGGCATGTGACGAGACCATGTGGTTCTAAACTCCATCTTGTTACCTGTATTTTTCTACAAGCTGTGCTGAGGGCTTTGTTTGGGACAATGGGTTTCCCTCCACATTGGCAAAGCTATTAAAGGCCCTAGAAACATCTTCATTTTGCCTCTTTCCTGCTCTGATCTCTGGACTAGGACTTATACTAATGGAAGCATTCTAACCAAGGGACTGAGGACTTTCCAATTATTTCGGAGCAACCAGAGACTTAACCAGTTAGCAATTTAGGCCATCACTGCTTTAAGTCTGATCTGAGAATTTTGCAATTATTGTATGTATTTGATTCCTTTAACCAATTCTAACTCTCACCTCTTTCTTTTTATAAATAAACCTTCAGATATTAGATATTAAAGGATTGGCAACAGTGTGATTATTGGGTAAGATCTGATTTATATATTGACCTGGGTATGTGGCTGGTCCTTTGGGATCAGGAGAACCTTTTGATTGATGAAATTGGTTTTCAGTAACCACTGATCATTAAATCTGGTGTCTGGGTATTGAATCGAGGACTGGAATACCTAAGGAGGCTGCATTTCTGATTTCTTCTATTTCACCATACTGGATAGCAAGTTTACTTTTGTCCTGAATTTGGTGTTCTCAGTTGTCTCCGTGCCTCAGTGGGTCACAATAGACATTTGGGCTTGCACTGGAGCCCAGGCTCTAGGGTCCTGTGAGGAGGAAAGGTCCCAGAGCTCAGGCTTCAGCCTGAGCCTGAACATCTACACCGCAATTAAACCGCCCTGCAACCTGAGCCCTGCGAGCCTGAGTCAGCTGGCATGGGCCAGCCACGGGTGTTTAATTGCAGTGTAGTCATACCCATAGATATACTGCTACAGATTACTAGACATAGTACACTGATCACCACTAAAGGGCTCACCTACTATTAAAAAGGATACTACCCAATTCCTGTTCACCTGTTTTTCCCAACAGGTAGGTGCAACCTTCAGGAGGGTCACAAAAGGCAATCAGGAATTGCAACGTGTTGAAAATTTTATTATAATATAAAGCAAAGAAAATCTTACTCCTTGCATACCGTTACCCTTCAAGGCCAAGTATTCTGTCAACCTCTCTAAACATACACAAAAATAAATCATATTGGCTTATCATTATTATCACTGATACATACTCTGTAGAACCTCAAAGATATGAACACCAGAGTTACGGACTGACTGGTCAACTGGACACCATGTGAAACCAGAAGTAACCAATCAGGCAGCAGCAGAGACAAAAAAAAAAGCAAATACTGTACTGAGACTGTATTGCATCTAAAGATAGGCACATTTGGGCTGCTTGTTCCCATTCCCACCCCCAACCCCACATGTGGGGCAGCCACTTACAGCTTGGAGGTGAAGATGCTGGGACTGCTAGCCCAAGGCAGCTGGAGCCAGCAGAGCAGGAGCAACGCTGGGATCTGCACCACTTTCACCCTGCTGGGATGGGGATTGTTTTTACCTGCCCTTCCTCTGGCTGGGAGGGGGATGTGCTGTTTACACAGACAGGAGGGGGACAAGCTTGCAAACTCAGTGCGACCCAGGGAAAGAAGCTGCCTTCAAGGAAGCTGCCTGTGTTGAGGGAGCTCAGCTGCTGCTGAAGCCTGGCCTGGAGTGTCAGCTGATGGACCTGGAGCCTGAACTGCATTTTGTTCAGAGTTATGGACAACCTCCATACCCGAGATGTCCGTAACTCTGAGGTTCTACTGTACTACAGAAGAGTAAAAAAAGTAAGGGGGGTACATGAAAATGTTTGACACTGAATAAGAGGTTTCCAACCTGAAAATGTTGAAATATTGCTGTACACTACCTGAAGCAGTAATGGTAGGATCTGGAGGGGGAAGTCAGTGTCCTTGTCTTCCTATCGGTTATTTTCACTGCTGACACCTACAGGGTGTTTACCCAGACCCCCCTCTTCTACTGCTTCATACTGTTCCTATATAGGGGCTTTCTTCTATGGTCCCCACCTTTGTGCTGCCTTTGTGAAGCTCTTATTGGAGCTTTCCTGTGGACCTCCTTTCCAGGCCATTCTAGGCTATCTTTGACAGAGGGCTTCCTCTCGGGCCTCGTTCCTGGCTGTTGCTGCTGTTGCTGACTGTGACCTCTTAGCTGTTATGTGCTGCCCTCTCTTTGGTTTCCTGTGAAGTGTTCTTCTCCTGCCTGCTTCTTCTGTCCTGACCTATGGCTTATGCAGAGAGTCCCTGAATGCTGCTGCCAGGGCCGGCTCTAGGGTTTTGGCCGCCCCAAGCGGCCAAAAAAAAAAAAAAAGCCGCGATCGTGATCTGCGGCGGCAGGTCCTTCGCTCCAAGCGGGAGTGAGGGACTGTCCGCCGAATTGCCGCCGAATAGCTAGACCTGCCGCCTCTCTCTGGAGCAGCCGCCCCAAGCACCTGCTTGCCAGGCTGGTGCCTGGAGCCAGCCCTGGCTGCTGCTTCATGCTGTCTAGTGCTTCCCTTTCTTGTTCTTGAACCTGTCTTCCCTCTCAGCCAGCCAATCCCTTGTTCCTGTCTTCTGTCAACACCTAGCCAGTCTGGGCTGTGACTCCATGGTAAGGCTGTTCTAGTGCTTTAGGGGTTCATGCTTGTTACTGCATTGGTGAAATCTAATTATAGAACATACAACCAGTTTGAGGTTTTTGCCCTGCTTTTTGATGATCTGTCCTGAGGTTGGCACTCATGGTCGTGAGCCACTCCAGACAGTGTGATATTTGGTGTAGTCTTGGCAGGATTCACATGCCACAGAACAATTGGATTAATAGATCATAATCCAGCATAGATTTTTAGAGTTCCATTGAATCTCTCCACCAGACCATTTGTCTCTGGGTTACAGGGGACAGCTTTTAGTTGTTTCAGCCCACACAACTTCCATAACTCACTGAAAAACTGAGTCATGAAATTTGATTTCCTGTACGATAAAATCTCTTTAGGGAAACTCACTCTGCTAAAAATAGTGAAAAGGACTTTCGCCACAGAATCAGTCTCTGTTCATTAGAGCAACTGCTTCAGGATATTGAATGGCAAAATCCACTACCACCAGGATATATTTCTTCCCCCTTTGGGTAGAACATGGCATAGGGCCCATAATGTCCACTGCTATCCTATATCACAGGCAAAGGATGTAGGAGAACTTTCTGTGGCCCTGCAGGTCTTTTCCTTTTGGCATAATTCACAAGACCTGCAATAATTTTTCACATCATTCTATATCCATGGCCAATAGAAATTTTTCTTTAATCTCTCATAGGTTCTCTGTGCCCCCAAGTGACTAGCAAAAGGACAATCATATGCTAGCAACATTGATTCCTCACAATGCTGGGCAGTCACAAACAACTGCTTGTGGGGTTTTCCAGGGCTCTTGGTCCCAAAGGACCAGTCACTTACCCTAGGTCATTTCTACTTGGATCTCAAACCAAAGGCAACTCCTGTGGCCAATCCTGTAATAAATTAACTAAAGATTTATTAACTAAGAAAAGAAATAAGAGTTATTTACTAGGTTAAAATAGAAAACATGCACACATGAGTTAGTATCAGATTTAAGAAGGCAATATACACTTCTATAATAAACTGCTGTTTAGGGCTGATCCATGCCAAGCAACATGGGGATCTCTTACTTATGTTTAGGAATCTCTGCCCCTCAAGAGTCCAGAGAGCATAAAGAGATGGAGTTTCTCTTTGTCAGTGATTTTTATCCCATTCAACTCAGAATCCAAGCTGATGGGATGAGTTCATGTGTAGGTCTCGCCTTCCTGGAGGGAGTTGGGAATTCAATCAACAAGGTTTCTGTCCTTGGATGCTACACAATGCCTCATTTGCCTTCAGTGGGACATCTTGTGTGCAGGACGAGCACTTTAATTAATGCTTCTTTTCCTCTGCCATACAGGAGTTGGCTTCAGCCCCTCCCACATCTGGAAACAGACTAATTTCTTCTGCTGCAGTGGAGCTGGAGGGTCCTTCCCCTCCCCCCTTAGCAGTTTCTGGGTCTTCACCATTTCTTACTGGGATCCCAGCACAATATTTGTTTTTACTACAGGTTACAACATTAACAGGGTTAGTCATATGCAAAATATCATTGCCTACCAGCATTTCCACGGGTATACTGTTTAGCACCCGCACTTTCAGGTCACGCTCTAAACCTTCCGAATTCCAAATGAACCTTAGCCAAAGGCATAAGAATTTTGTGTTTCCCCACTGCCAGAAGCTCTACCTTCTGGTGTATACCTTTCTTCCTTATGTGCATGTACTTTTATAAAATAAAATAACCAACAAGTTACAGTTATAGTTATAAGAAGGGTAGAAGAGGAAAGATGCTGTATAGGGTGTCTCAATTGAAGGGTCTTCAGGAGACTTTTTTTTTTTTTTTTTGCTTACTTTTGTGCATGTGATAGCATTCTGTGTACCATCAATGTCACGGATTCCCCTATATGCTCAGTCACTTTCCTCTGTTTGTGTGGTTCTTTCATTCAGCAAAAGGACAGAAAACCATTATAAGAAAATGTATTAAAGCCTTATTTTAAATAATTTTTGAAATAGCTTAGTTTTCAAGAAAAGTGTCGCTTTATTGTACCGTAAAATTGAAATGTTAAGAGAAAATGGTTATATCTGCAAAAAACAAAGGGCAACAGCTCAATACAGAAATGTGACATGCTGATAAAACCCTGTAGTTAAGATTGCCCTGCTCTCCAAATCTGAGCTGACCTTGGAGCAGAAAATTCCAATCTTAAGCCCCAGTCTGGAAGTCAGTGGGACTCTGAGTGGACTCAAGGGTCTGCATGTGTGGAAGTACTCGCAAGATTGGGGCTATAGAGACTGAGGGTGGAGGGTGATGGTATAGATTTGTGTATAATACACAATTTAAAAAAAACCCAGAAACTTCAGTGACAGCATAATAGAGCATATAGTACATGTAATTAATTTTGAGTACTTCATACAAATTTTACTGCACATATAAAATCACTGGTGTAAAATATAATTTTCAGAGGAAAATACATTGACTGCCTCTGTCTTATTTTCAGATGGGCACCTTTAAAGTACATGATGGTGAATATTTTTTAGAACCTTTGATGAAGGCAGATGGAGATGAACACGAAGATGATCATAACAAACCACATCTTATATACAGACATGAAGATTTAAAAAATGACATTTATCAGAACTCCCAGAAACCTTGTGAAGTTTCAGGTATAGTTGTACTTTAAATTCTGATGTCGATGTCTATGTCTGTTCACAATGGTTTTTAGTGTTTTAACAAATTGTATGTTTAAAAAATGTTTTTCCTTAGTAGTATTAATGACTATCGCTGTCATTGAGACCTTAGAATGTATTTTATTTATTCGTTTCACATAGAAACATTGGTGAAAAACAAATGTCCCACTTTAAATGTAAGAATAAATTAGCTTGCAAAAATATGCATCAGTCCTTAAACACTTATGCATATGTTTTATTTTTCACAATGATTGTTCCATAGATTAAATTTTTGCAGCATCAGGGACTTATTTTTAACTTTTGTGTAGATTCACAAAATAAATGAAATTTAGTGCAAATAATCTAAAAAGTATACATTAAATCTTCCTGTCCTATAATATACTGTATTATCTAATATTTACTATTAGTGTAGGTACTATTGTTGTTCTCATTATATACATTTTTAAAATATTTTATATTCATATTACATTAATATATTAAGATTGAGAAACAGAAAAAGGGTTACCTGAGGAGCATAGAATTAGGATATGTCACAACACATTGGCAGTAATTTTCAAAGCTTCACAGTTTAGGAGATGATTCACTTGAATATGAAAGGAAAAAAAGCACTACTAATAGCATAAGGACAAATAATGGATGTAGCACAGTGCTTTGAAACAGTTATATTTTCATACAATTGAAAGACTAGAAGGGACCTTGAGAGGTCTTCTAGTCCAGTTCCATGCACTCAAGGCAGGACTAAGTATTATCTAGACCATCCTGACAGGTGTTTGTCTAACCTGCTCTTAAAAATCCCCAATGATGGAGATTCCACAATCTCCCTAGGCAGTTTATTCCAGGACTTAACCTCCCTGACAATTAGGAAGTTTTTCATAATGTCCAACGTAGACCACCCTTGCTGCAATTTCAGCCCATTGCTTCTTATCCTATCCTCAGAGATTAAAGACAATTTCTTTCCCTCTTCCTTGCAACAATCTTTTATGTACCTGAAAACTGCTATCATGTCCCCCCCAGTCTTCTTTTCTCCAGACTAAACAAACCCATTTTTTCAATCTTCTGTCATAGATCATGTTTTCTAGACCTTTAATTATTTTTGTTGCTCTTCTGTGGACTTGCTCCAGTTTGCCCACATATTCCCTGAAATGTGGAGCCCAGAACTGGACACAATACTCCAGTTGAGGCCTAATCAGCATGGAGTGGAGTAGAGCAGAGGAATTACTTCTTGTGTCTTGCTTACAACATTCCTGCTAATAGAGCCCAGAATATTTGATTATTTTTTTTTTGCAACAGCGTTGCACTGTTGACTCATATTTTGCTTGTGATCCACTATGAACCCCCTGCATTTCTGCAGTACGCCTTCCTAGGCAGTCATTTCCCATTTTGTATGTGTGCCACTGATTGTTCTTTCCTAAGTGGAGTACTTTGCCTTTGTCCTTATTGAATTTCATCCTGTTTGCTTCAGACCATTTCTCCAGTTTGTCCAGATCATTTTGAATTTCAATCCTATCCTCCAAAGCACTTGCAACCACTCCCAGCTTGGTATCGTCCACAAACTTTATAAGTGTACTCTCTATGCCATAATCTAAATCATCGATGAGGATATTAAACAGAACCAGACCAGAACTGATCCCTGTGGGACCCCACTTGATATGCCTTTCCAGCTTGACTGTGAACCACTGATAACTACTCTCTAGGAATGCTTTTCCAACCAGTTATGCACCCACCTTAAAGTAGCCCCACCTAGGTTGTATTTCCCTAGTTTGTTTATGAGAAGGTCATGCAAAACAGTATCAAAAGCCTTACTAAAGTCAAGATATACCACATCTACTGCTTCCCCTCTACCCTGCCAAAGAAAGCTATCAGGTTGGTTTGACACTATTTGTTCTTGACAAATCCATGCTGACTGTTACTTATCACTAAGGCCCTACCAAAATCATGGTCCATTTCGGTCAGTTTCACAGTCATCAGATTTTAAAAATCATTAATTTAATGATTTCAGATATTGAAATCTGAAATTTCACGGTGTTGTAATTGTAGGGATCCTGACCCAAAAAGGAGTTGTGGGGGTGGGGGGTCGCAAGGTTACTGTAGGGTGGGTTGCGATACTGCTACCCTTACTTCTGCACTGCTGCTGCCAGTGGTGCTGCCTTCAGAGCTGGGTAGCTGGAGAGCAATGACTGCTGGCTGGGAACCCAGTTCTGAAGGCAGAGCCACCGCCAGCAACAGCGCAGAAGTGAGGGTGGCATGGTATGGTATTGCCACCCTTACTTCTGTGCTGCTGCTGGTGGGGCGCTGCCTTCAGAGCTGGGCACCTGGCCAACCGCCACCACTCTCCAGCTACCCCGCTCTGAGGGCAGCACAGAAGTAAGGGTGGCAATACTGCAACCCCCCTTAAATAACCTTGCAACTCCCCTGTAACTCCCTTTTGGGTCAGGACCCCCAATTTGAGAAATGCTGGTCTCCTCTGTGAAATCTGTATATTATAGCATAAAAGCACACAAAAGACAAGATTTCACAGTCCGTGATGCATTTTTCATGTTTTCATGGCCATGAATTTAGTAGGGCCCTACTTATACCCTTATCTCTTCTAGGTGTCTGCAAATTGATTGCTTAAGTATTTGCTCCATTATCTTTTTGGGTACTGAAGTTAAGCTGACTGGTCCGTAATTCCCTGAGTTGTGCTTTTAGAGTCATAGAGTCATAGACTTTAAGGTCAGAAGGGACCATTATGATTGTCTAGTTTGACCTGCACAACACAGGCCGCAGAATCTCACTCACCCACTCCTGCAACAAACCCCTAACCTATGTCTGAGCCATTGAAGTCCTCAAATCATGGTTTAAAGACTTCAAGGTGCAGAGAATCCTCCAGCAACTGACCCGTGCCCAACGCTGCAGAGGAAGGCAAAACCCCCCTAGGGCCTCTGCCAATCTGCCTTGGAGGAAAATTCCTTCACAACCCCAAATACACCTTTACTCCGATATAATGCTGTCCTCGGGAGCCAAAAAATCTTACAGCGTTATAGGTGAAACCGCGTTATATCGAACTTGCTTTGATCCGCCGGAGCGCGCAGCCCCGTCCCCCCCGGAGCGCTGCTTTTCCGTGTTATATCTGAATTCGTGTTATATCGGGTCGCGTTATATCGGGGTAGAGGTGTATGACGATCAGCTAAACCCTGAGCATGTGGGCAAGACTCACCAGCCAGACACCCAGGAAAGAATTCTCTGTAGTAACTCAGATCCCACCCCATCTAACATCCCATCACAGGCCATTGGGCATATTTACTGCTAATAGGCAAAGATCAATTAATTGCCAAAATTAGGCTATCCCATAGTAGTGTAGTGTAGTGTAAATTTTTCAACAGTTGTGTGCATAGACCTGCATGCATCTTAATGATTTACTGAAGACTGCAACATGGTGTAACAGGGGGAAAAAGACATCTGCAGCTACCCTCAAAGTTCAACATCTAGACCAAGGAGTGGGCTTAGAAATAATTTATTTGAGATTCTAGGTGTCCATCAACTATTGTTCCAAACAGTAGGATATCAATTTACTATTATAAGAGTGCCATTTTAGAAGTATTCCTCATTGTGTCTAAGTGTTTTAAACCTATTGACATAATAGATGCCTTTCTTGTGGTTTTAATATGAGCATAAGGGCTTTGTTTATATGACTTCAAAGAAAACACAAATGTGTGCAGCTTCATAGTAGAAAACTGGAGAAAGTAGTTTATGATGTTTTGTTTGACCTGGCATTGAGAAGCATCCTGTTTAATGAATTCTTTAGCTTTGATGAGATTGAAACTAATGTGTGCGCATTCTGAATGTACATGCATTTCATGAATGTTTATTCAAAACTGAAAATTCACTATTACCGTCTTTTTCTCAGGAGGATAGTGGTCAAAAGAAAGTCAGACTGTACCCTTTCCTCTTAAGGAATATATGATTAAATATTTGAAAATATCAATTCCCTGAAAATGTTTAGTGGTGTAGTTTTAGTAGTTTGTGCTTGTGATTTTAATCTTGGAAAACACTTATCACTTACTAGTAGCTGAAAGCCCATGCTGTCACATGGGTTTAATTAGTTAGGGTTACCATACGTCCGGATTTTCCCGGACATGTCCGGCTTTTTGGTCGTCAAATCCCCGTCTGGGGGGAAATTCCAAAAAGCCGGACATGTCCAGGAAAATAGGGAGGGGTCGTGGGGCTTGGATCCACGCTGGGGCCGGAGCCGCTGGGGCCGGCGGTGCTCGGCCACTGGCCGGCGCCGCTTGGCTGGGGCCGGTGCTGGGGCCGGTGCCGGATGGGCCGGTGCTCCGGGGCCCGATCCGAGCTGGAGTCGCCGGGGCCGGAGCCGCTTGGCCGGTGCCCCAGGGCCGGAGCCGCTTGGCTGGGGCCGGTGCCCATGCCCCGGGGCCCGAGCCGAGCTGGAGCTGCTGGGGCCGGGGCGGGCCGGAGCCGCTCGGCCGGGGCCAGCGCGCTCGGCTGGAACCAGGGCCGGTGCCCCAGCGCGCTCGGCTGGAACCAGGGCCGGAGCCGCTGGGGCCGGAGCCAGCGCTCGGCTGGAACCAGGGCTGGAGCCGCCGGGGCTGAAGCCGCTCGGCCGGGGCCAGTGCCCGTGTCCTGGGGCCTGAGCCGACCTGGAGCCGCCGGGGCCGGGGCGGGCCGGCGCGCTCCGCTGGAACCGGGGCCAGCGCCCCGGGCCCCGAGCCGGGCCGGGCGGGAGCCGCCGGGGCCGGGGCCGAGCGGGAGCTGCCGGGGCCGGGGCGGGCCGGGGCTGGCGCGCTCGGCTGGAACTGGGGCTGGCGCCCCAGGGCCCGAGCCGAGCTGGGCCCGAGCCGCTTGGCCAGGGGGCCGGACTGGGCCGTGCCTCCTCGTGCCCCCCCGCCCCAGCTTACCTGCTGCCTACCTCCCTGTTTCAGGCTTCCCGCGAACATTTGATTCGCGGGAAGCAGAGGAGGGGAAAGAGCAGGGGGCGGAGCGTTCAGGGGAGGGGGCGGAGTTGGGGCGGGGACTTTGGGAAAGGGGCGGAGTTGGGGTGGGGCCGGGGCGGGGAAGGGGGCGGAGTTGGGGCGGGGCCCCTTGGAGTGTCCTCTTTTTGTTATTTTAAAAAATGGTAACCCTAAATTAGTAAGAGCAGGTGTTTGTAAAAAAACAACAACCCTAAAATGGCTCAGAACTTAAAAATTGGACGGTAACAGACCACAGATTTTGCTGTTGTATGGGTGGTTGTGTTGATTTATGTTTGGGGTGGTAGTGTGGGGAGACTTGTGCTGGTGGTGAATAGGATGTGTGCTGCAGTGAGGAGCTATGTGTGGGGTTATTGTGTGTACTGGTTGTGTTGTGTGTGGGTTGTGTTGTTCTGGGAAAGTTGTGTGGATTTGTGTGAGTGGCAAATGAGAGGTGTGTGCTGCAGTGAGGAGCTATGTGTGTTTGGGGTTATTGTGTGTAGTGGTTGGGTGATTGTGTTGATTTAAGTTTAGGGGGTTGTTCTGGAAGGGATGTGTGGATTTGTGTGGGTGGCAGCTGGGCGCATAGGTGTGGCAGTTGAGCCAAGTAATCCACCATCTATGCAGTTTCCCTCATACAGTCAACGAAATTGTAAATAGATTAGCTGTGGAGGAAGGGTGGTGATTAGTTGAGTTACCTCTAATCTCACAGTGATCCAGGACTCTTGGCATGGCATAGATACATGCCTTATAACTGTACACCGGTATAATTCATAAAGTCAAAATGGCTGAGAACTTAAAAATTGTATGGTAACAGACTGCAAAACTGAGTAATGATTCAAGTTGGTTATACTCTGAACAAAAAGAGCTCTGTCATACTTGTAGCTGCTTCCATCACCTCACACTGACTCAGAAGACATTTTAGGCTTCAGAGTGACACAGTGACATTCCTAGAATCTTGTTAGGTGGATTTTAAACTTGGAAGCAGTAAGTATAAGGTAAAAACTCTGTTTATTCATAGATTTTAAGGGCAAAAATGGACCATTATGATCATACAATCTAATCTCGTGCATTACACATGCCATAGAAATTATATTTCTGTATATGTATTTTGTTTAAGGTTACTTCAAAAATATGGTGATATCCATTGATTGGTATTGTCTGTCAGGTAGTTTGTACATTATTTGAAAATCACGGAAATATCAATCCTCAGATTATTCCTTGTATAAAACCAAAAAGCAAGCGTTTCAGTCAAAATCATGTAAATATTACACTGCCAGTTATAATTTTTGAGTGCTGATCAGAAATTGTCTTTTATATTTCTATTCAATGTCTGCTCTTGCACTAGGTTTGTATAAGGCCCCATTCTTGGTTAGTTTTAGGTACTACTGCAATAAACAAAATTAATAATAATTGCACTTTAAAAAAACCCTATACATTATCCTTTATCCAAATCGTGGTCATTGCCATTTCACTGGTCTGTCAGATTTTGCAGTTTTTCTAATCAATTCCACTTTTAACCAAACAGTTGCTCTTTGAATAGGAACTTCTAGACTACCCTTAATGTGAAAACATGTTTCTATTTATATTTGTATTGCTTTATGCCTTTTTATGATGCTGCAGCACTTTGTAAGCCTGGTAGATTTGAAACTGCAGAAACATGCAGGAGTTAGTTATCTATAGTTCTGTTAACAAAACTGCGTAACAATGAAGAACTATTCCAATATTATCAAAAAGAATCCATCTACAATCATGTGAAATAAATCATTGTTTGGTCAGATTTGTACAACAGCTCATTAAAGAAAATTCTCAAAAAGAAAACTCATTTCATTCTCTGCCTTTTCCATCATATCCACAAAATGAAAGATTCTGGGAAACTAGCTTTGTAAAGGTAATTGTGAGAGTGCACTGGGAATCAACAGCTGAGCCAGCACTCTAGTCACTTAAACACCAATTAAGTCCCCCCAGGATGGACCTGATGGGGGCCTAATTAGTGGGTTAGAATGGGCTGGGGGAGGATTAACGAGCAAATTGGCCCATTAACACAGGAGGAATAAGAAGGCACAGGAAGGAAGTGCAGGGGAGAGAGAGGGAGGCTAGCAGGGTCAGAACCAGGAACATTCTATGGGTAGAGAGCTCTTCCATCTCGTCAGCAGAGAAAAGAGGCGAAACTGTTAATAATTTATGGTGTATGGATCAGTAAGGTGGTGGAAAGAGCCAATGTAAATAAACTGAAGTGGGATGTTTAATGGCTGAAGCTCTCTGACTGTGTAGACAGAGCAGAATATAGGAGCAGACTAGTTCCCTGTCACACTAATTATTTCACCTAAATCAGAGATTCTACAGGGCCTTGTCTGCACACAAACTTGGACAAGTATAACAAAGTGAGTTTTGAAACTATTTAGTTAAATTAGTATAAATTTGTGCATAACCAAATTAAGCTACTTTTAAACCAACCTAAGAATATCTATTCACAAACTTGCACCCAGCTTACTAAATCAGTTCAGAAGTACCCTTTTAGTTAAAGTGTCAGAAGTTTGTGTAGAGAGCAAGGGCCAAGTCTCCTTTTGTTAATTCAATATTGTCACAGTTCAGGGTAACTGTTCCTGTATTCCTCCTCTATGGTCCACCAAGGGCACCCACTGAGGCTTCTGGCTCACCAGCTGCTATCTCTTGGGTGGAGACATGTCTCTCTCCCCCTCCTGACTGGGTTTTTTTTCCAGGCTGTACTAGGGTTACCATATTTCAACAATCAAAAAAGAGGACGGTAGGAGCCCTGCACTAGCCCCGCCCCCATCCTGCCCTAGCCCCGCCCCTGCCCCTTCCACTCCCTCCCACTTTCCGCCCCTCTCAGAACCCCCAACCCTCCCCCCCACTCCTTGTCCCCTGACTGCCCCCTCCTGGGACCCCTGCCCCAACTGCCCCCCAGGATTCCACCCCTACCTAAGCCTCCCTGCTCCTTGTCCCCTGACTGCCCCCTCCTGAGACCTTCTGCCCATCCTAACTGGCCCCTTAGTACCCTATCCCCTACCTGTCCCCTGACTGCCCCCTCCTGAGACCCTCCCCCCATCCTAACTGGCCCCCTAGGACCCTACCCCCTAGCTGTCCCCTGACTGCCCCAACCCTTATCCACACCTCCCACCCCCAGACAGACACCAGGGACTCCCACGCCCCATCCAACCACTCCCCACCTCCTGACAGCCCCCCCACAGAACTCCCGACCCATCTAAACCCCTCTGCTCCCTGTCCCCTGACTGCCCCCTCCTGGGACCCCTGCTCCTAATTGCCCTCCAGAACCCCACCCCCTATTTATGTACAGGCGTGACTACCTGCCCTTTCCTGGTTATTATACGCGGCCAGTCCGCATCCACATCCAGTAGTTAAAAAAAAAAATAAACTAATAATTTAAATTGGAATTTCATCCATTAATAAGTATTTATTATATAATTAAAACCATTCTATTGAAGGACAGATATTAAATAACACTAAATAAGTTAATGTTCAAAACAATATTAAAAATTTGAAAATTTAGAGCATGGAAACCAAAATAGCTAAAATTTAGTTTTGGCAAGATACACGGAATGGAAACTCCGGGATCTTTACCTGTCACTGAATATAGCCATCATACCAATAGTGGAATATAAAACAAGTCTACATATACTCTCCTTGAAATTTTTACTTCTGTCCATTCCCAATAATTGTAACAAATCATTATTACCTTCACTCCACTTGCCACGCGCCCCAAGCACAAAACCAAAGAAGTGAATATTTTTACCTCCCGTTAAGTTTTTAATTTCTTCCTCTAACTCAAGATAATAAGCCACCTTCTCACTGTGGGCTTGTTCCAAACTTCCGGCATTATCCTCCCATCGCACTGTAACATCCACCACCACTGCTGTATCTCCTTTTATAAATATAATATCTGGCTTTCTTAACTCACCCTTACTATTTCTCAAATGGGGCTCTATCATTGCCTTCCACCCTAATTTACCAACCTTATCTACAACTGCAGACACTACTCTATTATGCCTTTTTATCCTAGCATTCTTAGTCTTATAACATTGTCCTGAGATATGGGGAACAGTCTCCCGCACTTTACCGCACCATCTACAAAGAGCATTCACACCTCCTCTTCCTCTTGCTAATGTCTCCCTAGTAGGATAAATATTTGCCCTAAGCTGCAATGCTGCGATATACGCTGACGATTTAACTTTACTAGAGTTTCTAAAAATCGAATTACTAATTAAATCATTTTTAAAATATTTTATCCCTATTCCCTGACATCTCAGTTCCGACCATCTTAAAAATTCCTCTTCCCTCCATTTCTTGGGATGAGATGTTACTGCACTAAATGACAATATTTTATCCACAAGATTTTCTCCTGCATATAGATAAGATAGGTCCATCCAATCATCTCTCGAGACAATATGTCTCCTCCATTTACGAATTAACATATTTGGGATTTGCACACTAAACTTAGTGAGAGCTAAACCACCATCCCTACCTCTAGAATAAAATATCCCATCTGTGGTACACTGAGGTAAATGTAAAATCTCTTTAACTATTTTTCTAACTAACACATCAAGATCGTCTAAAAGATTAAAAGGGGGTTCTATTAAAAGAAGATTATAAAATAGCTTCGGTAAGATATATGTCTGTAAAATTAATATTTTTTGGGCCGGTTTTAATGGGGCCTTAATTAAATTCTCACTCCAATCTTTCAATTTTTCTTTAAGTACCGGTCCCCCTACACCTATCCAGGGATCTATTCTAGCCCCTAAATATTTTTCAAAATCCCCTGGTTGAACATATTCAATCTCCTCTGACCCTATCTGCCAATTATCCTTAGGATTAACTACATAGGTTTTATGTTTAGTTAAAATATGAAAGCCTTTCGTTTTCTTCACATTAACAGAGAGATTAGTATTTTTACAAAACTCCTCTAAGATACCCAAATTTTTAATCATTCCTTTATATGAGCTACTTAAAATTGCCACATCATCGGCAAAAGCCAATGACGTGACACCATTACCCTTAACATAAAAACCACTTCCTTCTACTTCTAATCTAGTTAAAAGGGGATCCATAGCAATATTAAACAAAATTGGGGACAACGGGTCACCCTGCTTGACCCCCTCCTAATTAAAATAGACTCAGTAGCTTCATCACCCACCCATACCCTAGTTGTGCAATTATCATAAAGGTCCCTAATAATATCTATAAAATGTTCATCTATACCAAATCTTCTCAACCCGGCTATTATATGTCCGTGTCCCACAGAATCAAATGCTTTAGCCAGATCTACGAACACTATTGCAATTTCATTCCCATTTCGTTTAGCCCCTTTAATCAAATTATCTAATATAGCAATATTTTCCTCACACCCAGGGGCGGATATAAACCCTTTTTGTCTACTACATATCTTAACTGTTTCCACCAGTCTTTTTGCTAATATTTTGGTATAGATTCTAATCCAAACTGACCCAATTGTCAATGGTCTCCAAGATGTTAACTTCTTCATTTCCTCCTCATCTTGTGTCTTTGGTATTAAAATCGTTCTATTTTTCTTAAATTCATCTGGTACCTGTCTATTTAGAAACCATATATTAAAAATTTTTGTAAGTATTAAGGAGTCTAAATTAAAAATATCCCACAAATTGCTCACTTTTACTTTATCTGGGCCAGGAGCACTATCTTTTCTTATTTCTCTTAAAGCTATTCTAATCTCATCCACAGAGATCGGACTCATTAATATATCATTATCCGCATTCTCTGTGGATGATGGCCACCCTATCATATTACCATGTCCAATTGTTCCCAAAATATTGACATAGTATTCCTCAATTTCTTTCATAGGGATAGCACACTTAGCCTTATCTGGCTCTCCCATTATAATGCGAGTCAATCTTCTTCTATCCTTATCAAATAATTGTTGATATAATTTATACTTAGCTTTCTTTGTAGCATATCTCCTAATTGCATTAAATTGCTTCCTTCTCCCCTCCTTTCTCATCTTCCCTTTTCCTTTATTCCTCAACTCTATTTGACTTTCATTTCTAGGGTCCTTTCCCTCTACTAATGAATAACATAATTTTTCCAACATTGCCCAACCGAGAGCTTTTGTTAAATCCTCCTTTAATAATCCTTCAATTTCCCCTAAACTATTTATTATTTCTCTTCCCTCCCTACTTTGTTTTCCCCGTTTACATATTTTCTCCACTAAATCCACTTCTGGGTGTCCTTTTAGTGGGAAAATCCTCTCTCTTGGGGGCGGAATTTCTAATATATTTACTCTAATGTCCTCTACCTCAGTCACTTCCTCCCTATCTCCTGTTACCACTAACTTCTTCTTTGCTAATTCTCGTCTTTTATCTGATATTTGTTTATTCGTTTTAGTCCTCATCTCGCTCTCAATACATTTATTTATATTCCTTTTCCCAATATATTTCCTTTCCAACTGTATAAGCTGCGCGACCTCATCTTTGGTCCATATACGAGATCTAGTCGATCCCTCTTTGATCTTACTTTTAGCAGCCATATCTTCTTTTCTTTGCTCATTCCTCACAGCAGGGTGTCTATGTCTACAGTGTTGGCTCAATCCAGATCTAGTATGAAAACCAAGCCCACAGACCGAGCACGTATGGCTCTTCATTGGGGTATCCACCTTCTTGGGTATGCACTTGGGGTAGTGGCAAGCTATATTATGATATTGAGAAGATTTTCCACATTTACTACATACAACTCGTATGGCTTTACTTTTATGAACCACATTAATGTGTTTGGCCCATTTACCAAATGTTGGTAATATCTGGGGACATATTGGACAATTAAAACTATCAACGGGATACTCTAAATAAAAAACCCCATCCTTCCACGAACTACTTTCTAATATATTTATATTACTACCAGTACTGTTAAGATCCTTATTACGATCCCTATTAAAATCAGTACTTGGTCTAAAACTATTTAATAAACTAGACCCATTAACTAAATGAGCATTAAGATATCCCGATTCGCTAACATATGGATCATCAAATGTACTTAAATACTTAAAATCTGGATTGAAACTTTCCATAGTTAAATCATTAAAAGTGTCCCTTGTAAAAACCATCGGTAAGATAGATAAAATCTCCTCACCATGATCATCACAAACATTCTCCTCTACCTCCTCTCCATGCTCCACTGGGAGGACTTGATTCTCACTCTCATGCTCATGAGACTTCATTATAGTCCACACCATTTTATCCATTGGTCCAGCGACCCTGATCACACCCCTAATATATTTAACACTGTCAGCCGGGGCATCAAAGCCAACAGCGGGGGGGTTATTAACCCGGTCCAGCGCCAATCCGGTATAAAAATATAAATTACTTTTTTCCATAGCTAAAAGATTTACCCTTCTCAGGGGGAAACTAACCCTTTCCAGGGGGAAACTAACCCGTACCTGGGGGAAACTTACCCTTTCCAGGGGGAAACTAACCCGTGCCTGGGGGAGACTACCCTTACCAGGGGGAATCTAACCCTTACCAGGGGGAGTCAACCCGTACCTGGGGGAGGCTACCCTTACCAGGGGGGCATCCATGTGGCACCATATGGGGCTGCCCAACCCCGTCCCACACCCCACTGGATGTGGGATGTGGGTTCGTCCTCCGCAATCCGCCTGGCTATCCAAGCCAGTTACCGACTCTCACCACGAGGAGGTAGCGGTTGGACTTGCAATCCAGAGGCTTTCCTCAAAGAGGGGTCCCAAACAGCATAATGTTGAGCTCTAACGGGCGTGTGAGAAAAGGCTCAGATCTTGGTAGGGGTTGCCCCTATTGACCGGGCTCACGCCCACCCCCACCTCACCGATAACCCATTCTCTCACTACCCTCAGGCAATGTTTCCGTCCAAGCCCGACAGCTGAGAGGGTCCAGAGACGCATGGAGAGCCATTAAGAGAGCCTCCCTGTTCCTTGTCCCTAACTGCCCCCTCCTGAGACCCCCCCCACCCTAACTGCCCCCCTAGGACTCTACCCCCTACCTGTACCCTGACTGCCCAAAACCTTACACCCTCAACCCCCAGATGGCCTCCCCCCCCCGAACTCCCGACCCATCCAACCCTGCTCCCTGTCTCTTGACTGCCCCCTCCAGAACCTCCCTGCCCCTTCTCTGACCCCCTGGCCCCCTTACCGTGCTGCTCAGAACAGAGTGCTGTGGAGCGGTACGCTCGGCAGCAGGGGAGGGGGAGCAGGAGCAGGGGGAGGAGCTCCA